>NW_015558695.1:1273052-1295460 GCF_001515605.1 Sinocyclocheilus anshuiensis | reverse complement strand
TTGAAGTGGAGATCGCTAAACTGCAAGCTAACCACTGTTTTCAGAAAGCAAGCGCGTTTATCCACAGTGGAGAGAGCGCGTGCACATGGTTGCCAGGTTGACAAAGATAAGTAGCACACTTAGCAGATATTTCCGTATTGCGCAAGTGTAAAGCTCTGTTTTGGGGTTTACATCTCTTTATATCAGGCAACCCAGTTGTGTTCCTCTGCGGCCAGATTATTAACAGATGCTCTATTCATTCTTTTTTAGAAACCTCGCACTTTTCTACTCAATTTTAAACGTTGTAAAATTAAGCGTGGTCCACTGCTGCACACGTGCCACAATATCGATACAGGGCCAGCTGTATCGATACTCGTATCGCCAAATCTCTGTGACGATACATCGTCATATCGATATTTTGAACACAGCACTAACACCAAATACACAAAATAATGATCTTTAAAATAGCATCATATGACCCCTTTAAAACTAAAATTCCATCAAAGTGAATTTAATAATCCTTACATATATTAATTGAATAACTGAACAATCCTTATCAATTATTCAATTAAAATACATGTTGAAACAATACACAATACAATTGATTATTCAATTCAATTTGATGGAATTTTACTATTAATTAAATTGTCTAAATGTTAAAAAAAGGCTTTTAATTCTTTTTCAATGTGGTATTTTTTCATTGTTAGTTCATGTTAAATAATATGGTTAACCAAATTAAACCTTATTGCAAAGTGTTACATTTTTTATTGTATTTTCCCAGTTTTAAATGTATTTTCAAAACAAGCCAATCAAACAGAATTTAAACACAAGGCTAAATGTGAACAAAATTGTATGTTTTGTTTTGGTTTTATGCATGTCATATTTTTTTTCCCCACATGCGATTGAACCAAAAGGGACATTGTAACCAGAACTGTGGTGTGTATTACATTTTTGGTCTATACAATGTTGACAGTAAAATCTTCTTGATTACATGGTATGTTTAGAAAGTTTAATTGGTGTGGAAAGTATTTTTTAGTAGAGCCCGACCGATATATCGTTTTGCCGATATTATCGGCCGATATGAGCCTGTCGCCGATATATCGGTATCGGCGAATATGCCGCCGATATGCTGCCGATATGATTTTTTTTTTTACAGAGCATATAACGCAGATAAAATGCTTGGAATTGTGTAATTACTTAGTTTGTCCAGCAGAGCGCACTCTATTGTTTGCTACTGCAGACCTGGATGAAACACTTGAATTAAAGTTGAATAAACTTCAACTTTACTGTTCAGTGCACTGATGTCAGACTCATTTTGGATAATAAAGTTTATTGTTAAATTATTAAATGCCCTGCCTCCATCATTACATATCTTTGTCACATCATTATAAGTGTTTGATCACCACATTTGAGTGATCACTGCAAAAAATGTGTTTGTATATATATTCTGTTTATGTATATACTATATTCTATATGTATAGTACCAGTCAAATGTTTGGACACACGAATGGGAAAGTGTCCAAACTTTTGACTGGTATTGTACTATAATATACACAAAGAATATCGGCCGATATATTGATATCGGCCTTTTTTTACTCCCTAATATAGGTATCGGCCCCAAAAAACCCATATCGGTCGGGCTCTATTTTTTAGTATTCCAAGTTCAGTAATTTTGAAAGAATAGAATAAGTCAAACAAACTGTTAGACATTATATCCCACATATTGCAATGTGCAAGTCTTTATTACATAGTAATGTTTCCACTTAAAGCTTAAAGGGATAGTGCACCCAAAAATAAAGATAATTTACTCACCCTCATGTTGCTCCGACCTTATTGGACCCCATTGACTTTAAAGGGTTACTCCACCCCAAAATGAAAATTTTGTCATTAATCACTTACCCCCATGTTGTTCCAAACCCGTAAAAGCTTCGTTCGTCTTCGGAACACAATTTAAGATATTTTGAATGAAAACCGGGAGGCTTGTGACTGTCCAAACAATTAACACTGTCAAGGTCCAGAAAAGTATGAAAAGCATCATCAGAATAGTCCATCTGCCATCAGTGGTTCAACCGTAACGTTATGAAGCGACGAGAATACTTTTTGTATGCGAAGAAAACAAAAATAACGACTTTATTCAACAATTTGTCTCCTCTGTGTCTCTCCGCATCACCGTAGCGCCATTTTGGAGAATATGCGCGCTGAACGCAAGCAGCGTACGCTGTTCTGTGTCAGCAGCGACACAAGGATACGTTTTCTACGTGTATTTACGCTTTGATTTGAACGAAAACAGCGCATCCGTGCAGCGCAGCTGACACAGAATAGCGTACGCTGCTTACGTTCAGTGGTTATTCTCCAAAATGGCGCTACGGTGATGCGGAGAGACACAGAGGAGACGAATTGTTTATTCAATTAATTATTTATAAATTCAATTAAAATATTTATCAATTAATTTGAATTCACATACTTATAAAAAATATGCAGCGTTTGGTTATGTAGTAAACTACACATTCAGTTTAAAGGTGCCAGTCATTCTCAGTGGGTGTAAACTTGGGTAATAATATTAGGTCTTTTAGGCCCTGTTTTAGTGTGAGCTAATAGACTCCCTGACTGGAGTGCATATCCATGTAGACTTCTCTCATCGCTGGACCATGGCGTGTCGTCAAGACAACCTCACGCTACAAAGAGCCTTCACAGGCCCATTCAGAGGCACGAGAGAGAGGTGCTTTTGTGCTGGAGTTGTGGGTGGGAAGTAATATATTCATTTAGTGTGCAAACAGACGAATAAGCATGCTAACGCAGCTCTGTTCTCTATCGCATTTCATATCTGTGAGCTGTAAACAGCGGTCCCATTTGTCAGCAAGATGAATTAAGGCTGAAGATGGTCATACAGATTACATATGGACACAGACACACACACCCACACACCCGTACATGAACTCATGTCACAATGAAGCCGACAGCTGAGAGATTAATTACTCTCAAACTGATCTTTATGCTCAGAGACTAGAATCCATTCGCAAACTGAAAAAAACAAACACTGTTGCGCTATGAAAACAATATTATTCTTTTTTTTATAAATATTATTTTTGAGCATTTATTTCCGACCAGCCACAGACGTGAGTTCAAGACAGTACTATCTTTTTTTCTGACTAATGGCAGATGGAGGAAGTTTCCTGGAAACTTGTTGGCAACAATCATTATTTTTTTTATTTAAATATTGTTTTGACTTACAATCTTAACACATCTTATTATAAACAAAAATACAACTTGAGTGCATGCTTCAAAGATCCTCCATGAAAAATGTTACTTATATTTACATTTGTTTACATATGTAAAGTATACAAACCACGTCGCGCCAAAGCTGTATGCATTACAAACAACATTGGACCCCATTGACTTTCATTATATGAACACAAAACACATTTGTCAAAATATCTTCTTCAGTATTCCTCCGAATAAAGAAAGAGATATTTATATGACAGAAATATACTTAATCGTACAGGTTTAGAACAACATGAGGTTGAAAATCTTGACAATTTTCATTTTTGGCTGATGTTTGGGGTCTCAGAGACATGAAGAAATGTAATAAATAAGGATGCACAATATTTTGTTACCATGTTATAGGATGATTTTAGACATTTTATATGTGCCAATATTACATTGGTCACATTTCCCCTATTTTTACATTTAGGTTACTTTTGCCATCATCTAGCACTCACTTAACGGTCATCTTTAAAAACACTAATTTAATAACGCTGTTAAATGTTATCTTCAACAAATCTCAAAATTAATATCCATTTAAATACTATACCTTACAATGTTGTATAATGCCTAAATTCGCTTGTAGCATTTAGCATATAGTATTTATTTTTTTTTTGTTTATTTAGACAGAAAAGTATAAACCATTTATTGGTCAACCGTAACATGGAAATAATTATTGACTTACCATATTGAACTGAAGTAACTGTGCATCCCTAGTAATAAAAGTTTATTTGAATTCTGGTAGTTTTGAATTATTGTTTTGTCATAATAACCCAAAAGAGAAATTTATGTCATAAACTTATGTCTGGATAAACTTGGATTTAAAAGGATAATTCACCCAAAAATTAAAAATTCAGTCATTAATTACTCACCCTCATGTCGTTCCAAACCTGTAAAGGCCTGTTCACACCAAGGACGATAACTATAAAGATAACGATAAAGATATAGTTCTAAAAATCATTCTCAATATTAAAAAATGGCAGAGTCCACACCACAGCTATAACGATAAAGGCACAGAGAAACGATATCGTTGGAATCACTTTCAGAACGATTTTTCTCCAGCTGATGAAGGATACAAACATTGACAGCCAATCAGAATCAATCCTGCCATAACAAGCTCGAGAATTTAAAGCAGCAGACGAGCGTGCGCTTAGAATAAACAGACGATATCGTCCGCTGGTGTGGACGCTAATATAGTTATCTTTATATGTATCGTTCTTGGTGTGAACGGGCCTTTAGACCTTCGTTCATCTTCAGAACACAAATTAAGTCCTGCATAGACAGCAATGCAGCTGACACATTCAAGGCACAGAATGTTAGTAAGGACATTGTTTAAATAGTCCATGTGACATCAGGGGTTCAACCGTAATTTTATGAAGCTACAAGAATACTTTTTGTGCGCAAAGAAAACAGTACTAATGCATATGTGTAGCTTCACAACATTACAGCTGAACCACTGATGTCGCATGGATTATTTTAACGATGTCCTTACTAACTTTCTGGGCTTTGAATGTGTCAGTTGTGTTGATGTCTATGCAGGTTCAGAAAGCTCTCGTATTTCATCAAAAATATCTTAATTTGTGTTCTGAAGATGAACGAAGGTCTTACGGGTTTGGAACGACATGAGGGTGAGTAATTAATGACAGAATTTTCATTTTTTTCATTACAGTTTCTATTATTATTAGAAGCTGTACAGAATTGTGGTCTATAGGAACACAAAAACAAATAAACATAAGGTTAATAGATTATACAATGATTATTGGTTGCCTCTAAAGTGTTTAGCAATGTTGATGGTAATGGCTTTAACTATATATGGATGGCCAATATTAGCTGAGGCCTTTGGCTCCTGTACAGCTGCCATAATCAGTGAGCCATTTGTGATGCTTTCCTGCAGGAATGTGATTTTCGTACGAGCAGCCAACATAATTCAGAAAAGTTTGAATGTGAGCTGGCTCTTTCATCATACTGCTGCTCAATACAGTTACCACAGGCTGATGCGTACAGTCACTGACACAGCACATGCCCCTGACTCATACAGTACAGCACTGCCTTGTCTAGACACAGGAGAAGAGTCAAAATGAAACCGAGTTCAATGCTTAATACATAACCATATTCAGGGCAAATATTTCAAACCCATATGCCTTTTTTGTTTCCAGTGGGAATTTTAAATAATCTTTTGTATACAATGACTGCTCATAGTCACTGTAGTCACTAATAAACAGAATAATAATAAATATTAAATAATTGTTAAGAAAAATAAAATATATCTTACAATACTATAATAAATATTTATCTTACAAAACTATATACTATACTATAATACTAAATAAATAAATAACAACTAATAAGTCTCTTTCTAATAACTAATAAATCTCTCTCTCTCTCTCTCTCTCTATATATATATATATATATATATACATACAGTGTATATAGCGATGTATGTAAGATATTTTGTGTAAATGTAATTCTTAAAATATTAAGTATAAAATGTTTATCTTTAATAATGAATATTATTTTTAGTTATGTATATAAATTAATTATAATAATTATATAAATAAATAATTATATAAATATAATATATGTATTAAATAATTATATAAATAGTTATTTGTTTAATTGTAAGTTTATTATCAGTGAGTAGTAAAGTTTTTTTATTATATGTATTATTTTAGTACTTTTTAAATATTATTACATAAATAATAATAATATTATTAAATAATAAATAAATAATATTTCTTATTTGATATGTATCATTATATAATCACATAATAATTACTGTATGTTCTTTACACAAAGCTATTGGCTATTATGGTAAGCTACTGGAAAAGAGCTACTGTTCTTACCATACTTAAGAAAAAAAGATGAATTTGATATGACATAATAGTGAGTTTTGGATGAACTGGCACTTAATATTCAAATGTCCTTGAAGGCATGTTAGAAAACGGTTCTCATGACCCTTCATTGACCTCAGCTTGACACCATCCTACGACGCCCAATTGAGTCCCTGTCATATCTGGGTCACTCAGACACTCGTTCCTTGTTCTATCACTGCACGATTCATCGAAGCAGCACACAGAAAGCATCTGGAGTTTGCTATAAGGGCTCGGAGTGTGTTGAATAATTGAAAAGGCCCCAAACCTCAAGCCTGCCTCAGGACTTCCCCTGATAAGCACGCGTCCTACAGCCACGTGAGCCCTCTTTTCATATGAATGTAGGATAGGGCTCCAAAAGTGGCTGTTCACCCTCACCTGCAGGTGTGCGGCTCGTCCTCCACCCCGGTTTTGTTTTTTACCGCTCAGCTGAAGCTGTGGGATTTCTTTTCTGGTCAGTCAGACAGGACAAAGGCTAGTTTCTCAGAGGAGGACGGACATCACCCCTCTGAAAAACGTTATGATGGGAAAACCCATGAAAAATTCATGACACGCAGCCATATTCGGAAGCTGCTGGGGGCCTTTAAATGCTCCTCAAACAAAGTGACTTGCATTGTGTTGTAGTGATGTTTAACATGTGCCTTGTTAAATGTGATTTATCAGTTCTGAACTCTGACTGACATCTGATACGCTGGTCCGCGATGTCTTGCCAAATCCTGAAATGCAGTCGGTTTAATTGTAATTACATATAATTTCAGTAATTAAACTTGGCAGATGTCTTTTTTTCCTCATTCTGCTTCCTTCCTTTCTTGATCAGCATCCAGTTGTTTTTTGGTGGTCTGTTTGGCAGCTGCCGTCAGTTACTATTGTGGTGCTGCCCAGAAGTCAGTGCTTTGCCACATAAACCAGGGTTCAGATCAGCAGTTGTGCTTCTGCATTATTGATCACTTGAGGACCTGATCAAAAAGACTGCATCTGCTCGCACAAAACTAATGTACTGCACAGCCAATGTCAGGATTAGGGCAACTAAAACTATTACAAACTGAAATAAATTATAGAATTGAAATCAAATCTAAATTAAAAACATAAATATAAAAAAAATAATATTAGATAAAGAACCTGAACTAAAGGAATTCCTAACTAAAACTGAAAAAAATAGACCTCAATAGTAACATTTTTTTTTTTTTAAAGAACAAAAACGGACTAAATTGACACAAGCACCTAACGAAATTGCTGAAAAGTAAACTAAAAACTGAAAATATATAATATATAAAATATATATAAATATTAATAAAAATTGTGTATTAATCATAGTAAAATAACACCGCTTTAAAAGTAAATAAAATGTTGCATTGGGAACTACTGTAACTGAAACAAAACTAGTTTATGTAAAAAAAAATAAATAAAAAATAGAACTACACAAATTACTAACTGGAAATAAAAACTAAAACTAAGCCAAAACTAAAGCTGAAATAAAAATAAACTTATAGTAATGTTTAAAATAACAAAAACCTAATACAAAAGACAAGGGCACATAACAAAATCACAAAAAAAAGATTAAAATTCAAATGAAAATTGAAAATATAAAAATAAAAGTTAATTCAAAATATTCATAAAAACTTTAATAGTGTTTAAATTATACTAAATACACTGGCTTAAAATTATAGGTGTTGCCTTAGAAACTAGCTGAAATAAAACTAGTTTACGCTGAAGTACTAAAATCAACACTGAATAAAAATCAAGCGAAATAGAAATATGAAGAAAAAAACTAAGAAAAATGGCAAAAGCACATAACAAAATTACTAAAACTAACTAAATCTAAAATTAAAATGAAAACTAAAAATAAAAAAATCTAAATATTAATAAATAGTATATCAATTATACACTGGGCTATAAAATAACACTGGGTTGAGGAGCTACTATGAAACTGTTACAATATACTTAAAATGAAGTATTAAGTATAAAATTAAGTAGTTGAATTGCAGTCAAACACTTTTTGAAAAATAGCTAGCTGAATAATAGCTGGTTTAATGACAACTGAACTCTATCGCCCCCTTTAGTACGATACCACACACACTTGAAATATTTTGGCTAGACATTCGTGTCTTCATTTGCATACTCGTGGAGAATATTTCTGTCCTAAGTTATCCAGCGTTGGGACACACTATTGCATCATAAATTTTATCTTGAGCAATGGGTTGTGGGCAATATAAGCCCAAAAAGCATGCATGGTTGCATACTATGAAAATCCATACTATGATTTGAAACACACTACTCCTAATTTAGCATATTTAGCATGCTATACATTACATCTCGTGATATGAATTATATGTTACCAGTTATCTCACATGTGGTTCTGTTCTTACGCTGCAGTTGCTTTCTGTAATGTGATGTGGCATTTTTAGGGTATCATAGAGTTTCTGTGCTGGTTTCTGTCAGTACACTGGCACATTGAGCCACAGATACTGAGTCGCTCGCATTGGTTTGTGTGCCAAGTATAATTGTGGGCACAGGCGAGCTTGTGAAAGAGCCTTAGAGAAACCACAGCATGACAGCGACGGCGCAGACAGATACAGTGAGCGTGCTGAGAAACAGTAGACTTGGCTGTGCTCGTTTGCTAGCATCTCCACCCGATCTGCAACTGTGACATAAGTGGTTTTAGGATGGGGATATTTATAGTGCCAAGGGTCCAGCTGTCATGGGAAGTTCGTTTGCTTGAAGGAAGTGGGACACTCTGTCAGAACTCTGGGATTGAGAGATTATTTATTTGTTTTTATGGCTGGTCCTAACAGACAGGTTGCTGGGAAATCCTGATGTTTTTACATACCCACAACTTTAAACTCAAGTGCCACCTTATGAAGTTTGGATGGGCTGCATTGAAGAGCTCATACTTTTATTTATATATTTTTTTAATAGCTAATAGGATTTAATTGTCAAATCATGATTTGCTACTTGTTAGAAAGTGGAAAGGGTTGTTAAAATGTGTCATTTCTGTGCCAATTAAATATATATAAATAATACAAATAATTATAATAAAACAAAAATTGTGTTATGGGTTTGTGCAATTATCAAATCATAAAGGATGCATTTTAATTAATACATATATGTGGGAAAGTGTTTCAGAGTGAATCTGCCAATCAAATCAGATAACTCCGCCTTCCAAACACCACCTAAAACAAAACACAATGTGGTTGGTCATTTTAGATCAGATGTTTCTTTTTCTTGTCTAGTTGGGCAGTTCTTAGCTAGTGAAAGCTGCAAATTTGGACCGACATTAGTGATAAAGCCCGGCTACTCAAGACTCTAGAAAGGTCAACAATAGCGTCTGGAATGCGGGGTATGCTGCGATGCCCCGTTATGTTCAAGAGCTCTATTAATAACATGAACACACCACTGTTTCACCCTCTCACTCTCCCTCACTTCTCTTTCAATTCTCACGCCTTCATGGAAAAATCCAAAATACAACCGAGGATTGTTCTCAACACCCATTCACCATATTTTACAGACAAATCTCCTTTCGCAGAGAGGCTAACGACATCGGTTTGATATCTGAAAAGACGTCTCATATGCTGTGAATTATGTTTCAGTCCTGCTGAATGGCCGCATTGTCCCCAGAGATGGATAAATAGCTTTCTTAATCATCCAGAGTGGCAACTTTTCATGTTCATTGTCATGCCCAATGAGGCGTGACAGCGTAACATTCTGTTAGAGGCCATAAAAATGTGGGGTCACTGCCAACCCCTCCCAGAGAGACAGAGGGGTCAGTCTCCTCTCGGCACTGCTGTGTGAGCCGTGCCTCATGGGCCTTACGTTACCCCTCCGGTCCCGGCATCTATCTGTGCCCCTGGGAACGCTTCCAAACAATACACTCCCTTCAGCCCGGGGACGATTCGGAGGGGCCGGCTCAGAGTTTTATCCTTTAATACAGGGTGAAGCGCTTGTCATTCTTGTGTGGAATCCTTGCTCTCTCACTCTTTCGCTTTCTCCTTCCCCCTCTGTCTCTATGACTGGTCTGTGAAGAGGAGACTCTCTGCATTGTGTTGGCCTTAACTGTCATTGGTGTTAAATCAACACCACCTGCACATCTATTCTAGAGAAGATTTAAAGCAGTCGGCCTAACGAGCCTCTATTATTCAGGTTGCTGTTCGCTAACTGTGGAGGTTGAGCTCTTTTTGAGACTTTTTGTCTGTGCTGCTTTTCATGCCTAAATGCTCAACAGGACCTCTTGGAACACACCTCCAAAATCTGGTAATAGGTCAGCTTGGGGCACTTTTGTTTGTTTGGTTTGGTTAATAGCAGTTCTATTGGGGTTAAGTCATTCTCTGTTAACTTGGGTGAAATTTTGTGAATTAATTGGATGTCGGTATGTCTTTATTAGGTCCATGTGATTTCTGTGATGTGGAAAAAGCGGATTGAATCATGGAATCCAGTCATAAAAATGGAATTTGTTGTATAACGCTGCCGCCTCAATATATGAGTGCATGAACACATTAACATAGACTCTAGAACTTCCCTGAGATTCACTTTATGAGCATTTTACCATTTCTTTTGAGCAAATCTACCATCATATCATATACAAACAGAAACCGAAAGGCCTTCACATCGACCCGTCAAAATAAAAGTTTGGTTTAACTTGAAGAAACTGTGACAGAAATATATTACTTAATGTAATGATAGTACTACTACTACTACTGCTAAAATGATTATTAAAACAGAATATTTACCAGAAAAATTATTTACCAGAATTTATTTATTAGAAAAATGTAAATAGATAACACAGCCTAACACATAACAAAAAATAAAACAATAATAAATATTTTTTATTAGAAAAAAAATTATGGAAAATTAATGGAAAACACAGAATCTGGTAAAAATAAAACTGAATTTGAGGGAAAAAAAAAACATATTTCATAGGACCTTTAAATTTAATTACTGTTAAAATTTTAATAAAAGTGCCCCTATTATGCCATTTCCAATATTGCCTTTCATGCAGTGTGTAGTGTAGCTGTATGTGAATGTAAACGATCTGCAAAGTTGTAAAGCTGAAAGTGCACGATAAATAAAGTTATTGTCTCCCAAAATAAAGATAAGTCGAATCCCCCTTCCGTGACGGCTACACGTCACGGGGTAACACATTTGCATAATGCGCGCCTATGTTCTACACGTTGGCCGGCCGCGAACTTGACCGCACCCACAAACACGTCATTCTACTGACGTCTGCTTCTCTAATCTCGGGGAGTTCAACGCGGAAAGATGGATCAGTATCCTGTATATTTGTACCAACTGCTCCACTGAATCACAACCTGTAAGTATGATAAATAATAGATTTTTATACTTTCTATAGAGCGTTCAAAATACAGAACTGTTGAAATAGGCGTATCGTTTCCGACACGCGCTGTACGCCGTAGACCAATCACAACAGACTAGGCCATCTGACTAATCAGAGCAGAGCAAGCTCACGGAAAGGAGGGGTTTAGAGAGACTGAATCTTTGAACTGCTTCGAACGAATCGTTTGAGAATTGCTGGAAAATGAGGTGATATTAAATGCATATTTTGAGAAAACAAAAGCGTTATTTGACCTTGCATGCATGTAATCCTGTTGTAGGAGACTCCCAAAACAATATTAGGAACCGTAAAAATGGCATAATAGGGGCACTTTAATAAATTGCTGTTAAATTGTGTAAGTTTCATGATTTCAATTAATTAGACATGCTTTTTGATTAACATTTTTAATTTAACCATTAATACAAAAACAGAATCCAGAAAAATTAAAATGGAATTTGGAAAAAAAAAATAGAATGGATTTTGGAAAAAAATAAAATGGATTTCGTAGAGCCTTACTTTATATAGGGCTTGGCAAAAGCACACAGTCGGTTAGCTTTAGCATGTTGTCGCTAACAAGCCTGTCATTAGTTGCCAACTTTGGTTGTTGTTTAGTTGTTGCAGTCTATTTTGGTGCTTGAAACCTTTTCTTACAAATTTTACACTTAATGAAATACTTTCTACAAATTATGTTTTAAATGCTGTACTATATGTTTCAAATTCGGCACATTCATATGAGCTGACTCAGGTCGTATCAGTGGGATAGAAACATTCTACCTAAGGGTGGTCTTCTCTCTGGGTGGCCACCATGCTGAGATCACATGACCAGCTGAATACTTCTCACTTCTTATGACTCTTGTGTGCCCTTATTTTTTAGTGAGTCAAAACATACAGCATGACCAATAGAGTCTGATTCCTTAACTAGTGACTCTTATGATCCGGTTCTTTTTAGTGGATCATAAACATACTGCATACGCTTAAATAACTGGCTCATAAGAGTGATCAGGAATCAGACTTTACCAAGCAAATGAATTTCATGAGCTGGTTGTTTTTAGTTAATCATAAGCATACAGCATGGCCACTAAAATAAGTGTCTTTTAAGAGTCTTTTCTTTTGATTGAGAATAAGACATGTGACAAATGACAAATGACTCTTCTTTTCAGTAAATAGGCTACATGCAGTACTATCATGCAGTACCGAATACCACCACGTTCAAGGCCCATAAAGTTAGTAAGGACATCGTTAAAATAGTTCATGTGACATCAGTGGTTCAACCTAAATGTTATGAAGCTACAAGAATACTTTTTGTGCACAAAGAAAACAAAAATAACAACTTTATTCAACAATTTCTTCTCTTCTGTGTCAGTCTTCACTGCAGATTCACAAGAGTACCACTGATGTCACATTCAATATTGAAATTATCCCAGTATTTCTGTTGTTCAAATGCTTCCTCAATTTCAAAAGAATCGTTAATGGAACCATTACAGAACAAGAATCTTTAAAAGGAATCTGAACCTGGATTGTTTGATTCCTTTTGATTCAACCTCCCACTATTATTTTAAAATCATTCAGTACAGAAAATACAGTTTCAAAGTTGGTAGATTATACTCCAGAGTTGCTGCATAGTCATTACTGGTTAATCATTTATCACACAGATCATTTTTTAGCAGGAAGTGGCCAAACCAAAAAGAGGTAACTGAGCAAGGCCAACATGTCATAATTAATAAGACCCTAAAATCCTCTTATTCATTGGCCTGCAGTCAGTTTTGTGAGTGTCCCTATACTGTGCATTTAAACTGTGCCCATTTATTCAATGCTGACTTGGAGAAAGAGGTCAGTAGTAGACGAGTGAATGTGGGAAATGAACGAAAGGTGCTCCACTTAGGGAAATGGAGAATCAGGGGTGATGCTGAGCCATAACACAAGTAATCAAATCACATTATTTCACTTTTTATCTTATTGATTGTTTAGGTCAGCTTGAATTGCCTCAAGAAAGCGGAGACTACTACCCTGTAATGGCTTCTTATTAATCACATCTAATTCATATAAAACATCATCGACAGTTTGCCTCCTCAGAGTACAGGATCTCTGCCAATCTGCTACTGCAGAGCAATGCATTAGGGCTTCGATGGTGACTTAGGGCCTATATCATCCAATTTCCTGTCAGGGAAGGATTGCTCAGCTCAACAGCTGTGTCTCCCATGAGCCACAATGGCATTAAGCCTCCTCTCTTCAGATTGCTCAATGCTCTGTGTAAGAGCTAATCGGCATGTTTTTCTACCCTCACAGACTGTCTCCACAGGCATGTGCTATGCCACTGGATAACCAAGAGGACAGCAGCCTCCCGAACATTATATGTCTGACAGATGGTATGTGTGCTATTTTCCCATCATATTTCTTAAATATGGGTTTTTACAGGCCTTGTCTGAAGATTGTTACCCTATGTCAAAGTGATAATTCATTTATGTAGTAGACCACTTTATTGTACAGTAGTCAACATTTGAAGTGGATCAAAACCTTTCATCAAAGTTGTCCTAAAACCTAAAACCAAAATTCATTCTTGTCTTAGGACAACTTTGATGATCTTTTTTGATCCACTTCAAATGTTGACTACTGTATAAGTATCCTCTAGTAAATGCATGGTGTTATCATGCTTTTGTACATATAACATGGTAATACTGTGGTATTCTTTTTTAAAGCACCTTATTAGTGTTATTTGGGCATTATACCAACTGAATATCTAGTTTTCAGTTTATTTATTTATTTATTGATTGCTTGATTGATTGATTGATTGATTGATTGATTGATTGATTTTAATGTACAAAAATGGTAATGCATTATTTATTGATTGATTTTTATTTTATTATTTTACATGCACCATGATAATACCATACTTTTGGAAATTTACCATGGTAACACTGGCAGTGCTTAATTTGTAAATGAAACGTTGCCGGATCCAAATCAGCAGTTAAAAGGCGTCGTGACCGACACTGACAATACAAATTCAGTTTTGACAGACAACATTCAATGACATCACTAAACGGTAATGACACAACTATAAGAGCATCGTTCACAAGTTTCTGCATGGACCTAACTATACAGCCTAGGTTTTCCAACCCTGGGTCAAAAATGGATCGCAAGGATGATTTAAGGCTTAAGGATTAAGTGTTAGTTTTTTATTATTATTATTATTTTGACACTTTGCAGGTTGTCTTACTCTTATCTGTATGACCAAAAATGGAGTATTTAATGTGTCAGCTGTTTGATCGCGCCAGCGCCTCGCGCACACACCACATATTATAGCAATTCAAACTTGCCATCGCAGTCTGTTCATTATCAAAGTAAAATACAGCCAGCCAAATATATCAATTTAAAGAGTCCGTAGTATAACCGGTCTACAGCTGCTGTAATGCCAAGCGCATTTTTGCACATGTGAAGAGGATGATTTTTCCATCGATATGCGAACGCGCATGAAGCCTAGTCTACATTATAAATAATAGTTTAACATTGAAATACATTGCGAATATGTAAACATTGGATGTGTGCCGAATGAGAGAGGTACGTGAGCCCAACGGTACTTTCCGTTTCACTTTGTTTTGGTTTCTTTAGCATTATATATATTTTTTTCATTCTTGATCTGTTCTGCATACTAGAGGTCGACCGATAGTGGATTTTGCCGATACCGATAGCTAGGTTGGACCACACTGGCCGATACCGATTAATTAACCGATAGTTTTAAAATTGATACTGAACAAAAACTAAAATAGTGCTTTATTAACAAAAACAGTACTGAACCACTAGTAGTAGGAGTAAAAAAAAAAATAATAATAGTAATAGTAAATGTTGAAATTAACACTCTAACAAGGAACAATACTTACACAGCTTTCATTAATCTTAATGCTACAAATGGACTCTTATTTTAAAGTGTTACCATTTCATTTCAACTGTCATACTGTCAACTCGAGCAGCGGTCTAAAACAGTTTATTTAATCACCAAATGCACACAAGTTTACTTCAAGAATGAACAATTTGGTACTGCAAACACATACCAGCTTCATCACTGTGTCTGTCACGCGACTCTGTTCCCCTTTCGGGCTCTGTCTTTGCATTTATTTTGAAAGATGAAGCTCGCGATTATGGTAAGGGGCGTTACATTTCCGATGAGTGCTTGCGGTGTTCGGCCAATCACAATGCATTGGGTCAGCTGGCCAATCAGAGCAGACTGTGCTTGTCGGAAGGAGGGACTTTGTAGAAAACGAAGCGTTTGAGAGAGGCGGGGCATAGAGGACCTACAATAATGTACAGTATTTGAAAAATAATGTGTTTTTTGAACATTAAAGCATGTCAACATATTCTGTTACACCAAACACACAAAATAATGATCTTTAAAAAAGCATCATATGACCCCTTTAAGGCTATATTACCAATACCATGGTACCATGTCCAAAAAACAAGAAGACAAAAATACTACAATACTGTTTATTTATACATTTACACTTACATTGTAAATATTTATATGTATTTGATATATACACATGTATTTGATAATATTTCAAAGTACCATTTAAATGAATATGCATGATTTAAATTAATATTTTGAATGAATATGGTATAATGCAGAATATCATTCACTTTTGTGTAGAGGTCAACCGATCAGTTTTGCTGATTAATCGGCACCCATAACCAATTGCTGGAGAAGTATTGCTCATTGTTACTGTTAGATTATGTAGAACATTAACTAATACATTTTTAAATTTTACAGTTGTATCTGTTAACATTAGTTAATGCACAATGAACTAACATGAATTTATATATTTCACTTAAAAAGTACAGTATGTTTTCATGGTCCAGTCCTTTCTAATTTTGTAATAAAGTACAGCACTATTTTTCTATTATGTTGGCTTTCATTCAGTATCTAAAAACTACTGGTTGATTAATTGGTTATTGGTAAGTGTGGTCCAACCTAGTTATTGGTAAAATCCACTATCGACCTCTAGTACTTTGGTATATATCAAAATGCCAAAGTATTTCCATTTTTTTATTAAGTACTTATGTTATTTTATTTACTATATTCCTTTCTATGGGACTTATTCTTTTGCTTTGTTCATGACAGGCCCTGTCTAATGTAACTAAATAAAAAAAACCTGAAAATTATTCTTTATTATACTAATTATTATAATTGTTAGGAATTAATAATACTAATTCCTTAAATTTCATTATTCCTAACATGTCTTTGATTAGCTCTACTATGTTTGGCTCTGTTCTGTGAGCTAATACTAAGTCGTGTCACATGCGATCAGTGTTTTTGCAGTGCAGTGTGGGATGGCCCTCGTCTTGACCCTGCTTCAGTCCCTCATCCTGGGTGTTCTGGGGGTCCACAGCAGTTACCCTCGCTTCTCCTCCAATGACTCGGTCTTCCAGCACCTGGCATTGCACCCTGACCCCAGCATAGGAATGGTCTACGTGGGGGCCCGGGACCATCTGTTCCAGCTCGCTGGCCTTGATGGCCTCCGTCTTGAAGTGGATGAGAGAACCGGCCCCGTGAGAGACAGCAAGGACTGTCTGCCTCCAGTTACCCTGGAGAACTGCCCTCAGGCTGGGCTCGTTAACAATCACAACAAGCTACTGTTAGTGGATCCATATTCCCTCCAGCTCATCACCTGTGGCAGCGTACACCAGGGCACTTGCCAGAAACGCAGCCTAGCCAATGTGAACAAAGTCCTCTTCTCTGCCGAGAGACCTGTTGATACGCAATATGTGGCGGCTAACGACCCTACGGCGTCAACGGTTGGGCTCGTGGTGCGACCGCAAGACAAAGATCCTGTCCTTTATGTGGGGCGAGGCTACACCAGCAGTCACCCGCCAGTCTCCACTCGCCAACTTTCGACAGAGCCGGTGTTCTCCTATGAGGAAACCGCTAAGCTCGCTGTAGCCGGGCGCCTCTCAGAGTACGATCACAATTTTGTCGCAACCTTTGCGCGACGCAATCACGTCTACTTTTTGTTCTATAGACGCGACCTGAAAGCTGCATCGAGGGAATATCGTACGTATGTGGCACGGGTGTGTTTGGATGATCAAGCGTATTACTCCTACGTTGAGGTACCGCTAATGTGTCACTCGGGCTCAACAGGAAGGAACTACAATTTCCTCCAGGGGGCGCAGGTGGGCGGTGAGGAATCTGGAGGCTCGCAGGTTTTGATGGGAGTCTTTTCTACGGCGGTTAGTGCTGCTAATGGACCCGGTGAGGAATCTGCATTGTGTGTGTACTCTCTGGATGAAGTGGACAGCGGTATTGATGCTACACGAGATCTGTGCTACACACAATACGGAGTGAAAGATGGCTACAAGGTGGCATACATTGAGTATGACGTTAAATCCAACTGTGCCAACCTGCCTACGGTGAGTAAATGCATAGAGAGTTTTAAATATTCTTTTAAAGTTCACCCAAAAATGACAATTCTGTCATTAATTACTCACTCTCATGTCGTTCCAAACCTGTTAGACCTTCATTTATCTTCAGAACACAATTTAAGATATTTTTGGTGAAATCTGAGAGCTTTCTGACCCTGCATAGACCGCAATGAAACTACCACGTTGAAGGCCCAGAAATATAGTAAGGACATCGTTAAAATAGTTCATGTGACATCAGTGGTTCAACCTTAATTTTATGAAGCTACTAGAATACTTTTTGTGCAGAAGTCATCAGAAAACTTCACCATGACTTTATTCAACAATTTCTTCTCTTGCATGTCAGTCTCTGCTGCACATTCATGAGAGTACAACGACACATGCGTGTGATGCTGCTGACGCAGGAGCCGGCGTTCTGACGTAGAACCCGGATGTGCTGCGCCTTGTTTACAAGCAGAGGAATGCACACGTATGCTTCATGATACTCTCATGAACACGCGTTGAAGACTGACATGCAAGAGAAGAAATTGTTGAATAAAGTCGTTATTTTTGTTTTCTTTGCACACAAAAAGTATTCTCATAGCTTTATAAAATTACGGTTGAACCACTGATGTCACATGGACTATTTTAATTTAACAATGTCTTTACCACCTTTCTGGGCCTTGAACGTGTCAGTTGCATTGCTGTCTATGCAGGGTCAGAAAGCTCTCAGATTTCATCAAAAACATCTTAATTTGTGTTCTGAAGATGAACGAAGGTCTTATGGGTTTGAAATGACAAGAGGGTGAGCAATTAACGACATAATTTTCATATTTGGGTGAACTATCCCTTTAAGATGTATCCTTTAAGCTGTTCCACGTTAATGGAAATTTTTTTCAGCATGAAATGAAAATTCACGCTATCTATTTTTTAAAATGCAAGTTATAGATCTTATTGTAAAAGATTCATACATGTACAGTATATGTTTCATTAAAAAAATTATCATTTAGTTTGCTTAAACACAGACTCTGCAGGCTCACCTTCATCTGCATTCAATTTTGAGTTCACACTCCCAAATCTCACCATCTAGTCAACAGCCAACGCAAGGCCCACTGTTTTCCAGAAATATGTTTTACCTGCATTTATATCACAATACAGATGAAAAGATGTGTCACTACTTCCATTTAATCACTACTTCAATATAAAATGATTTTTACATTTTAAAAATAAATCTTTTGATGTCTATTTTGTGAAACAGATTTCTATCAATTTCTAAAATATTACAGCTGTCCCACAGTTGTGTGGACATCATTTCAAACACTGAACAGTTTTGCCCACTAACACTTTTTTTTTTTTTTTTTCCAAACATTAGTGTACTTGGTTGTACTTGGAGACAACAGGCTCATTTAAATGCTTAAGATGAAATATGACATGATGTATATGAAGAAAACAAGAAAAATCGATGTAAATATAATTGCACATTTTTAGGATACATAAAATGTTAGTTTGTATTAGAGGTGGGCAATATGATCAAAATCATATTTATTAATATGAGTAATTTTATTTCATTATAACATTGGATATCACAGTACAGTTATGCATATTTTATTTTATCTTTGTTATTAAAAAAAATATCATACCACCCATGCCTAGTCATGAAATTAGTTTTAGCAAGACAAAGGAGTCAGGAATTTTATGTTATTCCAAAATGTAATTTCCAACACATATGACACTATGTCATGTGAGACATGGTAGAAATTACATACACAATTTTCAAAAATAAATAAATAAAAAAGACAAAATTGACAGAATTCTTCTGTGATGTGATGCTTTTAGACATTGTTAGTATAGACACTGTATACCTGTTGTATGGTGTTAGGCAAAAATTGTAATCCAGTGTTAAAAGTGGCCTGAGCCTGGGCATAAATAAGCGGGTTAGAAAAACCTTGTAGAGGTTAAACTTTTGTTATTGATGCTAGAAATGTATTGGTTTTGTCACAATTGATAATGACACAGTCTTAAAGTGTTAATTTTACAGGAATATTTGATAGATGCTGTTCACTTGTACACTGTCTTCACATTGAAAGAAACATTATACTTATAAATTATCCATATAATTAGGTTTTGAGGTCAACCGTTTCCACATAATCATCATAGTAGTTTAACTTTGTTTGAAAAGCATGGGAAAATGGGGAAAGGATGCCCACAACGTAACTCTAGGGAACTGGACCGCATCATTTTCCTCCAACGGTGTATTTAAACTAACATTTATCCTAATTTAGATGCATTGCTCATCATTAATTCTCAGGCAAATTGCTTTAACTCATACGATTCTGCCTGCCATGATCTGAGTGAATTATGTTTTGAGCATTAGTCCTAACAAGATCTTAAGACAAATCAAAGAACTCAAGGATGTGGGCTCACAGGCAAACAACCTCCTCATGACCTCCATATATTTGCCTATTCAGCATCCAGAACCCGGCCTGCTCAGTCCTAAACAGGGTTATTCGGATCAATAAACCCCAAGCTCAAACTACTAATGATGTCTGCTAGAAAAGAGGGTAGGAAGGAGAAATATAAGTCTGAGGAGGGTTAGATGTCTAGAAGACTTATTGAAAGGAGAGAATTGCCTGTTAAAGGGATAGTTTAGCTAAAAATGCACATTCTGTCATCATTTACTCATCAACATGGTGTATAAACCCATATGACTTTATTTCTTTTGTGGAATGCTAAAGCAGATATTTAGCATAATGTTCATGCTGCTCTTTTAAATAAAATGAAAGTGAATTGGGATGGATGCTCATTCTCCAGAAATTAAATATGAGATGTTATTTGCCAGATTCTTAATGTAGCTTTCTTGTTATTGTGGCAACTTCATTTTTGCTTTTGCTAAAATAATTACTTGCTGTAAATATGACTTAGGACATTAAATATATGGCACAAGTCAAAGTACTTTTAATGATCCTTTATGGTCCTTTTTTCTGTTTTGGAGTTTGACAGACCCTGGTCTCCATCCACTTTCATTGAATGGAAAAGAACAGCTTGAACATTCTTCAAAACATCTCTTTCTATGTTCCACCGAAAAAAGAACGTCATATGGTTTTTTCAACATGAGGTTGAATAAGTGATGACAGACGTTTTGCGTGAACAATCCCTTTAAGTAGGATGTTACTGATCCACAGACAAACACCGCCACCCAAATACAGCATTCTTTGTGTTTCTTGCAAATCCTCAAACACTGAAACACATTTTCCTGATCCCCATATGTTCTTTAGTCTGGTACACAAACAGATCACTTCTGATAATGAGGAAGCATGGCATGACATGCAAGCTAGATTTTATCAAAGACCGCTGGAGCAGATTTGATAGCGTTAGTCTCAAAGAAAGGAGCAGCCTTGCCATCCTAGTGTGAGACCAAGATAAGCTTCGTCTAATCTGGCTTTCTCAACTAAGAGGATTTGACAGCCTTGAGGCTATAGACTGAGAACTAAACCCTTACGGTACAAAAAAACCCGTAAAAAGTTTATTATTACACAACATGAAACTGGATTAGGTCACAAAGGTTTTGCCAAAACCAAAGTCACGAAAACTTGTTTTTGTCTCCCGCAGAACACCCTGAATGCTTATCCCTGTGGCTCGGACCACACCCCGAGTCCAATGGCGAGCCGGGAGCCGGTTGAAGCTAAAGCCGTATTGGACAGCCCAGCCGCCCGTCTCACTGCTGTCGCCGTCAGTGTAAAGGAGGGGCACACTATTGTTTTCTTGGGTGACTCCAAAGGCAATTTGCATAAGGTATGTGACATGAAAATTAGCCGTTTGACTGGTCATTTCTAAAACAATTTATTTATGATTTATAGTAAACCACTAGGGAAATATTTGTCCACTTAATATGGTAATATTATCCGTCTACTTCAGCAGATGGAAAGAGATTTCGCCTGCAGGGTGAATGTGTCATATCCCAACATAGTGCTGAAACAGCATACCTAAGGCTTTCTGTGTTTCCTCAGTCGGACCGCAGAGCAGACTTCACCACAAACCACGCTATATGAAACACTGTATTTGCAGGGATAGTGATTGCTCAGAGACCACCGGAGACTCAGTTTGACACCGCTTGTAAATTCAAGGGGCTCGTGAGCTGAAATTTAAACACAGGCCAAGTTGCGTCTAGGACTTGCACTGACTGGATTTGCATGCCACAGTGGGCAAAGGTTAAACCGTAGTATTTGGTTAAATCTGAACGACATTGCCCGACCCAAGCCTCCCTTTGACAGCCATCCACTGTTCTCTGCTGTTTTGACACATTTTGGCAAGTCAGTGTCATTGTTCACAAGCATGTGTGACATTTTTACAGTGGAAGACAAGTTTTGCATTTAGGCAACATTTTTGAATAGGCGTCATCACAATATTTAATATTTATTAAATTAATAATTTTAATATTTAAGGTTTTAAAGTTTGGCTATTTAATATATTTAGTTTTAT
This sequence comes from Sinocyclocheilus anshuiensis, assembly GCF_001515605.1. Classification (NCBI taxonomy): domain Eukaryota; kingdom Metazoa; phylum Chordata; class Actinopteri; order Cypriniformes; family Cyprinidae; genus Sinocyclocheilus; species Sinocyclocheilus anshuiensis. The sequence goes on along the minus strand of NW_015558695.1, from coordinate 1,273,161 downwards.
TAAATTTAATTATATATCAACAACAGAAATGGGATGTATTGTGTATTATGTAAATAGAAAGTGTATTTTATATAAATATATGTAGGCAGGGAGAATTTAAATATGAAAA
>NW_015558695.1:1271188-1272813 GCF_001515605.1 Sinocyclocheilus anshuiensis | reverse complement strand
AGCATGGGCATCCTCAAACGGAAGGTGGAGGAGCGCAAGGTCTCTAACATCCACCAGCTCCGTGATGTCGTCATGTAGGAGTGGAAGAGGACTCCAGTGGCAACCTGTGAAGCTCTGGTGAACTCCATGCCCAAGAGGGTTAAGGCAGTGCTGGAAAATAATGGTGGCCACTCAAAATATTGACACTTTGGGCCCAATTTGGACATTTTCACTTAGGGGTGTACTCACTTTTGTGGCCAGCGGTTTAGACATTAATGGCTGTGTGTTGAGTTATTTTGAGGGGACAGAAACAAGACAGCTAATACCTGTATATACATGTATATGTGTATGTGAAGTTTATTTTTAATGAATAAATATTTAGCGATATTAAAATGTTTATTGTAACATAGAAAGTATATTATAACTAACACATACAGTACATACATTATTCATAAAAAAATCAGCTCATAAAATCATATAAATGTATGTATAAAAATAAAAATCTGTTATCTGTTTTTTTAATGGAAAACAGCAGCTTACACATTCTGCTAGATATGGGTGAGAAACAGCATAACTAAACATGTGTGATTAAATTATGACAGAAATCTAATTTTTGGGTGAACCAGCCCTTTAACATAGATGAAAGATAATTTTAGTTGAAATTAACTGAAAAAAGCTAACTGGCGAATCACATTTGTATTTTCCCTCACAAACACACATGCAGGTACACCTCCTCTAACCCTACATCTACACAGCTATTCAGTCTTGCATGATACGATAATGTTGCAATGCATGATTCCTCCTGCAGTAGACCGTGGCCGACAGTTTGTCAATGCTAATCCAGTTAAAACACAAACCTGACTGGGTGGAGTGCGTGAGCAGCTCGCGGTGTAAGGTGTCTGAGACTCTTAAGCAGGATACCTGCTCTTCTGATGGGATTCTCACTCTTCTAATCTGGTTTGCTGAAATCGACCCCAGTCGTGATAGAATTCAAGAGGCATTAGGCACCTCTCTCAGATCCTTGTACGTCGTTTTCCTTTAATGAGACTTTGAAGGGCTCTAGTGCTAAACCATTTCAGCAGACACTTTCAGCACTTTTAGTTAGACCTGTCCACATCCAGCTCTCCTCGTGTCTCCAAGGTGTCCTGTTGCAACTGATGTAGTTTTATAAGCCTAAATATTCAATTAAACTTTGAGGAAGTTCTTAGGAGCCGTTGTCAGGTTACTTATTGAAACTCTTTATTTATTTATTTATTTATTTATTTATTTATTTTTGATCTCATGTTAGGTGTTCCTGGGTAACTCAGGAGAGGTGAAGAAGTACTCCACCCTTCTCATCCAACCTGGTTTGGCCATCAACAGTGACTTACTGCTGGATTCCACCCATAGACACGTCTACATCATGACCAGCCATTCTGTGAGTTCAAACATCATGTCATTAGTACACTACCAGTCAAAAATAATAATAATAATAAAAAAATGTGAAAGTCTCTTATGTTCACCAAGGCTGTATTTATTAGATATTGTGAATTTAAATTGTAATAATAGTTCATAATATCAAATAATTGCAAAATTAATGCAACATATTAATAATTAATTATTAAATAATTAATAATTGAGCAGTAAATCAGCATATTAGAATGATT
>NW_015558695.1:1255491-1266962 GCF_001515605.1 Sinocyclocheilus anshuiensis | reverse complement strand
TGATAGAATTCAAGAGGCATTAGGCACCTCTCTCAGATCCTTGTACGTCGTTTTCCTTTAATGAGACTTTGAAGGGCTCTAGTGCTAAACCATTTCAGCAGACACTTTCAGCACTTTTAGTTAGACCTGTCCACATCCAGCTCTCCTCGTGTCTCCAAGGTGTCCTGTTGCAACTGATGTAGTTTTATAAGCCTAAATATTCAATTAAACTTTGAGGAAGTTCTTAGGAGCCGTTGTCAGGTTACTTATTGAAACTCTTTATTTATTTATTTATTTATTTATTTATTTATTTTTGATCTCATGTTAGGTGTTCCTGGGTAACTCAGGAGAGGTGAAGAAGTACTCCACCCTTCTCATCCAACCTGGTTTGGCCATCAACAGTGACTTACTGCTGGATTCCACCCATAGACACGTCTACATCATGACCAGCCATTCTGTGAGTTCAAACATCATGTCATTAGTACACTACCAGTCAAAAATAATAATAATAATAAAAAAATGTGAAAGTCTCTTATGTTCACCAAGGCTGTATTTATTAGATATTGTGAATTTAAATTGTAATAATAGTTCATAATATCAAATAATTGCAAAATTAATGCAACATATTAATAATTAATTATTAAATAATTAATAATTGAGCAGTAAATCAGCATATTAGAATGATTTCTGAAGGATCATGTGACACTGAAGACTGGAGTAATGCTGCTGAAAATTCAGCTTTGCATCACAGGAATAAATTACATTTTAAAATACATTCGAATAGATAACATTTATTTCAAATAATATTTCACAATATTGTTTTTTTGATTAAATAAATGCAGCCCTAGTGAGAATAACAGATGTCTTTCAAAAACATTTTAAAAATCTATCGTAATTATTCCAAACTTGTGACTGATAGTATAGGTCTTGTAGCTGGCCAATAGCATGACATTTTTATTTGTATTTATTTAATTATTTAATCTGCTGTTACTGGTAATCACCTTTTAAGGTTTTTTTTTGTTTTGTTTTTGTTTTTGCAAATGTTCTGATGTATCGCACGTATAAATGTACTTATAAAAACTGTAAAACTGTATTTGTTATAATTATAGGATAATTATGTTTAAAAATAATTTTAGTTTTGGCTGATTTTTGAAAATGTTGTTTAAATAAAAGCAAATTTAGTCTGTAATGAATGTTACAAATTTAGTCCAAATTTCTGGAATGTTTCCCAAATTTACTGGAAATTTTCAATTTTTCTGCAACCCTAGTCCTGCTCGAGATTTCTAAATTGCATAAAATGTCTTGGTTTTGGCTTTGTTTTTCTGTTGTTTTCACACTTGCTAAAGATAATGATGGAAAAATAGTTTGACCAATAGCGTGCAGGCTTTGTACATAATCGACCAATCATGGTATGCGAAAAAGTGGGATCTACAATGTACGGTCAAAGCAATGTAATGCTTACTTATATAATGTAGAAGAACTGTAGAGAACATGTCAATAGGAAAACAAAGCCAAAACGTGGACATTTTAGGCAATTTGGAAAAAGAGGACTGTGATAACGACCCAAACAGTCACAAAAGAGGATCAACATCATAGGAGCGAAGTTGGAGTCCAAAAGGTTGTTTATTTCAAACAGATGTGCAAAATGTGAGACTAAATATGTTTAAGATCTTAAAACAGAGATTGCTGATAAAAGCAGTCTGAAACTAGAACTGCTAAGTACTTCAAACAGCACTAACTCCCCTCCACAACACTGAGGCTGGAGTTTTCTATGCTTACACAGCATCACAATCTTGTAAACGAGCTCTTATTCCATCCTACTACTAGTGACAGCCATCTTAAATACACATTTTTCCCACTTTGCTAATTGGAACATATCGTGTTTTTTATAAAATAAAGTCTTGTCTCACAATATGATTTATTATTGTGAAAATAAGTATACGTGAAATATATACGTGAAAATAAGTAACGAGTTATGTAAATAAATACAAATAACAATAAAAAGAGGATGGATAAATCAAAGCATATTTGCACTAGGGATGGAAAGATTACTTGTTTGATGATAGGCTAAATCATGATAAAATTCCCCACGGTTAGTATTACAGTTTCATATTTTAATTATCATTAAAACCGTATTCGATTACCGCGATTTGAACAACTCAGGATAAATAAATACTATCCAGCATATAGGAAAGTTTTAAATAACGGTTTCAAAATAGTTTCGTTTTGTGTGAAAACATGACGGAAAAGCTGAGAAGTTTTAAAAGAGTGCTAAGGGAATTATACAAACGAATATACGAATGAATTAATTATATGAATGTACCTCTGAAGGTTCTGACTGTCTTCAGAAAAGATTCGACGGCATTTTGTTTTCATCTTCACTCCATGTATTACCTAAAGAAATGTTCTTAATCGCAATGCTGCTTTGTACACAGAGATTACGGGAAACAGCTCTAATTCTGCTGTTCCATAAGCGCCACCTAGTGTCAGAGAGTGGATTTACAGAGTTACATTTACATTCAGCCTGTGTTTTAGTGTTTATGCAAACAAAAAGTAATTTTATTCATTGTTTGCGGATTTTGAATACAAAACGTGGTGAAATGATTTATGAGGTCAACTGAAGACTGGAGTAATGCTGCTGAAAATTCAGCTTTGCATCACAGGAATAAATTACATTTTAAAATACATTCGAATAGATAACATTTATTTCAAATAATATTTCACAATATTGTTTTTTTGATTAAATAAATGCAGCCCTAGTGAGAATAACAGATGTCTTTCAAAAACATTTTAAAAATCTATCGTAATTATTCCAAACTTGTGACTGATAGTATAGGTCTTGTAGCTGGCCAATAGCATGACATTTTTATTTGTATTTATTTAATTATTTAATCTGCTGTTACTGGTAATCACCTTTTAAGGTTTTTTTTTGTTTTGTTTTTGTTTTTGCAAATGTTCTGATGTATCGCACGTATAAATGTACTTATAAAAACTGTAAAACTGTATTTGTTATAATTATAGGATAATTATGTTTAAAAATAATTTTAGTTTTGGCTGATTTTTGAAAATGTTGTTTAAATAAAAGCAAATTTAGTCTGTAATGAATGTTACAAATTTAGTCCAAATTTCTGGAATGTTTCCCAAATTTACTGGAAATTTTCAATTTTTCTGCAACCCTAGTCCTGCTCGAGATTTCTAAATTGCATAAAATGTCTTGGTTTTGGCTTTGTTTTTCTGTTGTTTTCACACTTGCTAAAGATAATGATGGAAAAATAGTTTGACCAATAGCGTGCAGGCTTTGTACATAATCGACCAATCATGGTATGCGAAAAAGTGGGATCTACAATGTACGGTCAAAGCAATGTAATGCTTACTTATATAATGTAGAAGAACTGTAGAGAACATGTCAATAGGAAAACAAAGCCAAAACGTGGACATTTTAGGCAATTTGGAAAAAGAGGACTGTGATAACGACCCAAACAGTCACAAAAGAGGATCAACATCATAGGAGCGAAGTTGGAGTCCAAAAGGTTGTTTATTTCAAACAGATGTGCAAAATGTGAGACTAAATATGTTTAAGATCTTAAAACAGAGATTGCTGATAAAAGCAGTCTGAAACTAGAACTGCTAAGTACTTCAAACAGCACTAACTCCCCTCCACAACACTGAGGCTGGAGTTTTCTATGCTTACACAGCATCACAATCTTGTAAACGAGCTCTTATTCCATCCTACTACTAGTGACAGCCATCTTAAATACACATTTTTCCCACTTTGCTAATTGGAACATATCGTGTTTTTTATAAAATAAAGTCTTGTCTCACAATATGATTTATTATTGTGAAAATAAGTATACGTGAAATATATACGTGAAAATAAGTAACGAGTTATGTAAATAAATACAAATAACAATAAAAAGAGGATGGATAAATCAAAGCATATTTGCACTAGGGATGGAAAGATTACTTGTTTGATGATAGGCTAAATCATGATAAAATTCCCCACGGTTAGTATTACAGTTTCATATTTTAATTATCATTAAAACCGTATTCGATTACCGCGATTTGAACAACTCAGGATAAATAAATACTATCCAGCATATAGGAAAGTTTTAAATAACGGTTTCAAAATAGTTTCGTTTTGTGTGAAAACATGACGGAAAACCTGAGAAGTTTTAAAAGAGTGCTAAGGGAATTATACAAACGAATATACGAATGAATTAATTATATGAATGTACCTCTGAAGGTTCTGACTGTCTTCAGAAAAGATTCGACGGCATTTTGTTTTCATCTTCACTCCATGTATTACCTAAAGAAATGTTCTTAATCGCAATGCTGCTTTGTTCACAGAGATTACGGGAAACAGCTCTAATTCTGCTGTTCCATAAGCGCCACCTAGTGTCAGAGAGTGGATTTACAGAGTTACATTTACATTCAGCCTGTGTTTTAGTGTTTATGCAAACAAAAAGTAATTTTATTCATTGTTTGCGGATTTTGAATACAAAACGTGGTGAAATGATTTATGAGGTCAGTACATTTTGAACATTTCCAGCACATTTTAACAACACCGTGATAATACTGATAACTGTGATAATTTAGGTCACTAAATTATCAATCGTGATAAGAAAAATTCATACCGTTACATCTCTAATTTGCACAAACATTTCCATAAATGAGCTAAAATGAGCGCTTCCCCTCAGGTTCGCACTTATTGCCACGCCCACTCAGCTAGATCAGGAAATACATAATAGCAATACACCAGAAACAGAACACAGTAAAACAGTGATGGAAGACAACTTTAAGGATGTGTGGTCACTCTAGTTGAATAATTTGTATGATATTCAAATAACATACTGCAGAATTTCCACTCACAATCAGCACAAAAAATGTGGAAACTCTGGGCCATTGCTGTGGCCGTGTGTGATGTGTGAATAAGTGATTTCTCCTGCTGTGCCGTGTGGTCAGGTGGAGAAGAGGCCTGTGGCAGAGTGTGACAAGCACACTGATTGCACTTCCTGTCTGGCAGTGAAGGACCCATACTGCGGTTGGTGTGTTCTTGACGGCCGGTGAGTTTCATCTTGTAATTCCCGCTTTGGACTGCAATTTTCAGTTTATTTTAGGAGTATTTCTCTCTGTCTGCCGGTTATCTTACTCATCCTCCTGTCTGGTCTGTTTTTCTCCTCGCTCCTCCAGGTGTGGGATGCGTTCAGACTGTCGGCTGGGCTCGGTCGAAGGTCACTGGCTGTGGAGTTTTGATGAGCAGCAGCGGTGCTTGAGAGTGGAGTCACTGAGCCAATATAACGCCAGCCTTGGAGAACAGAAACAGGTATAAAGTCATTCAGTCAGAAATTGTGATAAAGTGGGAAATTTAGAGCACCATCAAAATTCAGTCCTCCTTCAACCATAAAGCCTAAACGTAAACCCTGCAATATTTCAGTTAATATCTTTCATTCACTAAGATGTAAGATTTTTTATGTTTTTTTAAAGAAGTCTCTTATGCACATCAAGGTCAAAACTACAGTAAAAACAGTAATATTACAGTATGTAATGCTAATGCAGTTTAAAATAACTGCTTTCTTTTGTAATGTATGTTGAAATGTAATTTATTTCTTTGATGCAAAGCTGAATTTTCAGCGTCATTACTACAGTCTTCGGTGTCACATGATCCTTCAGAAATCATTCTAATATGCTGAGTTGCTACTCAGCAAACGCGTATTAGTATTATCAATGTTGAAAACAGTTGTCCTGCTTAATATTTTTGTTGGAAACTGATGCATTTTTTTCAGGATTATTTAATTAATAGAAAGTTCAAAAGAACAGCATTTATTTGAAATAGCAATCTTTAACGATTACCGGTTTGACGATAAATCATGATAAAATTCCACACGGTTGGTATTACCGTTTCATATTTTAATTATCATTAAAACCGTATTCGATTACCGCGATTTGAACAACTCAGGATAAATAAATACTATCCAGCATATAGGAAAGTTTTAAATAACGGTTTCAAAATAGTTTCGTTTTGTGTGAAAACATGACGGAAAAGCTGAGAAGTTTTAAAAGAGTGCTAAGGGAATTATACAAACGAATATACGAATGAATTAATTATATGAATGTACCTCTGAAGGTTCTGACTGTCTTCAGAAAAGATTCGACGGCATTTTGTTTTCATCTTCACTCCATGTATTACCTAAAGAAATGTTCTTAATCGCAATGCTGCTTTGTTCACAGAGATTACGTTGAAAACAGTTGTCCTGCTTAATATTTTTGTTGGAAACTGATGCATTTTTTTCAGGATTATTTAATTAATAGAAAGTTCAAAAGAACAGCATTTATTTGAAATAGCAATCTTTTGTAAAATTATACATTTCTGTACTGTCACTTTTAATCATATTACTGCATCGTTGTCTCAGTTAGCATATGGTTAGCGAGCTACAGTAATTAGTCTCTAAGCTAGCGGACTCTGCCACTGCACTCCCTAATGGGATAATTCACACAGTATCTTGCCTCATTTATAATGCTTAAAAGCTTTTTCCCTAATTATTGTAATTTTTATTTAACTTTTCCGTAAGGGATGCTTTTCTAATTAATTAATCAAAGCTATAAAGCTTATTGAAACAAAAAATATGTTTTGAGTTACTGGACAATGTTTGCGAGATTATAACCATGGTTAATATGTTTCTTTTGTGTGTGTGTGTGTGTGTGTGTGTGTGTGTGTGTGTGTGTGTGTGTGTAGATTGCTGTGGGTGTCCCGGGTTTGCCCAGTCTGTCAGAGGGTGACATGTACTCGTGTTTCTTTGAAGACACTGAAACAACTGCTTCGGTCCAGAGCACCACAGTCACCTGTGCCACTCGTGAGGCCCACAGACTTCCACCGGTGCCACAGGGAGAGGGTAAGAAAACCCACATGCTAATGATGTTTGACATGACATGTTTGAATCATTTTCTGTGAGACGACTTAAAAACTGGCCTTAAGGAACTGGTTTGCATGTGGAAGAGACTGTTTGCGATGTGTGTGTGTACCCATTTTTGAGTGAGGAAATCTTTGTTTTCCCATGATTGTCAATGTGACATTTTCTCACAATTTAGAGTGATTACCATTCAATAATATTTTAAAATAATAATAACAATAGTGCTTTAATTAATCAAAAAGTGACTGTAAAGACATTTATAATTTTACAAAAAATGTCTGTTTCAAATAAATACTGTTCTTTTGAAGTTTCTATTCATCAAATAAACCTGAAAAACAAGTACTGTATCAAGGTTTCAACAAAAATATGAAGCAGCACAACTGTTTTTAACATTGATAATAATAAATGTTTCTTGAGCAGCAAATCCACATATTAGAGTGATTTCTGAAGGATCATGTGACACTGAAGACTGGAGTAATTATGCTGGAAATTCAGCTTTGCATGACAGGAATAAATTACATTTGAAAATATATTGAAATAGAAAACAGTTTGTTTAAATTTTAATAATTTTTCACGATATTACAACTTCCATAAAATTTTTAATCAAATAAATGCAGCCTTAATGAGTACAAGATACTTATTTCAAAAACATCAGAAAAATGCTACCAAAACCAAACATTTGAACAGTAGTTGATCACTCTGGAATTCTATAATAGTCATGTTCCGGTTTCACTTCCTCTGTTGGTTTTTCCGCATCATTACGCTTCCATGGAAGCATTCCACTGAAACGTTAATGATATTACATGAATGACGAAAAAAGCTGTGGATGGTGCATTTAACTTGTGTAACCTGATGTTCCAGTGCCATAATATCCGTTTAACCATTTGACCCAGACTCCTCTCATGTTTGTCCTCTATAACAGATTGTGTGTCCGTCACGCTGTCCCTGCGCTTTCGGACGGTCACCATAGCTCTCGCAGACTTCACCTTCTATGACTGCTCTGTGGTGCAGCAGCTCTCTGGCACCAGGCCGTAAGTCACATGGACTCTCCTGCATTTTAATGCCACATGAATAAAGCAATCACAAAAATACAGTACAATGTTAACAATATTGTAAAGTGGAAAAGTGTTAACCACTTTTAGCGTCATGCCATCATCATCCAAGAGCAATATTAAAACATCCATTGGTGAGCGGCTGTCATGCGTTGAAGAATGTCCCAGAGGCGTGAGAGGGGCAGGGCAGCTGTCTCGCTCTCCGGACCTCACTAACACATCCCTGATGATTTAACAGCTGTTTCCCACATTCCACCATTCCTCCGCCCCGACCATCCTCCCTTACCCATACACCCCTGCAGACAGCCGCTGATGGGGCGGCTCTCCCTGATGCTGTTTTGATTTGCGATGTGAGAAAGCTGTGAACTCAGCTCTGTGTTGTTTGATGAGTTTAGGGGAGTCATGTGTAATTCTAGAGCTCAGCTATTTTGGATGCTGGGCTGCTTTGCTGTCTTCATCTAAATGCTCAGAGTGGTGTAGATGGGTTTAATTTATGCAGTCACTTCTAAACTTTTGGTCCATTATGTTCTGTCTCGCTCTGTTTTTAGGTGTAGGGGCTGTGTGAACAGCCGCTGGAAATGTAACTGGTGCATCCACCAGCATGTGTGCACTCACCGGTCCATGTGTGACCGTGGTGCCATCATCTACAACCAGCATGTAAGTTTTTGTTGATATGTGAGGTCATATATGTGAGTTTGACATGCTGTGCCATTATAGTGGAGCCCAAAAGTATGAGACCTACAGTGAAAGTGCATGTGTATATTTTAAAACAATAGTTTTTATATATATACATTAGTGCTGTCAAACGATTAATCGCGATTAATCGCATCCAAAATAAACGTTTTTGTTTACATAATATATGTGTGTATACTGTGTATATTTATTATGTATATATAAATACACACACATGCATGTATATATTTAAGAAAAATTGTGTTTATATATTTTATGTTTATATCTTATATATTTTTATTTATTTTATGTTTATATATATATATATATATATATATATATATATTAGTTAATGTGTAGTAAAAAACTTATTTATCAACATAACACTTTGTGGAAAGTTTAATTAGAAAAAAGTATTTGATTTTGTCCCCATTTTGTTACAAATTTGATTAGTGAACTAGAAATAGTAGAATATGAAATTGTGAAATGTTTCTTATTAAATTTGTCATTTATTTTCTTTTCTTTTTTTCCCAAAACATTTATTTCTATTAATTCAAGTTTTAAATCACAGTTTTTAGTATGGTCTCAGACTTTTAGACCCCACTGTATGTGTTTTTGGCTCCTTTTTGCTTTGAATAACCGTTTTTGGTTCATATAAACTGCCATTTAAAAGTTTGGAGTTAGTAAGACTTTTTCAAACAATTTAATACATTTTTTTTTTTAGCAAGAATGCATTGTTACAAAAGATTTCTATTAAATAAAAGCTGTTCTTTTGAACTTTGTATTCATCAGAGAATCTTGGGGGAAAAGTATGTTTCCACAAAAATATTAAGCAAAACCATTGTTTTTAACATTGATTATTATAAGAAATGTTTCCAAATCAGCGTATCAGAATGATTTCTGAAAGATCATGTGACACTGAAGACTGGAGTAATGATGCTGAAAATTCAGCTTTGCATCACAGGAATAAATTACATTTTAAAATATAGTCAAATAGAAAACTGTCACTTTAAATTATAATAATGTTTCTCAGTGTTACTGTTTTTACTGTATTTTTTAATTAAATAAATGCAGCTTTGTGATCAAAACTTCTTTCAAAAACATAAAATCTTACCAACCCCAGACTTTTAAATGGCAGTACACATAACGCTTGCTTGTGTGTTTTATGATTTATAATGTTTAATTCAGCACCATTGTTTATGGATTTGAGTTGATATTAATTTATTTCAGTTGCTTTTTATTTCTTTTTTTCTCCTCATTCTTTCTGTTGTGTCCTATGTTCGTCTAAAGTTTTCGCTCCCCACGTCTGCTCCTCAAACAATAAAAGACTTTGACGCGCACACGTACACCACCTCCATACCCACGACAACAACAACCCTCTCGACCACTGAGGTTGCCATAACGACCGAAGCCTTTGTTATGACTACCCCTTCAATGACCCCGCCCACTACTCCAGAGCCCACCACCACACCTCTGGAAACCACAACCCCACTCGACCCTCCACCCACCACTCCCAACCACGCTACAACCTCCTCTACGCACCCATCCAGCGCCACTACAGAGTCAACCGATACCATCACAGAGGCCACCACCCTCTCCAAAAATGCCTCTTGGGTGGAGGAGAGCATCCAGGTAGGTTTGCTGTCAACGCCGACCCCGCAATCATACGAAGAACTGGTGGGACCTTCGTCACGTGAAGAGGCCGCTGAAGTGACGCTGCCCGCGTTGAGAGCTGGGGAAGTGGTGACGATGGGGCCGTTGATTGAAGCGCTGCCCTCATCCTCCTCTGAAGTGGTCACCCTCTCGCAGGCGGAGATGGATATAGATGCTCTTATAGACACGGGCATCCCTGTGTCGTCAGCCAGCGCCCCCTCTGGCGATGGTGAGGCAGGGCCTGATTCATCCGATTTCCCCCTCGCTCCAGACACAGACTACCAGTCTGATTCGGCTGACCTTTTCCTCCTGGTGAGTGTGGTTCCTCGGGCCAACTCTGCTCGCTGCAGATGCTGGAGGTTGAACGTACCTAAAGCGTAAATTACATGCGTGAATGATGGGATATATAATTAAATGGATGAAAGCAGTTCTGCTCTATTACTAATTCAACCGTAATTATACATTAAAGTCATTTAATGTCACAACATTAAAGCAATGTTCTGGGTTCATGATGTTGATTTGCACAGAAATTCATTTGACTCATCCACCATCAGTTTGTAAAAACAAGCCAAAAACTGGGTTACAGTAACACACTCGCAGTTTAAATGGATAGTTCACCACCCAAAAAAGAAAATGCTGTCATTTACTTACCCCTCATTACAAACTAGTGTTGTCAAAAGTACCGACTTCGGTACCAGTCAGTACTGAAAATCTAAAAATGTGACGATACCAGCATTTCCTGCGAGCATTTTGAGCGCTGTTGAGTGGATTCTTAAACACCTCTGAGTGGCCATTTTGTTCAGACGCTCAACAGATATGGCTGTGATTGGCTACAAATGATCATGACGCTCTTCACATACACACGGGAGCGTTTGAAAGCCGCGTCTATCAGCGGATCCATCTATGAGCAGATATATTAGAGATCTGCTGATAGACGCGGCTTTCAAAAACTCAAATGCTGGTATTGTTACATTTCTAAATTTTCAGTACCGACTGGTACCAAAGTTGGTACTTTTGACAACACTATTACAAACCTGTTTGATGACTTCTTCGGTTGAATTAAAAAAGTATTTTGTTCAAACAATGAAAGTCAGTGTGGCCCAAATATGTTATTTTGGACCCCTTTGACTTTGATTGTTAGGATAAAACAGCTGAAATTTTTTTCTCTCTCTCTCTTTCTCTCTCTCTCTCTCTCTCTCTCTCTCTC
>NW_015558695.1:1249315-1255481 GCF_001515605.1 Sinocyclocheilus anshuiensis | reverse complement strand
TTTTTTTTTTTTTTCCACAAAAAGTCATACAGGTTTGCAACAACATGAGGGTGAGTAAATTATTTGTGTGTACTATCCGTTTAACACAGGTTCCAGCTGTAAAAATCCCTTTTTTTTTATAGGGCAATTTTTTACAGAAATTAAAAAACATTGAAAACAGACCTAGTGTGAGCTACACGGTTTTTAACCAATGGTCTATGCTTTTGTTGAAGCCACCAGCCCTCCTTATTTTTTAAATCGTGTTTAGCAGCAGAATTTCCCGTAAAAAAAATAACTACATTACCCATTATTCTTCAACAATTCTCCACCAATCAGGGAATTGAAGCAAGCAAATTTAACCAAAAGAGCACTTCAGTGCCCGCACACTCCCACAAATCACGTAATAGAGTCAGTTTCCCTATGCCCTCAAACTAGTTGAATATTTGTAATAATTGTAAAATATACTATTTCTATGTGTATGAATGAATTTACAGGCCTATAAATGTATCCATTCATCCATCATTTTCATGGTGTCATTCACAGTGCTTATTGGGATTGTAGTTCTTTACCTCATTAAACCTAATTTTGTCTTTTTGTTCAATTTTAAGAAATTTTTTTGCTTCAAATCAAAGTTTATAATGTTGTGATTCACCTCGTAGTTGGTTGATTCGTTTCATGGCTTATAACTCTTTAACAAAGACATTTTTAAAATCTCTATGGGAAAAAATAATAGAAAAGATACTTCCAGAACCAGCACTGCTGAGAAGGTGGGAGGAACACTGTTGCATTGTATTGAACCCAGAACATTTCTTTAATCATTTAATTTGCTTCTGGTGGCTGTTCCCTATGTGTCTTTTTTTTGTCCATTTTGTTTTTCATTAAATCTCTGTCTAACACACTCACTTTTGTTGTGCTGTCATTCTGCTTATTATATGTATTATACATAAAATAGCAGAAGCTGAGAGATACTCCACGTCTACTCCTTTCAGAGCAGTGGTGTGTGTAATGAAGTGTGTTGTCCATCTGTGTGTGTGATCAGGAAGAGGAGAGTTTGCTCGTGAGCAGAGGTTCTCATGCCTGTCCGTGTGTGGAGGACATCCAGGGAAGCTCCCTCCTACCTGTCAATGTCGAGAGGAAGATCACTCTGCTGGGACGCAACTTACACCTCTATCAGGTAACGCAGCGTCTTGAGGCTTGTTGGGGATTGATAGTCTGGCACAGTCAGACTGTGACTATGAGCATAATGTCTGGTAATGCTGACTTAGACAGCAAGGGTCTGTCTGACTGACATGCACAACAACCAGCTGCGGTTTCTTTACGGGACATTTAGGGGGGAGTAAATCTGAAACCAATCATCTCTCATTAATTGACTGATGTGCAACGATGTGGAAACTGCACAGCATTCTCAGAGAAAAATACTGAAGTCTTGAGGATTATGAAAAATATAAACTGAATAGGTTTGAATGTTTATGTGAATAGTTCTTCTCAGAAGTGCTCATTTTGGCAGTTTTAAACATTTTAAAATCAGAAATACAGTAAAAAATTTATTTTGTGAAATATTATTACAGTTTAAAAAGACTTTTTTCTATTTGAATATATTTAATAAAATTTCATTTTTTACTGTGATGTAAAGCTAAATTTTCAGCATCATTACTCCAGTCTTCAGTGTCACATGATCCTTCAGAAATCAGTATAATATGCTGATGTGCTGCTCAAAAAGTATTTTTTATTATTATCAATGTTGAAAATAATTTTGCTGCTTATTATTTTTGTAGAAACTGTGATACATTTTTTTAGGAATCTTTGATGAATAGAAAGTTCAGAAGAATAGCATTAATTGGGTGTATTATGTTATCTGATTTATTTAGGAAATACTTAAAAAAATATGTAGGCCGTAAAAAGAATATATCTGTGTGTGGTTTAAGGACAAAGATCTGGATTACCAGTGTGTGTTGGTGATTGAGGGCCGATCGGTGGTGGTGGACGCTTTTGTGGAAGTGGACGACACTCAGCCATCTCTGTTCTTTATTACCTGTCAGCTACACCAGGTCTGCTAGCAAAAAAAAACAGTAAAAATTCGGCACATTGTATTAATTTGAAGGAATTTTCCATATTGATTTGTTTTACAGGTGTTTTGACTGTATTTTGATTTTTAGCACTTCATTGCGTTGTGTTTCAGAGTTAATGGAAATGCCAGAAAAAATTACTGCACAATGTTACCAGAAAATTACCAGTGCTTTTTTTTTTACAATGTATATAAAAAAAGCATCCTGTGACATCCTGTGACAGTTATATTATTGTTTTAAAAGTTACTATTTTTTGGAGTAAACAGTTCCTTTTATATTCTGAAAGCTTATATTGTTTTTATTAATTTTTTTTTTTTGCTTATTTTAGTACATCAAGTTATAATAAATGAAAACGTGAAATGTTGCCTTAGCAACTAACTGAAATAAAATAAGTTTACTTTTATTATATTTAACGATAATGTAATTTAACAGTAATTTTGTTGCTAGCACAGCTCTATGTGGCGGTATTATATATCATCCATAAAAACTGCTTGTGGCCTACATATAAATAACTGTTACACTCTGAAAGTGCCTGTAATGCTTTGTTATAGTATTTAAAATGATTGTGATTGCATTTCGGTTTCAAAGTACTCTTACTTGGCTGCCGTGGAGGAATACAGGAGCATGATCTCAGTCAGGAGGAGGGACTCTTTCCAGATGGATTACCCAGAAGACCTGCATGGTATGTTACCCACTGTTTGCCGAGGCTTTGCACGTGCTGTACTCTGTTTGTGTCACGTGTGTTTTGTCTTGCAGTTCGGCTGTATAACTGCTCCGTGGGCCGGGCCGACTGCAGTCGCTGTCACACGGCCGATCAGCAGTACGAGTGTGTGTGGTGTGAAGGGTCTCGCTCCAGCTGCGTCTACAGGAGCTCCTGCACCGAACACGTCCAGCAGACCTGTCCTGCTCCTCACATACACACGGTGAGGGACTCATCTGTTAACTTGTGCTTTTTGTGAGCCATTAATATTATACTTAATGTTGTTAAAGTGGCAGTTCACCCAAAAATGAAAATTCTGTCATAAACTCCTTGACCTCATTCTGTATTCTGTATTAAAGAAGATCTTCAGTTGCTTATTTTTGTGTGAACTGTCCTTTTAAGAACTTGGAATAAACCTGCCAGGCTAAACTGCATTGTAAAAGGATTTTTCTTCACTGTCTGATATGAACATTATTGTCCTGGAAGGAGTGACCCTTGTCTTTTTAAATGTAGGAATGCTGTGGTTTCCGTTGCTGGCCTTTCCTTACTGACCCGTGTGTTTGTACAATAGCATAACAGATCATATTATTACACCTGACATGATTAACTGAATCACTTCATAGATGTTTGCATGCAGGACCTCAAGCTTTTCACTGAAGAAAATATGTGTAATATTGCTAGGGTGTTATGGTCGGTCGCCATGCCATTGCAATAAGGCTAAGGTGTTCTGGGTGGTTGCTAGGTGGAAATTTAAATGAAATTAAGTAGTTTTATTGAAAGTAAATAATACTTTTATTTACCAAGGAGGCATTAAATTGATCAAAGGTAACATTAATGACATTTATAATTTAACAAGATTTCTATTTCAAATAAATGCTGTTAAATTCCTTTAAACTTTCTGTTCATCAAAGCAATAAAGACAGGATAAAATGGGTGAGCAAGATGGAATGAAATGCAAGGAATTTTACACTGAAAAAGCAACTTTTTATATTGCAAAAATTAATTTTCTTAAAGGGGTCATAGGATGCTACATGCACTTTTAGTTTCATTTAGACCCTAAAGAATCATATCAACTTGTGGAAAATGGGCATCCTATGACCCCTTTAAAACAAAAAAAATGTGAAAGTTATTATTATAGATTTTAATATTTAATTTTAAAAGGTCATTTCAAGCTAGAAAAAAAACATTTGCCATTAGATTTTAAAAAAAAGTAAATAACCATGTGTAAGTCTCATACAATTCAAATAATATAAATGTATATTGTTTTAAATGTAAAGGATATTTAGATTATTTTTTTTACTGGAAAACAAGACAAAATTATTATTTTTAATTAGTATTTTTATAGGATGAGATCAATGGTATATAACACCACACAAACTAAAAGGAAAAAAAAGGAAATGATGGAAATACAGTGAGATTT
The DNA here is from genome assembly GCF_001515605.1 of Sinocyclocheilus anshuiensis. Lineage (NCBI taxonomy): Eukaryota > Metazoa > Chordata > Actinopteri > Cypriniformes > Cyprinidae > Sinocyclocheilus > Sinocyclocheilus anshuiensis. The sequence continues at coordinate 1,251,316 of NW_015558695.1, read as the reverse complement.
GTGACTTTTTTCAGTAAAGATTTCGATTCCAAATAAATGCTGTTCTTTTAAACTTTCTGTTCATCAAAGAATCGTGAGAAAAACTATCACGGTTTCCACAAAAACATTAAGCAGCACAACTGTTTTTAACATTGATAATAATCTGAAATGATTCTTGAGAAGCAAATCAGCATATTATACTGATTTCTGAAGGATCATGTGACACTGAAGACTGGAGTAATGATGCTGAAAATTCAGCTTTGCATCACAGGAATAAATTACATTTTAAACTATATTCACATAGAAAACAGCGGTTTTAAATTTTAATAATATTTCACAAGGTTACTGTTTTCCTGCATTTTAATCAAATAAATGTAGCCTTGGTTTTGAACAATAGTTTAGTGTTTCAGGACTCTATACAAATATATGGGATTGTCATCACTGAGTAGCTTCATGACTGATTTTGTGTTTTCTTGCAGATTGAGCCTCTTTCTGGTCCAGTGGACGGCGGCACAGTGCTCACAGTGTCTGGCTCTAATCTGGGTCAGAGAGCTGAAGACATCCAGCACTCGGTGACTGTAGCCGGAGTCCCCTGCATGGTCATCCCTGACAGATACGAGGTGTCCTCCAGGTAAATCAGACAGCACTCTGTCGGACTATAAAGTATGTGAGTAAGGGCATGCTGGATATTGCTGCCACTCGTTAATGACACTGTATTATTGGCTTCAGGCAATTCAGCTCCACAGTGTGATGAAGAGTATTGACCCAGTGCACTGATTAATGGGAGGTCTCTTTGTGTGCCTGTTAGTATTGTTTGTGAGACCACAGCGAGTGCAGGGGAGCAGAGCGGCCACATCTCGGTGCAGGTTAAAGGCGGAGGAATCGGGCAATCTGCCCAGCGCTTCCGTTACCAGGTAACCATTAATCCAACAAGCCACAAAAGGGATAAATATGGTTTAGCCAGAATGAATAACATGCAAGGAATACATTCTGTATTAATTAAAAGGCAGGGAGGTATTTGGCCATTTTAAAACAACTTTGTACACTGCAGAATGAATTTTCTTCAACAGTGTTTTTGTATTGTCATACTTAAAACTTTATTATTGTTATTTTTATTAAAATTGTGAAAGGTATTAAGCTTTGTTTTCCGAGTATATATTTTAACGTTTATTTTTATTTTAAAATACATTTTTAAGAAACGAAATATAGTGGGATTAATGCTTCAAATTTTGCAATATTGTGGAAAAAAAAAGTTATGAAAATATTTGTTAAAAATACGTGTCTTATACAATTCAATAATGTAAATGTATATTGTTTTTAAAAGGATTTTTAGTTTTTACTGGAAAATAAGAAATTTAAGAGGATGAGGAAATATAGTGAGATTTATGCTTCAAAAAAGTTTAAAAAGTGAGTGAAAATGTAAAAAAAAATATATATTAAATATTTTTTAAATGTTTAAGTCTTAAACAATTCAATAAAGTAAGTGTATTTTATTGTAGATATTTTTTACTGGAAAACAAGACCAAAATATAATGTCTTTTTCAGGGCTTTAATACCACACAAATTAAAGGAAAAAATGGAATTGAAAAATGAAATATAGTGAGATTTAAAAGCAATTTGCTAATAAAGTGAATTTTTAAAAATGTTATTAAAATTTTTTTAAGAATGTGTAAATCTTATACAAGTTAATGAAGTAAATGTATCTTATTTAAATGATTTTTAGATATTTGTACTTAAAAACACAACCAAAATATTATGCGTTATTCAGGGGCTTTAATAAGATTTTTAATAATGTGTAGGAGTGTATAGACTAATAGGATAATAATACCACACAATGTAAAGGAAAAAAAGGAAGAAACAAAAGATAATATGAGCTTTTATGGTTAAAACAAGATTTAAAAAAAAAATGGTAACACTTTACTTAAAGCCTTTATGTATAATGCATTCTAAAAGTAGTTTTAATGCATTAATTATGCCTTGTAATGCACCTTATAATGCATTGTACAGTCTTATACATAATTG
>NW_015558695.1:1243718-1249270 GCF_001515605.1 Sinocyclocheilus anshuiensis | reverse complement strand
TTCAGCACAGACTGGACTGGCGTCTTACCTTAGACCCGCCCTGAGTGAGCTGTCATCAGTCCGCCATTGATTTACCGCTGGAGCAGATGTAGACAAGAATGACTCCTAAGCGATTTAGGTGGTCTGTTGTTAGATGTAATAATGAACATAGCAGTCCTCATTTACTCCCGACATCTGAGCCACTGAACTCGCAGTGGATTATTTGTTTCTGAAGGGAATGTGGTAAAATTTTTTTAAGAATGTGTAAATCTTATACAAGTTAATGAAGTAAATGTATCTTATTTAAATGATTTTTAGATATTTGTACTTAAAAACACAACCAAAATATTATGCGTTATTCAGGGGCTTTAATAAGATTTTTAATAATGTGTAGGAGTGTATAGACTAATAGGATAATAATACCACACAATGTAAAGGAAAAAAAGGAAGAAACAAAAGATAATATGAGCTTTTATGGTTAAAACAAGATTTAAAAAAAAAATGGTAACACTTTACTTAAAGCCTTTATGTATAATGCATTCTAAAAGTAGTTTTAATGCATTAATTATGCCTTGTAATGCACCTTATAATGCATTGTACAGTCTTATACATAATTGTAACCACAGTTAATACATTATAACACTTATTAATTCATTGTTACACTATCCGTTTTAAATTAGGTTATAATTGTTTACGACAAGATATAATGTATTATAATGCACATTATGAATAATTATGAACCCTTTAATAACCCTTTATAATGCATTATACGTAAAGGCTTTAAGTAAAGTATTAAAGTACAGTATTAAACATTTATTTTTTTTAATGTAAAAATTGTATACAATTCAGTTACATAAATATATCTTATTTTACGGTTTTTAGATAGTTTTACTGTATTATTCAGGCCTCGAACAGGATTGGGTCATTGGTGTAACAGCACACATGTATAAGGCAGTGTTTTGTAACGTGTGTGTGTGTGTGTGTGTGTGTGTGTGTGTGTGTGCGCGTGTTCTGTTTTCTAAACTCAAGGACCCAGTGTTATTGGGAGTGTCTCCACTGAAAGGCCCAATGTCAGGAGGCACATCACTCACCATCACGGGACAGAACCTTCTGACAGGCCGTTCCAATGAGATCAGCATCCTGATTGGTGGAGTCCCATGTTACATGTAAGTGACTGTGTAGAGCAGCGTCCTCTACGGCCGTCCAGTCAGACAGAAGTCATCAGTAAATCTCATTATGATATCATCTCTACAACTCATATCATGTCAGCTGATTATGTTATAAATAATTAATCATCCTTCTGTTAACGCTGGAAGTCTTTGTAGATCTAAAACAGTGAGCTGTGTCCTAAATATATCAATTCATGAATATAATATACTCCATAAATGACACAGGATGTTTTGTCTTTTATGACTGTTCACATTTGGTAACACTAAGTTAGATTGTTTAGAGTTTTAATACAGTCTGTGTGTTAACAGGTCTCCTGAGCAGTACAACAATGAAGGTGTTGAGTGTGTGACTGGAGGGAGTAACAGAACCGGAGAGAGCGGCGTTACAGTGCGCTTTGGTAGAGCTGAGCGCCACCTACAGGAAGTCCTCTATCAATACACCCCAGACCCCAACGTAACCCATGCTGCTCCCTCCAAAAGCTTCATCAGGTGAGGAGCATGACATGTAAAAGAACTTAAGCATAGTTGTATTTATTTTATTTTATTTTATTTTTTATTTTAATTTATTTCATTTATTTTTTATACAAAATTGCAGTAAGTATTAAGACTTGTTTGTTGAGAGAATATGTTAGTTCATTTTTTTATTAGTAAATTAAAGAAGGAAATTTAGTTAGATTTATGCTTCAAATAAGAAAACAACATTTTACCAATGGAGTGAGAAAAATATTTTCTCTGAAAACTAATCAAATCAAAAGGTTATCTTGTTTTAAAGATTTTATTTTATTTTATTTTATTTTATCAAAACTGCTTGTCCTATGTCGGGGAAATACTGTAGCCTATTTCATTTTATTTATATTAAAAAGCTCCAAAAGCTCCTCGGGTGAGTAACATTATATTTAAACAACTTCATTCTTTTAAACATTTTGCCAATGGAGTCAAAAATAGTATTATAAAAATCAATGAAGTTATCTTGTTTTAAGGATTTTTGTTTATTTTATTTATATTATATATATATTTACATTAGTGAATTAAAGAAGGAAATTTAATGAGATATATGCTTCAAATAAGAAAAAAAATGTTTTTTTTATCAACACAATACAATTCAAGTAAATTTATCTCATTTGAATTATTTGATTTTATTTTTACAAACTTAAATAAGTCCTAAGTCTTCATTTCTTATTCATGTAGAGTCATTGCCATAAATGTGAGCAGTCATATGTTTATGTATTTATCTGTCTGATGTCAGAAATGTATCTATAAATTGTCTTATTGTTCTTAAAATTAAAATATAAAAATATGTAATTTTATGCTATCTTTATTTCAAAAGTTAAAAAAAAATTTGATTTATCATCTTAAAAACTCTTTATTGTAATTTACAGAAGGGTTATAGATTTGTATTAGGGTTTTAGCAACGTAATATATTAGACACATGCACAGTTTCACCTATTAGCAAATGAAAGATTTGCTATATTTTTTCCATAATCTGTGATTTGAAAATAAAAATGGGTTATTAGTCCAGCATACATAAGATCCAACATCTGTGTTTGTCTAAGCGGGGGTCGTATCATTCGAGTGTCTGGCCTGCATCTGGACGTGGTACCGGAGCCTCGTATCCACGTGACCCTGACGCCTCTGGAGCCGCACTCACAGAAGAGGAGGAGGAGGAGCAGTGTGGATTACAGTCTTCTCAGAAGAGCTCGGCGGATCATCCCAGAGCCCAACTGTCCTGAAGATAGTCTCTGTGTCGTCAAACAGGTAGAGTTCACACAAGTGAGTCTGTGCTTGTGCTTTCTCACAGCATTAAACAAACTGTCCAGTATGCACATGTCAGTCATTGTAACACAGTTGGTTTCCTCGTGTCCTGTTCCTGATCAGGTGGAGGAGCGGTGCACCGTGAACAGCTCAACTCTGATCCTGTGTCCCACTCCGGAGGTGGGGCCCGAGGCCCTGCGTGCTGCTGTCAGTGTGCATTTCCTCCTGGATAACCTCTGTACCATGGTCTGCCTGAATTCTCGATTCTGATTGGCTGGCAGGTATGCATTAAAACTCTTTAATGCACAGGTAGTTCCAAGTCGGTTTAATCACCGTTCCATATTAATGTGCTGCTTTAATTGATGCACACAAACCCACACACATCAATCGCACACATGCACAGAGAGAGAGTGAGAGGGAGGGAGAGAGAGTCGGAGATTGCAGACACACACACACAAACTTGTCAATGCTTCCCCGCTTTTTTGTGTATGTTTGTGTAGGTGAGGATGGGGAATCTGAACTTTTCTCTGGGACGGGTGCAGTATGATTCTCAGGGCCCGACTGCGTTCCCTCTGGAGGCCCAGGTGGGAGTCGGGGTGGGAGCCTCCATCGTGGCTCTTATTGTGCTGGTTATCGTACTCATATACAGGTATTCCCACACAGATTATACAGTTTATTACTAATTTTAGACTTGCGTTGGGATCAAAAAGTGATGATGATGATGATAATAATAATAATAATAATAATAGTAATACAATTTATTATTCTCCACAAGTTTAAAATCTGATTATCACATTATGAAGCATGAGACCATTGAGAACACACAAACATTTTGTTGTATTAAATTTGTCAAAATACTAACTTTTTGTTTGTTTTCGAATTTAAAAATATTTGATTTACAGTATTGTCTCAGATACCCCAGTGTACAGTACATATGTTTATGCTTGGTATGCTTGTAACAATACATTTATTACACTATTTGTTTATCTTTGCTAATGTTAGCTTATAAAAATACAGTTGTTCATTGTTAGTTCACAGTGCATTAACTAATGTTAACAAACACAACTTGTGAATTTAATAATACATTAGTAAAAGCTGTAATTAACTAAGATTAATAAATGCTGTAGAAGTATTGTTCATTCTTAGTTCATGTTAACTAATGTAGTTAACTAATGGTAACTTATGAACCTTATTGTAAAGTGTTACCTTTATATTTAATATGTGTTTGTGTGTGTTTAACAGGAGGAAAAGCAAGCAAGCACTAAGAGACTATAAGAAAGTCCAGATCCAACTGGAGAATTTGGAGACGAGTGTCCGAGACCGCTGTAAAAAGGAGTTCACAGGTCAGACGCTCCCACATAAACATCAGCCAGACTCGGACGACATACTTGAAATGCCTTTATAATAAACCGTGTGTGTGTGTGTGTATTATGTGCAGATCTGATGACTGAGATGATGGATGTGTCCAGTGATCTCATGGGCTCTGGGATTCCAGTCCTGGATTATCGTAAATACTCCGAAAGGATTTTCTTCCCTGGTCACCGTGATTCTCCTCTGAGACGGGACCTTGACGTTCCCGCCTGTCGCCGGGCCACAGTGGAGCAAGGCTTGGTTCAGCTCTCTAACCTGCTGAACAGCAAACTGTTCCTCACCAAGGTGGGCTTTCCTTAAACCTGTGAGAAAGAATTAGTCAAACAGCCGAACTGGATTATATGGACCATTAAGGTTTTAAGGCTGGGTGTGTCCTCATCTCATATCCGTCATATACTTCCCTACAGTTCATCCACACTCTGGAAGCCCAGCGGACCTTCTCTCCGAGGGACAGGGCGTATGTGGCCTCCCTCCTCACGGTGGCGCTGCACGGCAAACTGGAATATTTCACAGACATCCTAAAGACTCTGCTTAAATAAGGCATTTATTTGTAGTTCCTGTGATCCCGTGTTTTATAGAGTGGAGGGCGGGAATGGCTGGTCATCTAATCTTGTCGGATCAGGACTTGACATCACCTTCTCTCCGAGGGACAGGGCGTATGTGGCCTCCCTCCTCACGGTGGCGCTGCACGGCAAACTGGAATATTTCACAGACATCCTAAAGACTCTGCTTAGTCACCTGGTGGAGCAGTACACCACTAAAAACCCCAAACTCATGCTGCGCAGGTCAGTAGTGACGAGTCTGTTTGTCAGATTTGAATTAAAATCACTGTACACTGTAATCACATGAATACACTGCTGATAACTGTGGCATCATTGATTCTCAGTGGAAATCTCTCATGTGTTGTAGGACCGAGTCTGTGGTGGAGAAGCTGTTGACTAACTGGATGTCCATATGTCTTTACACCTTCCTCAGGGTGAGTGACACTTGTTTTGCTTTGGGTTTGGTTCACAAGGGCTCAGTAAAAGATACAATGAAATGGATGAGAGATTGTACTAGTTACATATTTAACCACAGTACTTGTAGTTAAATATGTAACTAGTCCATAGTAAAAGCAACTTACATCGCAGATTAATACAATTAATTAACAATGTAAATTTTAAGTGAGTGAAGTGACGTGACATGTGGCCAAGTATGGTGACCCATACTCGGAATTAGTGCTCTGCATTTATCCCATCCAAAGTGCACACACACAGCAGTGAACACACACACCGTGAACAC
>NW_015558695.1:1237814-1240787 GCF_001515605.1 Sinocyclocheilus anshuiensis | reverse complement strand
TATATATATAATTTAATATTTTTATAATAAGGCATTTATTTGTAGTTCCTGTGATCCCGTGTTTTATAGAGTGGAGGGCGGGAATGGCTGGTCATCTAATCTTGTCGGATCAGGACTTGACATCAGTGATTCAGGGGTCCTGGAAACGCCTCAACACCTTACAACACTACAAGGTCTCTCTAGTTAATCTAATGTCTAATGACTTCATTTTGTGGAGTGCAATTTTGCATGCTGTATTTTTTTTTTGAGTCATTTGTAAGTGCTAACGCCTCAACACCTTACAACACTACAAGGTCTCTCTAGTTGTACCTCAATCTAATGACTTCATTTTGTGGAGTGCAATTTTGCATGCTGTATTTTTTTTTTGAGTCATTGTTGATTTGTAAGTGCTTCCTATATCTCTTCAGGTCCCAGATGGAGCCACAGTAACACTGGTGTCACGACAATCCAAGCAAATCCACCACGACAGCCATGACTACATACCCGGAGAGAGTAGGTTTCCTTGCTTTTAAGCATGACGTGGTGTTTCATTGGTGTGTTTAGAGTGTTAAAAACATCAAAATTTACCAAATCAGTGTAGAATTCAGTTGATATGCAGGTTCATATACTGATAGTTCTAATCAGAATATAGAGTTGAACTATCTTAGTTGTTAGTTTTAAAATATTAGTTTGACTAACTTAAGTTTTTCCTTTTTTATTGACGCTTCAAATAATTATTTATTTATTTGTTATGATTAGTAATATCTTTTCATTTATATCCATGAAGTTCCACATAAAAAATCTAATTAATTACATATATACATATATAATTTACTGTTTTATTCAAAAGCAGACATTACAGATTGTTTATTTAATATACTCTACTGTTAAAAGTTTGGGGTCAGTAAAAATAAATTAATGCTTATATTTAGAAAGGATGCACTAAATTGAAGAAAAGTGACAACGACAAAAATGTAACTTTCTATTCATCAAAGAGTTCTGAAAAAAAGCCATATTTTGGTTTCTGCAATAATATTAAGCAGCACAACTGCTTTCAACATTGATAATAATAGGAAATGTTTCTTGAGCAGCAAATCGGCCTATTAGAATGATTTCTGAAGGATCATGTGACATTAAAGACTGGAGTAATGATGCTGAAGTTTCAGCTTTGCATCACAGCAATAAATTACATTTTAAGATACGTATATTCAAACAGAAAATGGTTATTTTAAATTATAACAATATTTCACAATATTACTGTCTCAGTCGTGGTATTGAAGGTGGGAGAGAGCGCTGTACATTCACTCCCCCCACTCGTAAACCTTTGGGTTACGAGTCCGACTCTAACCACTAGGCCACGACTTCCCCTCAAACCCAAATATACAGAAGGTCATCTTTAACCCTGTAAAGCCTAATGTATCACGCAAATTTCTATGGGCTCTAAATTATCGATGTGATCAAAACTTTGCTGAAAACCTGTTGTACACAATGTACTACATGCTGTCTGTCGTCTGATTGAGAGTATGTACTGTTTTAGCAAGGAAAAGGCGTTTTAGTATTGTAAAAAAAAATTATAATTAGTGTATTTAGTACAACTGTCCATCTTCAGACTGTGGTACACACGCCTTTTTGCTGTGAAATCTTTACTGATTTTTATAAAGTAAACAACTTTTATATTGTTAGTAATATTTGCATAACTGAATGTAAGCTTAACTTGGTATTTAATATTTCACATCCATGTATTTGTGTATTTGGTAAGTAGCCATGTTTGTTTGTCATATGGCAGGACACAGCAGGTGAGGCGTTCTACATGCTGTTCAGAGCCATAAAGCACCAGGTGGATAAAGGTCCAGTAGATGCTGTTTCAGGCAAAGCCAAATACACACTCAACGACAACCGACTGCTGCGGGAAGACGTGGAGTACCGCATACTGGTGAGACACACACACTCTCTAGTCTACACTGATGCAGAAATGAACTTTCTACTAAAGTGTCATGCATAATCTAGATAAAAAAGGTTGATATTTTACTGTTTCCTTATGTGTTTTTCCTCAGTGGCATTGTTTTCAATCTGATAACTCGTTCACACATGACATATAATATGACAGAGTCCTAAAAAAGATATGGAAAGTTTTTCAACTTTTAAGCAAACAACTGCTTTTCAACCTCTTTCCGTGTTGTTCTGTAGACTCTGAATGTTCTGGTGAGCAGCGGAGGTGCTGGTGAGTCTCAGACGGTCCCCGCTAAAGTGCTGGATTGTGATACAATCACACAGGTGAAGGAGAAGATTGTGGAGCAGACACTGAAGGGCACGTCATACTCCCAGAGACCCTCTGCAGACTCTGTGCATCTGGGTAAGATAAATTACATTTTAAGATACGTATATTCAAACAGAAAATGGTTATTTTAAATTATAACAATATTTCACAATATTACTGTTAATATTTGATCAAATAAATGCAGCCTTGGTGAGCATAAGAGACTTTTTTTTTAAATAAAAACTTTAAAATCTTATCGTCCCCAAACCTTTGAACTGTAGCGTACAAACCAAAATACTTCAAAGAAAACCGTTTGCTCATACCTCTCATATGTTCATATATTCTTTCTTTCCTCTCTCAGAGACCCCGATGTTGGAGGATGGAGACGAAGGAGGAGTGAAGCAGTGGCACCTGGTGAAGGCCGGTGAGGAGGCGGAGCTACCCAAACACAGACGGGGCAGTCTGAGAGACAAAGAGCGTGAGAGAGCCAAGGCCATCCCAGAGATCTACCTCACACGCCTGCTGTCTGTGAAGGTACCACACACACACTCCACTGTCACACTTCACTTTAAATAGGGCCAGATGGATCACCTGTACTGTGTGTTTTAGGGTACACTGCAGAAGTTCGTAGATGATCTGTTCACTGTGATTCTGAGCACCAGTCGGCCGGTTCCTCTGGCTGTCAAATATTTCTTTGATCTGTTGGACGACCAGGCTGCACAGCACAACATTACAGA
>NW_015558695.1:1230129-1237716 GCF_001515605.1 Sinocyclocheilus anshuiensis | reverse complement strand
CGGACTCTGTGCATCTGGGTAAGATGCACAAAGCCAATTATTAAAAGAAAAGTATATTTATATGCATAGTTACTGTATATTTGTTACTTGAAATATATACAAATGAATAATGATTTAAAAAATATTTATATAAAATGATTTAATTATATATTTAATCACTTATTTAATATAATGGTGGAGAGGTGAGTTCAGTTAGCTCATATTAATGCAGTTTAATGCATAATGACATGTACTCACCATACTTTGTTGATTGTATTTCATCAGATATTATTCAGATATAAGACAGACCATCCCTGTCAGTGACCAAGAGATGAACTCCTCTCTAGCTGAACTCTCTAGGGTGAGTTATGGGCATTTACCTAGTCTGTGATACTCGGGTTACCATATTTGCCTCTGTAAAAGTTGGGGAATGTTTTAAGATTAAGTTTCTGTATGAATCCTTCTGTCAAGTCGTACAAAATGTATATCTCCGATTTCATTTCTGTTTATAAAATTTTCCAGCCATTTTACATTTTCTGATAAATGTATTTTGTACTATATAATTATTATAAGCTGTTGGTCTGATTCACATGAAATTTGGCATGCATCGTCTTGAGACACTCGTGACAAAAAGTGATCAAAAGGATTTAGATTTGCCTAAACGTTGCAAAAAATATAAGGTGATGAATATTTGAGGTGTTGCCTGTTGTAACTAATAGATTGATATCTGATTGAATGCAAAATCCAATTTTCAAGAAACTTAAAGTGATAGTTCACCCAAAAATGAAAATTACCCCTTGATTTACTCACTCTCAAGCCATCCTAGGCGTATGTGATTTTTTTTCTTTCAGACGAATACAGTCAGAGTTATATTAAAAAAATGTCCTGGCTCTTCCAAGCTGTATAATAGCAGTGAATGATGGTTGAGATTTTGAAGTCCAAAAAAGTGCACCCATCCATCATAAAAAGTGCTCCACATGGCTCAGTGGGTTAATAAAGGCCTTCTGGAGCCGATGCGTTTGTGTAAGAAAAATATCCATATTTAAAACTTTATAAACCATAATCTTTAGCTTCTACTAACTGTTGTACGCACATACAAGAGAAAGTGGTGTTCCAGTGATGATGTAGCCGTAATGCATTTTTAATTGTAACTACTTCATTATAATATTAATATTTACGCTCTGCTATGCTTCCTTTGCAGAACTACTCTAATGAAGTTAATCATCTAGTGGCGTTGCATGAGTTGTACAAGTATATCAACAAATACTATGATCAGGTGAGAACTTCGGTATATTCTGTCTCTCTCTGATATTTGCATGCTCTGGTGTGAATAGTGATGAAGGGGCTTGACAGCACATTCTTATCATGCACTCATGCTTTGGCACGTGTTTTATAGCAACCTAGTAACAAAACGATGCACAGTATTAACAGTGACAAAAATAAACTCTCGTTGCAAACATCTCCTGCCCTACTGCCCCACATTTAAAAGTAAAGCAGTATTTGCTGGTAGACATTACTTTTATCATGAGGAATCACATTTTTCTTGATCTTTCGAGAATAAAGGATTTGTTGTACTATTAACATATGTCACTTTAGGTCACTTAAACACCTGACCTTTTCTTGTAAAAGTTTGCTGTGTGCTTTTGCAACTTTCTGATGTCAGATAGATGGATATGAACACTGTCAGTTAATTCAGAGGAAGTAGAATAAATACTGTTATTCAAAAACCCGAGAAACTACAAATAAGAGTAAAATTTGGTAAAGTCTGCATTTCTTGCTGTTGGTAAACTGTCAAAATATTTTTTAAAGTTGTAATTTTATATATATTTATATATACAGTGCCCTCCATAAGTATTGGGACTGTAAAGAAAAAAAATTGCTCTGTTTGCTGTGGAGTCAAGAAATCTGTAAATAGGATTAAAAGATTAATATGAGACAAAACTACAGAAAGTCACATTTCATTATTGGGTGATTCAACACAGATGTTTTACCAGCTAAGAAGATCAGCACTTTTAGAGTCTCATCCCTCTATCTGACCCATCTCTATGATATCTATGGTCTCTATCTCAGTGTAAAATTAAATTTAAAAATTGCATAATATTACCCCTTTTTACATTGTCTGAAACTAAACAGCCAACTCTAGGGTGATGGTTTACATATCAGGAAATAAAAAAGATCCACAATCTTCTTCATGTCTGTAACTTTTTTGCGTCTCTTCAGATCATCACAGCTTTAGAGGAGGACTCCACTGCTCAAAAGATGCAGCTGGGCTACAGACTACAACAGATCGCTGCAGCTGTGGAGAATAAAGTCACTGACCTTTGACCTGTAACCTCGGACAGACGCTTGAAAAGACTGTAAAAGAGACCAAGCCAGTGACAGAAAGAGACCAGAGACCTTTCCAGAAGGCATGAACTCTTACTTCCTGAAGACTCCAGAGCACAGAGGATATTTGAGACGGACGGTTACGATTAAAGACAGCATTCACAGATTCAAAAAGCGTGAATCTCTCATAGATCTGTAGAGCTGCTCTCGGTTTCATCTGCACAGCCGTCACTCGCTAACACGCTACAGTGCTGTAAAACTACTGTTGTTGGCGGGGCATTTCTGAGGGATGCGCTAATCCTACAGGGTTTTTGGCATTGTGACTTGAGGCCCCAAGCTCAGAATGTTGTTTTCAGCGTGTCAAGCATGCTTGAGCACCACCTTTCCTGTATTTAAAAAAAAAAGTCTTACTGTTTGTCGGATTCTTGGAAAACCGCATTTGGTGTGATGTGCTTTATGTTGCAGCCCGTGTCTTAATAACAAAGAATTCAAAAGGAAAAAAAACAAAGGATGGCTTCTAAGGATAACTAAATGAATTTTCTTGCTCAACACTCCCTTTTGTTGAGTGTTCTCTTGTAAACTGTTTTTATCCAGATTTTTTTTGTTTTAAATGAAAACACTGGTTTAAGGGAACTCTACCTAACAGGGCCATTTGAGATGTCTTCATGTGTCACATGCATGGATACTCACCGTGAATTCAGAGATTTTAGGTTGGCACATGCATGTTGCGTGTGCATTTTATTGTCGATTCTGATTATGTAAATGGTAGGTTAACTCGATTAACACACTTGATTTAGGTGGATAGGTTTCATGTAACGTTCACAATGCTCAGTTGTACATTTGTTCATACTCATTAAGGTTTGTTTCTTCAGTGTTAAAGTGTGCTTTTCAATGTTTTTGGTTGGCTTTCAGAAAAAAAAAAAAATTGTGGCTGTCCCAAATGTGTGTATATCTGCGATACATCCCTGCACATTTGGCCGAAATAGTTATGCCAGAAGTATTTAATTTATGCTGGGTTTTTTTTTGTGTGTGTGTGATCATGACCATCCTTTCAAATGTTTCAATAACTATTTTCACAGTTGTTTTTGTTTGTTTGTTTTTTTGCAAATTTATTCTCCAGCTGTCACACTCTTAATTCTTGATTTGTTTCTGTGATCGGATCATGGCTAACATAAGTGTTTTTTTGTTTTTTTTTATTCTTACAGTTTCTGAACACTGAATGCACATTATATTGTGAGCTGCCGTATATTGTCGTACTGTGCATTGCTTGCACGTTTTACGTTCTTATTGATTTTTATGTATTTATTTATTTATTTTGTGTTCGATTAATGTACAGACCAAATTTGGTAATTATGATCCACCTCCAAATTCAAAATTAACTTTTTTTTTGCGAACTGACAGCAGTTTTCAGTGTTTGTTCAGATCTCTTAAGCATTCATGCAGATTTACTGGTCTTATTTTTGCTGTAGTTCACTGTTGTGCTCAGTGTTTTGTACGTATGTGTGGCTGTGATACACTATAGATTATTTTGTAAGTCTTGCACAGGACGCGCTGGCCTATTTGAAGCGATTGTAAATTGTTTCTACCATCTGTTCTTCTACCTGTGCATTTCTGTTGTAAATAAAATGTTGCTATAACTCATTAAATGTTTCTGAATTTGCTGGACATTCAGCATTTTAAGACTAAATTATTTTTTTTATAGTTTCAGAATACCATTCACATTCAGTAATTATAAATAAGTAATGCTTGAATTAAATTCTTGGATCTTTGGAAAAGAAGTGTCTCCATCATATCCTTCCATACACACAGTAGAGTAAAGGTTTCCCTTATGAGGACTTTCTATGTGTGCTGCTGTCGCCCAGGATTCACTCCAGCCAGGATATGAGCATCTGCCCATCTGCCAGGTCTAAAACCAGCCTCTGCAGGACAGCAGCAGAGAGACTGTGCATATTTATCCTCATATATTTAATCCCTGTCAGAGAAAAGACCTCAGGAGTGTCTTCTCTAGGTGACAAACGTCAATACTTCTGCTTCCTGTGTGAACATGAATAGCTGTAATCTAATTGTTAGTCATTATAAACCACCCATAATACATTCATATGCTGACAAATTTGCTTTAATCGTGCTGTGATCCTAACAAATGGTAGGCTATATTGTCAATAAAGATTCATCTTTTACTCTAAGTGCCAGTTTACTCACTCATGTTATGTTTTAAATAAGGTCGGGTCAAAACCGCTCACTGGCACTGACACTCAGAAGTGTGTGTGTGTGTGTGTGTGTGTGTGTGTGTGTGAGAGAAAGAGGTACTAACTGATAAGTGCTTTCTTGTGTGTGTTTGGAAACCATCCAGAGACTGAAGTTCAGAGCATTTTGACCCTATAGAAGTTCCTTCAGGAGTAACTCATTTCCAATCAGTGCATATACACATTGACATCAGTGGTGCAAAATGGATTTAATATTGATTTAATCGTCAAAAATAACTAGAAGCAAAGCAGGGCTTTTACCACAAAGGAGTGTTTTATTATTATTATTTTGTATTTTTTTTTTTTACGACTTTTGAGCCCCCTAGTGAGTGGAATTCACTGTCGTAATTACAGCGGATAGCACGTGGGTTTGTTGCTGCCGTAAAGCAATCCGCTTTTTTCGCGGAATTTCGTACCCGCTCACTGAACTAATAAACTTACAGGGCGCTAGTGATTGCGTGGAAAAGAAGCAGAAGCCATTCGGCTTGTTTGAGATGAGCAAAATCTGCGCAGAATCGATCACCGGTGATCACCGCGAGATGCACGCCGGTTAGAAAAGTGTCCGAGTTACGTCCGACTTGCTCTGATGTCATGCTGACGTGTGCAAAAAAGCTCTCGCGACGGCGAGGCGGCTGTGTCGGATTGAGCAGTCGCGCGCAGTTGCTCTCCACCGACTGCGCTGATCAAAAGCTTGATGGGAAACGACTGACTGACGACACAGCTTAATGCTCATTGGTTCAGACACCCGTGATGCTGTGTTCTCTTCTAAAATATTTCATTTTTATCTGATTTCATATGATTATGTATTTAAATTATGCATGAATGTTCCCAAACACTATGACAGTGCGATCTCTGTGTGAGATAATGTGATTGTTGTCATATTTCTATAAAAATGAAAAATACATGTTTGTATTAAAGTAAAAATGGATGATAAATACACCTTTCGTATGGAATTAAATAGCAAGCACTTTGAGTGTCTTGTTCATCATATTTATTTTCATATAAAAGCAACAGAACTGAAATCATATGTTTATTAGCAACACAGCATGCAAGTGAGAATATCGCGATATCTGCCTTTGATCTCGTTGGTATCTGTTCACTTCTAGAGGTCAGAACTGTCCGTCTTTAAAACAGCAATTTGTGGAATTCAGCTTAAAGATGTAATTAATTATTTGGGTGTAAAAATATCTTTAAATTCAAACATGCTTCTTTCAGAACTTAATCTCAATCCTATTAAAGACGTGATTAGAAAGAAGTTTAATTCTTAGCAAGAGACTTGTCTCTCGCTGATCGAGTCTTATTGTCAAAAGCAGAGGGTCTATCAAGAGTCTCTTATCTCTTCTCTATAATGGATTGTCCTAAATCATCATGTGTCTTTTTGGATAAATTATTATATAATTTCATATGGAAAAACAAATCACACAAAGTTAAAAAGGAGGTTCTAAGAAATAAGATTAGTGATGGAGGTCTCGACGTTGTGGACTTCACCCTCTTTAACCATGTATTAAAAGTAAATTGGTTGAAAAGATTCGTTAAAAAAACTGATTCTATATGGAACACATTTCCTAATGTTATTTTTAAGAAAATTGGAGGCATTGAATTTTTGTTACAGTGCCCCTTTTCACTTGGTAAATTACCCATTAAATTAGCAAAATTTCACCAACAGGCTTTATTGTCGTGGTTACTAGTTTACAAACACAATTTTTCACCTCACCGTTGTTTTATTTGGAATAATCAGAATATTGTTTACAGAAATAAATCATTATTTTTTGAGAGATGGTATTTAAATAACACATACTTTGTTAATCAGTTGGCAGATGACAATGGTCAGCTATATTCCTTTTCAGAATTTTCCAGGAAATTGGATTTTGGGGCTTCGTTAAAAGAATATAACACTGTATTTACTGCCATTCCTAGCGGTATAAAAACTCTATTGAAAGGAGAGCAAACCTCAGAATTTTCCAGGAAATTTGATTTTGGGGCTTCGTTAAAAGAATATAACACTGTATTTAATGCCATTCCTAGTGGTATAAAAACTTTATTGAAAGGAGAGCAAACCTTTAATCCTGTTTCTATATATAGGCCTAACAATTCTATCTCAGTAGAAGGGATTTTGATTGTTGAGGACAAATTCAATAACCGCTTTGTTCGAAATCATATCAACAGAAAATCTATTCCAGCGTCTTCTTTTAAATGGATGGCATTGTACAATGTTAATTGGAGTGTCGCTTGGTCTCTTCCACACAAATATGTATTAACAAACAAAATAAAAGAAGTCACATTTAAAATATTACATAGATGCTACCCTTGTAATAGTGTACTTAGTACGTATATGCAAAATATTGAAAAAAAAAGTACTTTCTGTGATATAGAAGAGACCATTGTACATCTTTTTTGTGAATGTGTTTGTGTGAAATTTTTTGGGAATGAGTTATGTACCTATCTCTCAGATAAAACAAATGTTAGAATATGTATCAACACTTTTGATATTATTTTCTTTTATTATAACTCTAACTTTGGGATTCAATATATTGTTAATCTTTTTATTATACTTGGCAAATTTTTTATTCATAAGTGTAAATTTTTGGGTAAGAACCCAGTACTGTCAATTTTCCTGGCTGACTGTAATTCTTACGTTTTATCTTTGATGGGCATAAAAAAAAAAAATCATTCAAAAGTAAAAAATTGCTTTCAATGTTTAACCTTGTATAATTTCCCCCCTCTGGTTTATGTTATTTATTTGTTTGTTCTTAGTTTTATTTATTTATTCATTTATCTATTTATTTTTTACTTTCTATCTTGTATTATTTTTTTGTAATGTTTTTATACAAAAAAATGTATAAAAGCTCTATTGTTTTTTAGGTTGTTGTGGTTATATGCTTGTTATTAAGTGTTTTGGCATTAATAAAAAAAATAAAATAAATAAAAATACTGACTTCCGTAAAAGAGGAATAACCAATTACATTTGAGGTTACAATTAAAACAGCAAGCCCCGCCCCACGACTGACAAAAATAAAAGTGTTCGCGCGAGCAGGTGAGG
>NW_015558695.1:1222923-1230070 GCF_001515605.1 Sinocyclocheilus anshuiensis | reverse complement strand
TTCGAGAGGGCAGAACTGTCCGTCTTGACTGCGCTTATTTCACTCCTCCCCTCACTGCAGCCGCCTGCTCTCACCTACATTTCAGGCGAGGCGCATCTCAAACAAGCCTATTGTCTAATTAGAAATCAGTGTACCATCAGAATGATTTTGAAACTGATATTTGAAGGTAAAAAAAAAACTTACATACAGTTGCTTTAACTACAAGCGTAATAATCATTGTAGCAGCTTGTCATATTAATTAATATAGAATATAGAATAGAGTGGTGGAACTATGATGTCACTTTGTAGGCAAAAACCCAGAAGCGAGTTAGCATTTTAGCACTTCCGGTTCCATCGTCCCAGAGTCAACGGGATTTTGGTGAAATCCCCTAAAATAAGGTCCGTGGTTCACACAGGCTCAAGATAATTTCACGTTTTATTCTACGACATAAAACACACCAGTTACACCCCACTCGTGATTTTTTTAAACTGTTACGTTTCTTAAAAAAGACGGTTGCTAACAAGTTGCTAAATGTGACTACAGACGCTGTCGGAGACATATAACGTCATCACGCCGAACAGTTGATCAAGTTACAGTGTTGCCCCGAAATGCAACACAAGTCTTCAGATGGAAGATGCTCGTTTTATCGCTTTCCTACTGATGCGGAGACTCTGGGTTCGTAAACTCATATTACGATTATTACATGTAAACACCACATTTACCAGCTTATTCGCGGTGAAAGTGAAACTTTAACGATGCATAGTGCTTAAAGCCACGTTAAATTGAAATGTTTACGGCCACAAGCAGCTGTTAGAAAGCATACGAGGATTTCCTAGAAGCAAGGATAAAATAAGATTTTGTGTAACGTTACCCATCCTAACAAAGCTGAAATGTGGTACTTTATTCACTAAAATAAGTTTAAACTTACCATATCCAAAAACTCGCTCACTCTGCTGTTATTTAATAGATTAAATGCACAAAAGTGTTATTGAATAGTAAGTGGAGACAGGTTTTTAATTAAAATATTCATATTAATCCAGGATTTATTTGCTTTTAATGCACCTTATTTCGAAATGTACAGAAATACGTGCTTTCATATGTCCTTTAGTTATGATTATTTCACTTATTCACTATACTATTTATTATTGTCTCATTTCCGTTTTAGTTTGGCTCTAGTTTTGTATTTATCCCAGTTTATATGAAAAGGTTCATGTAGCGTGGATTAAAATTAATATACAGAGTAAATCCTTTTCACTGAACGTTTTAAAATAAGTTTGAAACAGTTGTCGTTTCTCTGTTTCCCACTCTATTCTCTGTGTTTATCACCTATAGCATAACTGCTGTTTTGGAGATAAAACTATTCCTTTTATAAATGAAGTTAAAAGTAGTAATTAATTCAAATACATTACTCTTATAGAACAGTGATATACTGTATGCTGGTGGCTATTTTAGCACAGCAGCAAAGCATCAACAGCTGATGGTATTGAGGCCGATGGAAAGCTCAATACACTTTTAATGGAAGATAAACACCTTCAACTCAAGCCCGTATAAGCTCATCCGCTCCAAGCTTTTCAAGGCCTGCTGAATCCTTCTCATTGCTAATGTTATTATGTGCCTTGTGATTAATTCTCAGCTGCTTTCTCCTCCAGATAATTGCTTTTGATTTGTGTTACAGTCAAACTGTATAATCACTTTGGCAGTTGGTGGTATGAGAATAGCTGTGATCTATTTATTACCCATGATGCAGTTTTGAGACATGTCCCATTTAGAGTACAGAGCCTATAGGGGAGAACGCTAGGAAGAGAATTAGCCTAACATTAAGCTTCCTGAAATACAGATTTTATTCATTAGCAGTGTTTATTAATCATCTGATTGAAATAGCACAGTGTCTTCCATAAAATATATCTAATAAAATAGATTTAATACGTTTATATAGACTGTATTTGAAATAAATATGAAACAGTATTCGCAACACTGATAATACCGAGCATTTCCAAATCAAACAGGGAATACACCTGAGAAAATTGTGGGATTGAAAGGCACTAAATACCAAAACGGAGACCTGAATATGATATGAGTTTGCTAAATCATTGCTCTGTTTTGTTTTAAACATACATGAAGTTCCTCTACATCCATTCAAATAAATATTTTTTAAAAAGTACAATTTTCGTGTTTTGTTTTGTTTTTTATTGTTTTATTTTGTTCATGTCTAATGTTTTGCTATTTGCTATCCCTCATTCCTCTTGTTTACATGTAAATTATTATTATTTGTTTTTTTCAGAACTAATTTTTACATCTTTTGCTATTTACTATCTCTCATTCCTCTACATCTCTATAATTATTAAAATTTTAAATGTGAAAAATTATTTTTTTTTTTATTTTGTACACAACTATTATTTGCATTTTGTGATATTTACTATCCCTCTTTATAATAAATTCATTTAAATGTTAAAAAAGTTTTATTTTCTGTTTTGTTTAGAACAAATATTTACGTTACATGCAATTTACTATCCCTCATTCATCTACATTCATTTCAATTTGAGATTTCTCTCGTTCATCTACCTTCATGCACACCCACAAATAACCCCATTTCTACAGTATTTATACTGTAACTAGTAAGTGTTAACAAGCTCATATTAACGGCAGACAGCTACTGTATCTCTCTCTCTCTCTCTCTCTTTCCTAGATAACTGGTGGGTATTTTCAGCACAATGCACAGAAACCACAGCAACACACGCTCCAAACTGCACAGCACGTGTTTTTGTGAATACCACTGTCTTTTTATAGATGGTGATGTCATGTGTGAGTATAATGTGCTTTACATTCCATTCCAAATACTGCATCATACTTACTGCCCTAAATAAGTTACAGATAAACACTCACCCCCTCTCCAGTGTTTTCATTTTTAATTATTGCTGCTATGCAGAGTATTGTAATCTTATTCTTTGAAATGTTGGTTTCTTGTGGCTTTGTACAGCTTATTTTAGCTGGATGTTCCATCAGCAGCTTCTTGTTAATGTTTTTTGCCAGCTTCAGTGTTTTCTCTGCTTTCTATGCTTTAAAGTGAGCAGCACAGCCACCGCATCATGAGCATCTATAAGCAGCTCCAGACCTCTGATGAAATCATGCAAACAAACACAAAGGACATGATCTGCACCAAATCGTGAGTAGCTACAACACGCTTCTTTACTCGGTATATATTTTACTTTAAAGGCTTTACAAAAAATATATTTAAAATCTGCTGCTGCTGTTGGGTTGTTGTTTTTGGGTCAGAGATTATGTGTGTGGCCTTTGGTAGGCGTATAGTAAATGTCTTTCAATTCTTCTATAAAAAGTTGAAATGAGAGAGTTTGGCTCCAGTAATGAGAGAGTTTGACCAGTAAACACTGGTCTTCAGGACCGGGATACTGTTCTGCCCAATTGGTGTTGGCAGAAGTTATTCCTTATATAATGAAAATGTCTGTTTTATATTTAGATGAGTTATGTTGTTTTATATATAGTATGTGCTTTATTGGTGTATAGCACTGGTTCTCAGACTTCAGGTCATGTACCTTTTTTTGGGATCATTTAACACCATCCACCTTATTGACATTTCTTGAATTTTATTTTAAGTATTTGACGTAATGACATACTTAGGTTGATATCAATATTTCTGTAGTTGAGGTAAATTATGCTGCCATTACACTCACATCAGTCGTGTTGACTGGTCTTCATTGTTTTAACACAGACATATCACAGTAATTATAGAATTATAAG
This sequence comes from Sinocyclocheilus anshuiensis, assembly GCF_001515605.1. Taxonomy (NCBI): domain Eukaryota; kingdom Metazoa; phylum Chordata; class Actinopteri; order Cypriniformes; family Cyprinidae; genus Sinocyclocheilus; species Sinocyclocheilus anshuiensis. Next base: position 1,226,334 of record NW_015558695.1, on the reverse strand, counting down.
TTTAGAATGAATAAATTAATTTGTAAATTTATATAATTATAAATTATATATACTGTATATACTGCTGTCAGGTTAGTTACCTATAAATCCTGCTTAAAATCAGAAATTACAAATAATGCAAGAAAAAAAATCTATATCAATTTAAAATAAATTCTCTATTTTTCATAGCATGTTGTAAATTTCCAAAATCCACTTGTACCACAGTTAATAATATTAATAATATATATGTGACCTTGAACCACAAAACCAGTCTTAAGTGTCAATTTTTCAAAATTGAGATTTCTACATCATCTGAAAGCTGAATAAATAAGCTTTTCATTGATGTATGGTTTGTTAGAATAGGACAATATTTGGCCGAGATACGACTATTTGAAAATCTGGAATCTGATGGTGCAAAAAAATGTAAATATTGAGAAAATCGCCTTTAAAGTTGTCTAAATGAAGTTCTTAGCAATGCATATTACTAATCAAAAATTACGTTTTGATATAGTTATGTTAGGAAATTTACAAAATATCTTCACGGAACATGGTCTTTACTTAATATCCTAATGATTTTGGCATAAAAGAAAAATCGATAATTTTGACCCATACAATGTTTTTTTGGCTATTGCTACAAATATACCCCAGGGACTTAAGACTGGTTTTGTGCTCCAGGGTCACATATATTTAGTAAACTTTTTTAAAAATGCTGTGGTTGTACCATGGTACAGTGATGGTATCAGGTGTAATTTAAATAGTACTATGATTTATACTCTGGTACTGAGTACCATATTCATACAATGGTATTATCATGGTACTTTTTCCACATGTGTCAGTAATGTTACAGTGAGTTTGACTGTGGGAATATTCCCTCATGTTGCCCTCCAAAGTCTTGTGTGACATGAGTGACAGACAGACAGTGGCATGATATATTTTCAGGTCACGGTTCAGATCCTGCTGTAAACTCCCACAGCAGCGGGTGTTGAGATCTAAATGCGGTACTGGCTTGTCTGACCCTCGGTGAGCCAAATGTGTCAGGATAGAAGAGCTGTGCTTCCACCTCTGATGGACGTTTATGGTTGTCTAAGAATACACAGCACAGATTTAGTCTTTTGTATATGCTCCATTACATCAGCAACCACTGAATTATTTATGTTTACATTTGCAAAGATTTATGACTATTTTTTGCATCATATGTGTGTGCATGAATGAATAGTCAGATGTCACTTTAGAATGATAATATACTGTATGTATATGTTGGGTTCTAATGCAGGTCTGATGTAGTTATGGACTCTAAGCTGAAAACACTTAGGAATGATAAACATCTTAAACCTGATTACACAGAGGAACATGAAGATCCAAGAGATTACTGCTACGGTGAGCCTCTTTAAATCTGTAATCAAATTAAAGAGACTGAAGAGCCATGTAGTCAATAATGAGCCGTTTTAGGTAGGCGTGGCTGACTTAACTTTTATAAAGAATATCTCTTTGGATTTGAGACTTTAGTCTTTGCAACTTTACAGATCTTCTTTATGCACCAAGAGCTTGTAACACTCCAAAGAGAAAGGAAAAATTGAAATCGCATCATATGACCCCTTTAAAAGTACAATGTTTCCCATAGTGTAAAGAACATAAAGAACCTTTGTGCAGTAAAAAAGTGTCCATGGATGTTAAAGGTTCCTCATGGAACCACAGATGCCAATTAAGAACCTTTATTTTTATAGATGTATACAGTTCATTGACTTACCTCCCTCTATAGGTGGGTATCACCCAATCCAGGTGGGAGATGTGTTTAATAAGAGATACAAGGTTCTGTCAAAGCTGGGTTGGGGTTATTTCTCTACTGTATGGCTCTGCATTGACCTCAGGTACTGAAACGTTGTGTTCTATTTGTTGCTTTGTGTATATTGATGTGTGTGTGTTTAAAAGTTCTCAAGTGTTTTTGTTTGTGGTTTTGCAGGTCAGGCAGGCATGTGGCTGTGAAGGTGTTGAAGAGCGGAGCTGGATTCACTCAGGCTGGCCAAGATGAACTGACATTACTGCGATGTGTGAGTGTCTCTCGCTCACTCTCTCTCTCTCTCTCTCTCTGGTTCTTTGTCTCTCTTCCATTGTATGTTTGTACATCTCAAAACCTTTTCCCTCTCTCCAGGCCAGTGGTCCCACAGCCCGCAACCCTCTTAAAGGACGTATAGTGCAGTTACTGGATGAGTTTAAGATAGCTGGTGTGAACGGCATTCGTATCGTTTCATAATATCATGTATGTGAAATTAAGCACTTCAACAATAATAAACACTAGCCAAATGTTATTCATCACCTTTTCATAGTAAAATTATCACTTTATGATTGGATTCAGGGACATTTTAACCTTTCAAAAAGAGTGTCTATATTTTGATAGCGTTTAAATATATATCATATATAAATATATAAACCGTCTTTACCTGCAGTACAAGCTGCACACGCAATAAAGAGCTGCTTCATTGACAAACAATGACAAACATTTGTTTCCTACAATTAATTGTAGTTAAATATCTACTTCATCCAGCGCACTTCTTTTTTTTTTTTTTGGTTTAAAATAAAATATCTTGTTACTTTTGCAAACGATCCAGTGCCTGAGTGAACTGTACTATTGAATCCTGTTGAAACTGAATCACGAACAGTCTCAGATATTTTTGCAAACCAGTTTGACTGATTAGATCAAAAGAGTGATTTATTAGCAAATCTGGCATTACTAGTGATTCTAAATCTAAACTGCTGTTAGCAAACACATTAAGCGCATTTAACTGGCGTGATTTGCTGAAATATAAGAAGTAAGTTATTCTTAAAGGGGTGGTTGACTTTTTTTTTTCTAGGCTTGATTGTGTTTATGGGGTGCAGTCTAACATGTGTTAATACTTCGTTTTTTTTTGTAAATGCATTATTTTTCACATAATTGACCTTTATTCTTCACCGCTCTGTCCCTTCTCTGATAAACGTGCTGATCATTTCCTACTTTTATGAAGCCCCTCCCTCAGAAATATGTGATGGGCTCTGATTGGTTAGCTAGTCCAGTGTGTTTTGACTGGCTAAACCGCCTCTAGTGCGTGTCTAAACGTCCTGCCCCTCACCTCAGCGGCATGTGCTCCGGTTGTATTGTAAACAATGGCGTCGTCTATATTGCTTAACAATTTGAGCCCGATTGAGATGCAGAGGATATTAGTGAAGAAGATCGCGCAGAACCTGTGCAAGCACGGCTCTTGATGGTATGTTTTTTTGTTTGTTGTTGTCTCATACTTTTAGATATGCTGTTATTTGTAAATGCTACTGCTTCTGTTAGCTTTTAATGTACGGTTTTATCCTGATTAAAGCTTTAATACAGTACGCCAACCGCACGCGCATCCATGTTTAACGCTTCTCATAGCTATGTGAAAATAAGTTAAAAATGGAACAGTTCAT
>NW_015558695.1:1199869-1222869 GCF_001515605.1 Sinocyclocheilus anshuiensis | reverse complement strand
AGAACTGCTGCTTTAGAACATTGATTTTGAAACTTGTGAATCCATTAGAATCGTTAGAAGACAGAATCGCGATTCATATATGAATAGAGTTTTACGTGCACCCCTAGTTTTCTTCCTCTTCTCTAAAGCAGCGCAACATAGCCCCACCCCCTTTGTTGCATGTTCCTGGGGGCAGAGTTTATCAGGGTTTGTGATGTCACAAACCCGGGAAGTAGCTCGTTGTAGTCCCAGTAAACTGCCAGAATTTTAGAAGACGATATCGCCGTTTGCATTGAACTTTCAGCACTGCAACTTTGCAGATATTGTTTATGCTCAAACAGGAACATTACACACTAACTAACGTTAAAAAAGTTAAATCGCAATCAACCACCCCTTTAAGTCAATATACGGTCATCTTTATTCACATGTAAGTGTTGTTTCGTTTTTGATTGAATCGGTGTTTGAATGAATCAGTTGAGTGAATGACTTAAATGACTCATTAAGTCAGTCATATGCTGCCACCTACTGGCATAATGGTGTACCTGAGAGTCACTAAAAATCTCAACACAATAATATGCATTCTATGTGACCGTTCATTTGCAGAATTTCAGCCAAAATTTGTAGGCAAGGAAGATATTTTCATTGTGAGTACAGCAGTATGGCAATGTATGAAGCCCTGTTAATAAAGAAGTCACTTTCAAACTAAGCAGTTTGAGCTCCCTCATATGATACTTCCAATCATGCGTTAAAACTACTGGATTTAGCAATAATAAAAAAAATAATCACAAAAAAGAACTACTGGATTTTGACAGTGAAATTTCACAGATAAACGATAAGTGTGACCGCATCTACAGTGAAACGTCCTGTATTGGAACTTGTAAAGCAAATTAAAAGACTAACTGCTATATAAAATTCATTTCAAGATCTGTTCTGTGGAAAGGTTGGGGTATACTTTTATATAATTTTAGTCTTTTATATAATACAGTTGATTCTTGACCACTATGTAGATATTTGTCTGGTGTTGGAACTGCTGGGGCCGGACTTGCGCTGTTGGCAAGTGTGTTTTGGTAATCCAGGCCTTTCTCTCACCTGCGTCAAACACGTCATCACTCAGGTCAGAAACTTCTAATGTGTGTGTAAAATGTAATGTAGGCCTGGTGTCTGAAAAGAAAGACCACCGAAATCAGCACAATACCTGAAAAACTGTATCTGTCTCAGGTGCTTGAAGGTCTGGAGTATCTTCACAGACACTGCAAGATCATTCACACAGACATCAAGCCTGAGAACATCCTGCTGTGTCTCACACCGCAGTCCTCATCTCATCCTCCAGGGGGCGCGATACAAACTTACTCTTCAGTCATTAAAACCACCATGCTCCAGGATCCCGGTAAGAAAATCTTGAAATGTGAATGAAGTAAATCATTACACTGAATCACTGTAATAAATGTAGCATTGAGTCATCGTCTACTACTTTTATGCAGAAGCAGCTGGAAAACCTGGAAACTTGGATAATATCACGGTGAAGATTGCAGACCTTGGCAGCTCATGTTGGGTGGTGCGACACATTCAGTGAATTCATATAATGCTTTCTTCAAAGTCAAAGAATGCGCAGCCTGGTCTTGTGGAAGCATATGAATTAGTGACATTACTTGATGTTTAAATGAATGAATGAATGATGCATTTATATAGCGCTTTATTGTGTATTGTTGTACACCCAAAGCGCTTTTTACAATCATGTGGGGGGGGGTCTCTCCTCAACCACCACCAGTGTGCAGCATCCACTTGGATGTTTATACCTGATTGGATTACTTAACCTATTTTCTTGTTGTTATAGTACAAACACTTTTGTCAAGAGATCCAGACCAGACAGTATCGCTCTCTGGAGGTTCTCCTAGGTTCTGAATATGGTCCTCCAGCTGACATCTGGAGTGTGGCCTGCTTGGTGAGTCTACAGCTGTCGACGGTGTTTTGTGAAATAGATTCATCCTAAAAGAACATTTCTTCTCGGGTTTCAAAAGTGTACAGCTGTTTAGCACATGATTGGATTACTTGGATTACTTAATTGTAAGTTTTAATATAACTCCGACTGGATTCGTCTGAAAGAAGAAAGTCATATACACCTAGGATGCCTCAGGGGTGAGTGAAACGCAGCCTAATTTTCATTATTGACTGAACTAACCCTTTAATGAAAAAAGTATTATAAAATTAATATTTGCTTCAGTTTTGCTACATTTGAATGATAGAACATAAAAACTGTTATTATATAATTATATTAATATCGATCTATGTTTATTATTAATATAAATGTATTTTTATTATTGTATATGTATAATTTTTTTTTTCAGAGCTGGGTAGATTACTTACAAATTGTAGTCTGTTACTGATTACTTCTCCTTAGAGGAAGGTAAACTATTTAATAGCCATCATCAATTTTTTTATTGGAGAACTTTTAGATTTGTGGGATTGACCATTTCTATTATTTTAGACCACCTGGCTCATATTATTGAGCTCTTGGGTATGATCCCAGTGTCAGTGGCTCTGTCTGGGAAATATTCCTATGAGTATTTCAACCACAAGGGTGAGTACGATATTAGATTTGTCTTTCCTAATTCATCTGGCTGTGGCAATGATTTTATGTTTATTACAGAAATAAAATTAGTCTGTTATTCTCCAACAGAAGTGTTACAGCAGTCTTTGTGCTACTAACTATGATTGTTTTTGCACAGGTGACCTGCGGCGAATAGCCATCCTCCGTCCATGGGGGCTGTATGAAGTGCTGGTAGAGAAATACGACTTTCTCCTCAGAGAGGCATCACTTTTCTCTGATTTCCTGTTACAGATGTTGGACTTCCTGCCAGAGCGGAGGACAACAGCAGCCCAGTGTCTCAAACATCCCTGGCTAAAGCTGTAACCCTCTCTGGCTTTTTTTACTTGAATAGGTTTCTGTTCATGTCTGTTCTGTGTGTGTTGAATGAAAAAGCCATGCTTCCAAAGTGTTTTTCCAAATAGGACTTAGTGAGTGAAAATGGTGTCTTCATTTACTCATCCTCATGTCGTCATGTTCCAAATCTGTATGACTTACTTTCCTCTGTTGAAAACCCAAAATATATTTTGATAAATGTCTCTGTATTAAGAGTAAATGAGGGCAAGTAAATGTTGAGTGAACTATCCCTTTAAACAAGGATGGCTGTGTCTGTAACATAGATATGTACATAGCAAAGCTTGCACAGCAAATGCATTTAAAGCTTTGGAATGTGTTTAATCATCTGGTACATGCATTCCACTCTTAAATAAGGCCTGTAGTGTTTCTATGCATATGCTATGATGATCATATGAACGATCAGTTCTCCTTACTTGAGTAACATTGGTGCTCTGAGATGTAAGTAGTGTGTTCTGAGTTTAAATATATTAAACAAACCAATTGTTTTTTAATCAATGTGTAAAGAATGAACCTGCAATGAGTGTTATGTCTTTAGATAAATACGTTTTTTTAAGACACTTCACTATGCTCACTTGTCAAGGTGAATCTTAACGTCTTTTATAATAATGTACACGTGTTTTTTCCACTCATCTGTTTGTCCATCTGCATAACATTTTCAGATTGAAATTAAACCTACATAATTTATTAAAGTAATAATAATATAATATACAAAGAAAACTAATAATAAAGCAATTGATCTTAATAACAAATGACAAAAACTGACAAAAATGCTAAGAAAAGCTGGTTAATAAAAATGCAGATTTCTAGAATACTTGATTCTGATTGGTCAATCGCGGTCAATCATCAGTCAAATACTTTCTGATATCCTACTGGCACTACTTTCATGTCTCTTGTCACAATGGAAGCTTTAACATAATGCACAGGTAAGATTATAAAATAATTTCAACCTCCGCCTCTCTCAATAGATAGATAGACAGAGAACGACAGTTTCCTACTTCCTCCTCTGCTGAGTTTGATCTCTTCATTGTCTTTGTCCTCCTCATTGGCAGCAAGCTCTTTGGCTGAGCCGATCTCTCTAGCCCCTCCACCTGTTCCTTTTCCAACTATCTGTAGTTGTATAAATAAGGCCTGTAGTGTTTCTATGCATATGCTATGATGATCATATGAACGATCAGTTCTCCTTACTTGAGTAACATTGGTGCTCTGAGATGTAAGTAGTGTGTTCTGAGTTTAAATATATTAAACAAACCAATTGTTTTTTAATCAATGTGTAAAGAATGAACCTGCAATGAGTGTTATGTCTTTAGATAAATACGTTTTTTTAAGACACTTCACTATGTTCACTTGTCAAGGTGAATCTTAACGTCTTTTATAATAATGTACACGTGTTTTTTCCACTCATCTGTTTGTCCATCTGCATAACATTTTCAGATTGAAATTAAACCTACATAATTTATTAAAGTAATAATATACAAAGAAAACTAATAATAAAGCAACTGATCTTAATAACAAATGACAAAAATGCTAAGAAAAGCTGGTTAATAAAAATGCAGATTTCTAGAATACTTGATTCTGATTGGTCAATCGCGGTCAATCATCAGTCAAATACTTTCTGATATCCTACTGGCACTACTTTCATGTCTCTTGTCACAATGGAAGCTTTAACATAATGCACAGGTAAGATTATAAAATAATTTCAACCTCCGCCTCTCTCAATAGATAGATAGACAGAGAACGACAGTTTCCTACTTCCTCCTCTGCTGAGTTTGATCTCTTCATTGTCTTTGTCCTCCTCATTGGCAGCAAGCTCTTTGGCTGAGCCGATCTCTCTAGCCCCTCCACCTGTCTCTGATTCTGTTCCTTTTCCAACTATCTGTAGTTGTAATAGTTCATGATGAAGAGGAAGATACCTCCAGCCAACATCATCATACCACAAGCAAAGTACATGTATTTATAGTTCATGAAGATGTCCACCAGAAAACCTGAGGATAAAAATCTGTGAATAAACATCCTGAAGATTATAACAGAGAGATATGACAGTGAGGATCTCATTGTAGGACTTACCAGAGATGGGCGGCCCCAGCAGGACAGAGGAATGCTGCAGATTACTCATCTATCCCCTGATGCTTGGCATATGGTGCCAGGAAGACAACTGGAGCAAAAAAAATCCAATAAACATGAGCACATTCCCTACAAGATAGATCACGCCTCTGTGCTTGAAGAGGGAGACATCAATGAATTGGTTGACATTTGCGGCACAGCCTGACTGCTTGGACTTGTTTTGTCCAGCTGTCTGAGATGTGACGTCCAGTTTCCTGCATGGTTCTTATCAGTGGTTTTGCTCACTGGCAGTTTTAGCAGTTGAGCACCACTCCTCTAAGGATGAGGAAGCTTCCATCCTCGCCATCCAAAATGGTCAAAGAGAAACTGGTTGAGGGGAGCCAGGGTGGACAGGAAGTCCGATTATGGTAAGAGCTGGTTGCAGGTTAAAAGCGAAGCCAAAGCCTGTAAAACAAAAGCATGTTTAGAGTTAACATTTGACAAAGTACATCCTCTGCTTGAGAAGTACAGATGTCTTGATAACATATTACTCCAGTAAAAGTACTCTACTAAAAGTACTCTACAAAGTCTTCAACATTGATGGTAATAATAAGAAATGTTTCTTGAGCACCAAATCAGCATATTATAATAATTTCCGAAGGATTATGTGACACTGAAGACTGGAGTAATGATGCTGAGAATATTTTAAAGTATTACTGTCTTTACTGTATATTTGATCCAATAAATGCAGGCTTGGTGAGTAAACTTTTATATATGATGTTAAACAGTTTAGAGTCTCATAACACTATGAATTATTCAGCACTAGTGAGCACACTGGAGTGCTGAGAAACATTTTACTCCCAATTGACTCCTTTTGAGTCAAACAAGACAGATTCAGTGATTCATTAACTTGCTTCAAGTGCTTTAAGTGATTATTGAATTACTGAGTGCTGCTATTGGAAGAGTCAAATTCACAAATGAATCATATGCCATCTGTGACAAGAACACATGAAAAAAAAATGATTCTAAAGGATGATTTATTCAAAATCTCTATTAGGTCTCAGATCAATTAAAACATGGAGATCAAACAGACAGATTTGGCCTTGAGGTTGTTATGTTTGATCACACTCATGCAGGGGAGGAACCCCAGTGCACTGGTTTTGCATGTGACTATGCAAATTTATACTAAAAAGATCACAGCTCTGGCTCATTGTGCAACCATGGGGACAAAGTCATCTTTGATTTGGGCTCCTACTGTTATTTGGTTACTTCTAGCACACACTGAACTGCTCTGCCTGATTGTGGGAGTACCTAGAATGCCAAGCAATGGCACAGCTTTCCAAAAATGACGTACGTATATATATATTATCAGGCAGACCTAAGTAATATGCTTTCTAACCTCCTGCATGCAAGGTAGCCAGCATGATGGAGGAGACCCAGGCTATCTCACTGTAGGAGATGGAGAAATACTCCACACTGGATTTCCTTGAAGTAGATGGTAAGGGATTTGGTGAAGGCGTAAGAGAAGCCGATGGAGATGAAGGATCCAAACACCACGGCCCAGCCCCAGCCTCCATCTGGAGGGGTGTAGCCCAGGTTTGTGGTAGCTGGTGGGGGCATGTTTGCTTTAGTTCCTCTCTAAAATAAAAAAAAACAAAGTATGACTTCATCAATATTTTTCATTAAAAGAACAGAACACTTGTTTACATTCACTCAGAAATCCTTTAGAAACTTTCTAGTTGATTGATACATCTTTGTAGCCTACACATTTATTTATTGATATCTACATTTCCACTAACTAAAAACTTTCTAGGAAAACTATATAAATGTCTGCAAAGTATAAGAGACAGGATAAGTGAGCTTACCTCTCTACATCAGTTAAGAGACAGCTGTTCTTCGTGTCCTGTTATCTCTTTTTTTCATCTTCTTATCAGGTCTCTTTTTTGTAGTTCTCCATATCACATGAAATGCCATGTCAGAGAGAGAAAGAGACTGAAAGTGTGGTTATATTTCTAAAATTAAATATATTTATGAATATATAAGTAGCATTTTATATACACATTTACACAGTCACACACAATTTAAAATGTAACTAAATAAATAATAGCAAATTATTAAATTGTATAGTAATAGTAGGACTTGCAGACCAGTGTTGTTTTAGCATTGTTTTTTATACATTCATAGTATTTATTAATATATTGAATAAGCTTTTATTTTTAACATGTAATATTAGTCATTTTATTAGTCCTTTTTATTAGTTTTTCTGTATTTATTTGTATTTCAGTTCTAGCTTTGTTTTAGTAAATAAGAACTTTATTTATTTAAATTAGTTGGCAATACAACATTTATAATTTAAATTTTTTTTTTTTTTAAAGTTTTTCATATATTTATATTTCATTTTTTATTTTACTTGTTTACATATATTTATATGGATGAAATTATTTTTACTTGAGTTTTAGTAATTCCAGTAAATTAACTTTTTTATTTTATTTTATTTTTATTTATTGATGTCATTCAGTTGCCAAAGCAACATTTATTTACCTTTCTTTTTTTTTTTTGTTTACGTCATACATTCTAATATTCATGTTTTATTTTATTTCAACTTTTTTTTTAAATGGCAAAAAAAAAATAATAATAGTTTAGTAAACAATAACACCACTGTTGCAGACAGATTTTCTCTTGATAGGCTTTCACCTATAGCAGGTATGAGAATATTCATCATTATTGTGTTCATATCTAATCCTAATGGTGATTTCAGACGGAAGTCTTTTCCCTTTCTCTCCAGTAGATGTCAGTGTTGTGTTAATGCCACAGAGCAGGCGGCGCTGTTTGCGGCCTAGTGGAAGCTTTTGCTATAAAGGCCTAAACACAATAGATCTAATACAGAGTCGCCTTAAAATGCAACAATGTCTTCATGCAGTTCGGAGAATTTTACTTTAGCGCACCAATATTGCTATGAATCTGGCATCTGTCTAGCTCTTCTACTTTGAGAATATAGTCAGATATATTTTTCATGATATATGCTTTTTCTAAAAGACCGTTTTCATTGAATAGAATTAATTTTTTTTTTTATTATTATTGTTATTGCTTCAGGTTTTAGTTAATGTGATCTGTTTTGTCAAGTTCCAAGTGTATTTCATTTGGATTTGCACTCATTATTCACATAAAAGTAGCATAGTACATAGATTTTTCTCATTTTAGGTGGAATATCACATCTGCTTTTCATATTGCTCAAGAATCGGTCACAGTTCAAGCACAGGAAGTCTATGGTGGCTGCACTATTTTTGCTCAGGGCTCATTTTCACTAAAGGAGTGTCTCCTATTTCTCAACCGGCTCCGGTGGGGGGAGGGATTAAACATAGGCCTACGGCTCCACATGGACTTGAGACAAACAAAAGCGCTTTAACGCCAAATCCCACCAAATTTCCACCACATCCACAGCTAAGCGACATTCAGCTGCCATTTCGCAGCGGCTCTGCGGCGAGCAAGCAGGTTTTTTGAGCGAGTGAGGCCTAGTTCTCTCTCTCCCTCTCCTCTGTGCTCTTTCCCGCACTCACTGCTGATCCTGCCAGTGCCGAACAAAGGTAATTACTCAGGAAGCGCTGCGGCCAATCAGAGGAGGCCTTACATCCTGCTAGTGGGAGGGCAGCCAGTCACGGCCCTGCTCTGATCAGACAGGCCTGAGCTCTGAGTGTGGAGAGGAGAGCCCTCCCTAGGCTGAGGCTGTCCTCCATGTTTTATAAGCATTGACATTACACTGTTTCAGCCATGCATCCACAGAGGTAAGCCTGATGTTTTCTTACGTCTGTCCTTTCTTGTCATTGTACTGTTTTCATCCACTGCTAACACTGTGAATTGCAGATTTGATTCTCCAGTGACTGGGGAGGCCTAGCAAAGGCCTGTCTCTCAGAAAAACAGGGCAGAGGAGGAAGGAGGTGGGGGAGAGGGCCAGAGAAGGGGGGTCAGGCTCTCTCCCTCTCGCTCTCCTGAGCTTTGGCCCGTGTGCTGCTCGGTCACATGGTTACACGGCAGACGAAGTCAGCTATCACTCATTGCTGTACTGACAAACAGCTCAGTGACAGTCAGTTCTGGATATGTAGGGCCCTCTGTTGATCTGCCCCACGTAGGGGGTGGGGAGCTCGGGTGATGTACTTTTTTAAGCCGATTGCCTGTCCCATTGTCTGTTTGTGTCACAAGCCACGCCATAGAAAATGGAGGCATCTGTTAGGGCCTTATTAGAGAGCTGAGAGGCCCAGCTGTGGTCATTTTACACAGGGGCAGGATGGGTAATTCAGGACATGAGCTACCAATGAGGGGTGGAGAGATGAATGTGAAACTTTAATTTTTTATATTAAATTCCCTTTTCAGTGGTAGTCGTGTTTGTTTTATATTTTCAGGTTATAGTTTTAGCTTCAGGAGGGACAGTAGATGACATTCTAGTGTCATTCTTCATTTAGTCGGTGGTAAAGTTCTTTTTTGTGCTGTTTTTGAACACATCCTTAAGAAAATAATTGGTCTATCTGGATATTTGTATTTTTGCTAGCATTTTTACTGTCAATCATATTGTGGGTGCAAGCATGAGTTTAAAAATAGTCTGAGACACAATTTTTTCATATGCATATGCAGCTTTTTCAAGCATTAATTATTTTTGGATAAAGATTTTATCAGATGTATACAAATCATGCAAAAGCTTTATACTAAGGAAATGGGCAAATAATTTTTCCTTAGGCCAATAATTAGCATACATACTCTATGTAATGCCCCCAGACAGCCACATGGCAAAAAGCCATCGAGTTCATCAGAATTATGATCGACTTCCATTTTCTTTATGAGCAGATGTTTTTTCCATTGCTTTATTGCAAAGTTAGCATTATCGCCACATTTCTTTTTAAACTTAAAGTGTGTAGAAACAGAACCGATTCTTGTCATAGAACTGCCTATGGTGTAAAACACCAATTTTAAGAAGATGATTTGGATGATATTTACATATTATTCATCTCCTTTATGTTTCTTCAGAGATTTATGTTGAAATTAACAATAAAATAGCACTGCCACATACACACACAGCTGCTCCCAAAGACAAAACAAGCAAGCGCAAACCACACGGGACCAAAAGCCTCCTGCCGCATTCCCAACGGATCCTTGGCCTTTCTAATGATATTTATGGCTGCGTTTAAAAAAAAAACACACAAAATACGTATCATATTTCACCTGTATATCAACAACAAATGGCTTGTGAGTTAGTTGTAATTATGAACAATTAATTTAATTGCAATCCCAATACAGTTGACTAGATCTTTATATATTGTTAGCCCAACTGCTCTTTATGGGAAAATGACTGGAGGGTTTACGTCGGTACGGTACAGCTCAAGTTTTGTGTGTTCCCAGGGAGATTATGCCACTGCGATTGGGATTCTTGTCAAGGAAACAACATCATAAAGGATTGTGGTGACTGGCTTCGTGCCATTTGGAGGAAATGACCGGCAGTGGTCTGACAAGGCTATTTTGCCTGCGTTATATCAGCAAAGAGCAACAGAAGAAGTCGAATCGTATCAACATCGACAACTGTGACAGGAAACAACTTTGTGCTTGTAAAGTCACTGCTTGCCCTTGAAATGATTCACAAAGTCACTGTGAACCACAAAGCTGCGCTTTTTAACAGCTCAAGATTACAATCTGGGAGAAAGGTTTGCCTTGTCTGAAAGGCAAAACGTTTGTTTGCATGTTGATACTCAAGTGCATTACCGCTTCACTTGTTTTTCTCAGCTGTGGCTCTTGAGACTGACCTATATGCACGGGTTTCTCTCGTTCTCCCTGTTTACTGTAAGCTCCTGTGCCATGGACGTGCCAGAGCCCGCGTCTCTGGCCTAGAGGGAGGGGGAAGGGGAGCTCGAGCAGAGCGGTGGGGGAAGGGAGGCACTCTCATTTCCTGCGAAGAGAGAAAAAAAAACCTCGGCTCATTCTCTGACCAGTTATCTCCACATTCACCGCTGCCTTTCTCTTTATTTGGTCTGTTTGCGAGGACCACTGAGTGTCTCTCTGCTCAGATCGTTCTAGAAGACCCAGGTTTGGAGGCCAGTTTGCTTTTTGGTTTTCTTTCTCTTCATTGGATCAGCTTCAAGACTTCCTGTTTCTTTGATTTCAGTGTAGAGATCTGGATCTTCAGCCACGCAGTTGGCTTGACATTGTTTGACCCTTCTGAAGCGAGCAGGAACAGAGAGGCCTGGTGGATGGGAGTTTTTGACGTGACGTGGCCATAATGTGACATAACATCCATGCGGCTCCTTTCGGCCTCGCATTACAGTCAAAAATGGAGAGCCCTCAGGCCCTGGGCTACACGCTTAGATGTGCATTTCCCACCTCAGACATTGCATGTCTTATTTAGGATATTCTTTCTCCAGACTAATGCCTTTTATTGTCGTTTCTGACATATTGTTTATGATTTTTACGAACAACCTGGAATATTTTCTTGTGTGAAAGGTGAGTTTTATTCATCGCCACAGAAGATTATGTGCCATTTTGGATTTTTTTAACGAATTTTATCGTCCTCTTGGAGGAAGTCTCTGAATATCTAAACAGTGAAAGTACATGGATTTTTTTTCTACGATGTCAAGCCATGGCCCCGTCAATGAGAATTAGTTAAAAGACTAAGGCCTCGTTGTGGCCTGATGATCAATCCTCTCAATCGTGCTTGTCGTTCTCAACACTGGTCCTAATCCTGACCTCGTAATGGAGAACCGTTGCCAGCTTCTAATCTTTTCTGGTCTTTTCTTCTGCACAAAGGCCGGGATCAAGTCCTCGTCGTTGTAGGATTGTGTTTGTGCTGTTGTCCTCTTCTCTTTCACCTGTCATTTATGAGCTTCTTTTTGGTGTCTGTCATTTCCGTCCTACCCTTGCGGATGAGAAGGTTTTTGTTGATTGATTGACCGTGGTGGGTTTCCCCTGTATGGGGTGAATAAGGCCTCATTGTGGTCAAGATACGTGTGGTTGAGTGTTAAATAGAGTAGTCATGACTTTTTGTTGTTGTTTAATTCTTCAGTTTATCAGATTATTTTTATTAACTGTACTTAATTGTTAAATGTTTCTGATCAGATTAAATTACCGCTAAATGTATTGCATCTATTTCGTTATCTCGGTCTTAGATGTTACATTTGATCAGGTGATAATGTTAAATAGTAGCACTACAAGATCAAATGTTAAGTTAGAAGCATAGATCTTTATTTGCAAGTGTTGGGCCACATTCAAGAAACTTGAACAGAACAAATTTTTATAGAAATCTTTCTTAAAACGGTCACATTGATCGTGTAAGTCTCAAAGCGCATATTTAGCTAATTTGTTTTGGGTTGTCTTGTCCACTGAATTTTCACTGGTTAGAAGTACCACTTCACAAAACTGTTGGATATATTAATTGCCAAATATGTTTGTATGTTGCGCAAATAGTGTTTTTTTTAGCAGCACATACTAAAGGCCTTAACATGCCATAAACAACGCAATGTAAAAATCTGAACTGCACTGACCAAAATTTTCATCTGTCCGATGAGATTTTATTATAGGTGGGGCTACTCAGTACAACGCCACAAAAACTGAACCCAAGTGACGAATAAAAATGTGATGTTGCGGTAGTGGCTGGTTAAACGGCATTTACGCTGACAATAATATTAAATCATTGGAGTTCTTCGAATCTCTGAGCTGTTGTTGTTTTTTTTAGTCGTTCCTATTTTGCAGCAGTATTCAAATGTATCATGTGGCGAATCTTTCCTATTGGTAGTCGCTGTTTATTTGCGTGCATGTGGCGAATCGCTCCTATTGGTAGTCGCTGTTTATTTGCGTAAACTTTTTTTTTTTACTCATGTCACCAGAAATTGCCGGTTCGCTGAAAATGATTTTTCCAAATTGCATCTTTTTAAATAACAATTTAACCTTTTACGATGTTCACTCGTTTTGTTGCAGAAAACTTTTTTAGCACTTTAGCACTTTGTTTAGTGACTTAGTTATAGTACAGGTCTTTTTTGAGGCCTACATCAAATTTTTTTTTTCTGAGCGAATAACAAATTAATCGATGTGAAGGAATTTTTTTTCACACATTGTGTGAAGTTTTAAAATAACACAATGCTTTGTTTTAACTTCTTGTTGTTAAAAATCCTTACAAGTGAAGTCATCATTTCATTTGTTTTTGCTTAATTATAATGCAAAGACTACTACTCAGAAAAATTAATGTCAGCTTGGCAGCCTAATATAAATTTTATGCTTTATAGGCCACATTTTGAATGTATCCGTGTCAGTAGCTGATGGTATTTTACTACCGATTATGCCTGAACTTGGAAGAGGCCAAATCCTCTCAGACAAGAAGTAGACTAATGAGACTGAATTAAAGACACTCTCCGGTGCTCAGCAGACGTCTACTCCATAATCCCTTGTGTGAGTGGACCTTTTCACGGCGGTATTCCCCACGAACATGTTTGCTTCATTTGAAGGAGGTGCTGATCTATTACTAGACAGAGAGAGAGAGTTTACATCTCACACGTCTCGATCAGACGAGTTTCCCTCGCAAGGTTAAACAGCTTAATATCATCTTGTAAATTCACTCTACAGGCCCACGATTGGTTACAGCACTGTTCAGACAAAGCAATACTCATGCAAGGGTCTCCTTGCACAAGCAAAAGTGCATGCTTCAGATGTGGAATGGAGGACGATTGCTATGAACAGCAACAACATAACTCTGGAGATTAGATTACATCACCCAAGTCTTTTATCTCAGGGGGAGACCTCATGAGATTTCAGTGTCTTATTCCAGCGTTTTCTTTCTTCATTTAGTTTGGCTGTGGAGGAAATAAAGACTGAATCTGATGCGGTTGATGGGATGGAGGTGTCCATGCCACCCAAAGGTATTTTTTCTTTAATTCTAACGTGGCTCTTTTGCTTTAGCTTCTCAGTTCATAGTTCTTACATAACAGACTCCAAAAATAGGTTCAGATTGTGAGAGTACAGTTCTTCAGCTGAAATTAATCAAAAGCAAGTCAATCTGAGCCACATCAAATGTGGCATGCAACCTAATTTTCTCTTTCATTATGCTGACTGATTGCTGCTATCTGGTGCTTCGTGCTAGTAGGATAGTCAGACGTTTGATACGGCATCTTTTGTTTTATGTTTGAAGATGTGCATAAAAGGCAACCCTCTTTGTGCATGTGGAGGTCAATGCTTTGAAAGGTCACAATCACAGGCCCAGCTGGGTGAGGTGTTGTATTATCCACGTGGCTTTGCATAATAAAGCAGCTGTGGTTTTTTTCATCAGCGGTCCCTGATCTAGGATCAGCGGAGCAGGCACTGGCTGCGCCGAAGAGGAAAGCACCCAGTCCTCCACATTCCTCAAACGGACACTCTCCCTCGGACACGTCACCCAGTCCCACAAAGAAGAAGAAGAAACCGGGATTAGTCAACAATAAAGACCAAGTATGTTCCCTCCTAGGCTTCCCTCTCATCCCAATGCCCTTTTGTTGAATTTTAATTGGTTTGAGCTGAGAATTCTTGCTCAAATGAATTTAAAAACATTTGTAGTATCCAAAACATGCCTTTGGTTTTTAAGTCAAACTCTCGTCTAGTCTCTTCCTGTGTCCTTTTACATTTTCTTGCACTTTTCTATTCAAACGGCCAATCGGAATAATCAGGATTGATTGTGGCTTGTAAATGTGTTTGATTTTAATTTCCATTCAGTCTGCAGTTTTTAATGATAAAACACTGGGCACTGAAAGGGCCGAATGCTTTTACTGATTTGCATGAACAAAGTCGACCCCTTGTGGGGATTTCTGTCCTGTAAGCTACAGGGTGGCCTCAAAAAGCATTTGGACACCACAGGCATATTTAAAGGATATAGTTCACCCCAAAACAAAACTTCCGTCATTTACTCATTAATGTTGTTCTAAATATTGTTTTCTTCAGTGGAACACATTTTTGTCCAATGAAAGTGAATGGGTTCTAAACAACATTGGACAAAATATGGACAAAACGACATTTCTTTCTGTTCCACATAAGAAATAACGTCATAAAGGTTGGGAAAGAGACGAGGGTCAATAAATTCACACAGAATTTTAATTTTGGGGGGAACGATCCCTTTGATGAATTTATGTCATTGCATTAGATATTAAATATTCTACTTTGTATTATTTTACTATTAAATCATAAAATAAATGTAACATACCGTTCAAAAGTTTGGGGTTCAATAAGCTCTTTTGATGTTTTTGAAAAAAAAAAGTCTCTTATCCTCACCAAGGTTACATTTTTTTTGTGGAAACAGACATTTTTTTCTATTATTTGATGAATGTAAAGATCAAAAGAGCAGTATTTATTTGGAATAGAAATATATAGAAATGGAACATAATGTGACATTATAAATGTATTTACTTTTGATCAATTTAATATATCACTGCTAAGTAAAAGTAGTAATTACATTATTTATTTATTTTAAATCTTACTGACCCCAAACTTTTGAACTGTAGTGTATATATACTTGCACCTGTGGTTAACCCAGATGGTTAATGTCACAGCAAAAATAGCTTAAAGGGAAGTTAGTTATGAGAAAAGCTGTTGCTTTCGTTACTAAACATTTGTTTGCAGATGACACATTTTTAAAAGGTTACGCACGTGTCCAAATGCTTCTTTATGGGCCCAATGTATGTTCACTTTATTACAGCTAAAAATCAAGTGCACTGATTTTATTGAATGCTGTGCTGTCTTTGTGGTGGTGTGTTGCAATGCATATGAACAATGTTTCATGAAAGATGCCAAGTGTGGATTTGCTTATTGATCTTATTTAAAAAACACTAAGCACATTTATATTAATTGATTTCTTTTGATACCTTAAAGATATTGAAAACGAATTAGTAGCTGTCAATTTTAAAATTCTATTTCCATTAAGTCACAACTTGGTCTGAAGTATATTTTGCCCCGGTCTCTTGATCCTGCTAATCTGTATTTGGCATCTGATGGTAATTTAGGATTTCGTTCAAATCCTGGCGAAACACACTTGATCACAGACACCACGTGTTTTTCAGATCACACATGGGTCATGATGTGTGTTTACGAAAATGTGAAATGAAATCCTACAGTGTCTTCCCAGTGTGCCGCTTTTGACCCAGTGGTCATGTGACTGCTTAACTGTCCGTGCTTGATTTATTGCAGTGCCTTGCTACGTTTCCCCTGCGAGTGTTGTGGCTTGTGATTTGACCCCTTGCCCTGTCTCTCTTGCCTGCATTTCAGTGTGAGCTTAGACATGGTCCCTTTTACTATGTCAAGCAGCCCGCACTCACCACAGACCCTGTTGATGTTGTACCGCAGGACGGGCGGAATGACTTCTACTGCTGGGTGTGTCACCGCGAGGGCCAGGTGCTCTGCTGTGAGCTCTGCCCGCGCGTCTACCACGCCAAGTGCCTCAAACTGGCCGCAGAGCCTGAGGGCGACTGGTTCTGTCCAGAGTGCGAGGTACTGAGGACTGTATATGTCAGCTGTTATGTCATTGGACTGTCCTTCTGGCAGTTTAAATATGTTCAGAACATGAAGCACTGCTAGCAATAAATACTGGCCATAACCAGGCAAATGGAAACTTAAAATCTGTTCCAAAACCTAGTGAGCGGACAGACATTTTGAGGGACAGGCACAGTTCTGATGTGAAGATTGTTTCAAAAATTAGGCAAAATTAATCTGTCTCTTCACCTAAAAATGAAAATTGTTATTTACTCTCTCTCATGTCATTCCAAAACTGTAGCCTATAGTCTTGTTAATGTTAAATAAAACTATCTTTTTTTTATGTTAATTTAAATAAAGCTGAAATAAAATAGAATATAAATACTAGTGCTGTCAAACGATTAATCGCATACAAAATAAAAGTTTTTGTTGGCATAATATATTTGTGTGTTCTGAGTATATTTATTATGTATATATAAATACACACCCATACAGTATATATTTTGAAAATATTTACATGTATTAACATGTCTGTATTTATATTCATATAATTTATATTTAAAAATATATATTTAATATATAAACTAACATATTTTTCTGAAATATATACATGCATGTGTGTGCATTTATATATACATAATAAATATACACAGCACACATACATATATTATGTAAACAAACATTTTTGGATGCGATTAATCGTTTGACACCACTGAATACTGAATGAAAAACTTAAATGTTGCCTTAACAACTAACTGAAAACAAGTGGAAAGTACTAAAATTACTAAAACATTAATAAAAATCAGTAAAAGCTATATAGAAATATAAAAATGGGAAATAAAATGAGTGGAAAGTACAAAATTTACTAAAACCTAAATAAAAATAAATAAAAGCTATATAGAAATATAAAAACCCTAAAAACTAATACAAATGACAAAAGCACATAACAAAAAAATATTAAAACTTAAACTAAAATTAATTAAATTATTAATTTAAAAAAATACTATAAAATTATGTAAATAGTACTAAAATAACACTTACTGACATGACTTTCTGCTGTGGAACATAAAAGATATCTTGAGAATTGTCTAATATAATGGAAGCGGGCTCAAATTTTTTGATTCCCAACATTCTTCAAAATATCTTCTTTTGTCTACTGACCCTTTAAAGATGTATCATTTTGCCCAAAATATCGCAGTATCTTGGAGAATCCTTGGATGTTTTTTTTTAATCCAAAATAGCAGATGAGTTACAATAAATGTTGATTATAAATAAACAGCGGTTTTCAGACCGTACTAGTGTTGATTAAAAGTTGTTTACCGGTATAATTAAATTGGCTATTTTGACCAGTATTTGAGCATATTAATTATATATTTTTATGCTTATCGTGTTCTCGCATATCAGTATTGTGTTGTTAGCTTAGTGGCATGCTAACCTTAAACTCTATATATGCTGCCTTCAAAATTCGATCAGAAGAAGGTACCTCCAAATTTGTATTCAGACGTGCCTTGATGCCTTCCTGCCTTGGAATGGTGCCTCCGAAGGCAGCATTTTAGAGCTTTCAGACGCAGCCAGAGAATGGGAATGTACGTCACTGCGCGTTGCATTCTGGGTAGTCGCCACCATGTTTTAGGACACGCTAAGTAGCGTACAATGACAACAAATACAAATCACCAGAGGAAAAAACTACTGTATTTGCATTAATATTTTTAAGAGCTGCTTGCTCTTGCTTAGAATAAATGTACTAATATTTGAATCCATTTCGTTCATTCGAGCACTCAGTCGTGTGGCTAGGACAGGACACATAAACCACATGATACACACTCACAGAAATCTTACGGCCGCCTTCTGTCGTACCACACACAGGACCAAACTGATTTCACTTTTGCAGTTTTTAATAACTAGGTCAATGCATTTTACACCCCTAGAAAGAATTTATTTTAATACATTTTATTATGTCAAGTTAAATAGACAGTAACTGAATCAACAGTCACTTTGAGAATGTTTGAGAGCACATGAATGATTATGAACTGTATGCATGTGAATTATGAATATAGTAGTCATTTCACTCTCTACTTCAGAAAATAACGGTGGCTGAGTGCATAGAGACTCAGAGTAAAGCTATGACCATGCTGAACCTGGAGCAGCTGTCCTACCTGCTGAAGTTCGCTTTGCAGAAAATGAAACAGCCAGGGGTGAGTCAACTATACCTCATTATACCCTCACAATTTATTTAATCACTCCATAGTCACAATTATTGAAAATGCTTGTGGTAACTCTTTTATATGGAGACAGATTAAAAAATTAACCGGGCAAAATAATATTAAAACAAGGCCAATTGAATTGAAGATTAATGATACAATTTTACAGAGCCCAATTGATGTGGCACAGGCCTTTAATCACCATTGAATCAGTGGATAAAATTGCTCAAAGTTTCACAGTACAACAACCTTATTTACGAACAAATAATGCTAGCGAGACAGCTTTAGTATTAAGACCAGTAACTAAGTTAGATGTTGAAAAGGTAGTCATGTCTCTTAAGTCCTCAAGGGCTAAAGATATCTATGGTATAGACACACTTATATTGAAACAAATTAGTTCCTCAGTAGTTAACCCTTTAACACATATTATTAATAGTTCATTAGATCAAGGGAGATTCCCCACCTCTTGGAAACCGACGGTTGTGGCCCCTATATGTAAGGGAGAAGGGAGGCGACCCCCGTTTAACCAGTAATTATAGGCCAATTAGAGTCCTCCCCACAATATCAAAAGTTTTTGAAAAAGTGGTGGCTAAACAAATTATTGACTATTTTAATAATAGTCCTTTTCAATTACATCCGATGCAGTTCGGTTTTAGGATAAATCATTCAACAGAAACGGCTACTTGTTATTTTATTGAAAAGGGTAAGGCATTAATGGGATAAGGTGGAGTTTGATATTGTAAATCATAATATTCTTTTACATAAATTACTCAATTTTCATTTTTCGACAAAATCTTTAAATTGAATTGAATCTTATCTCTCCTCCCGTTCTTAGGCAGTAAAAATTGATAATTATAAATCCAATTCACTATGCCTTTCAACTGGTGTTCCACAAGGGTCCATATCGGGGCCAATTCTCTTTAGCATGTATATTAATGATTTACCCATGGTGTGTCAAAAATGTAATATCATAATGTATGCTGACGATACAAGCTGCAAAGGTATATTTTCATTCTATGATTCTTTCTCATATTACTTATTGTCTGACAAGTTGGTCTAATACACATGCTATAGTTCTGAAACCATTGGAATTATTGGACAAACAAGCACTTAAAATGTTAGATTAAAAAAATAGTTTTCACCATTGTCATATCTTAAATGCGTATAACCTGCTTAGCTGGGAAAACATCACTAAGTTTAAAAATGTTTGTTTAGTTTATAAGATTTTGGTTTAGCTCCTCCTCCTCTGGTTGATTTTATTAAATTTAAATCTATTGAAAACAGAGTAACTAGAGGTGCAGCTAAAGCTGATTGCATAATTCCACATAGAAAAACCTCGTTTGGTCAAGCTGTTTTTTCATTCAGAGCATCACATCAGTGGAATTCAATACCACAATCAATTAGAGAATGTACATCATTTAACTCATTTAAGCATAATTTTAAGAAATGGCTTCTTCATAACCAACAATGTGAACATTAATGTTGTTTATATATCTTAATAAGCTGCTTTGTTTTAATTTTTTAATACATATTTCTTTATTTTTTTTTTTATTGTCAGTTTGTATAATTTGTTTAGTTTTTGGTTGAATTTCGTTGTTATTGTTTTTTCTATTTTGTTTCCTTTTTTTTTTTTCCTCTAGTTTTTTTTGGCCTAGTAACATCGGGCAAAGGGACTACCAATGAAAACTAGCCTTTGGGCTAATTTGGGTACATTTACATTCACGAATGTTGATTAATGTAAATTTTGTGAAATAAAATAAATAAATAAATAAATAGTTAAAGTTTGGTGGTCTCGGTTTTAATGTGATTAGGTTACATCGATTCAACCCTTGCAGTGTATCATTATGAATGATTTATCTTGCAGACCGAACCGTTTCAGAAGCCAGTGTCACTAGAACAGCACCCGGATTATGCCGAGTATATATTTCACCCCATGGACCTGTGCACTCTAGAGAAGGTAGATCAGGCCAAGCTTTCTGTATTACAAGTGTCCAGGTATTTTTTGTGTTGATTTTGAAGAGTATATCTATTGTTTAATCATGAAAACCTAATAAACATCTTTTTGTTGATAGTTTAGATTGAGGCCACTGTATGTGCCTAAAGGTAGAAAAAAATAATGTAACTGAGAAATATGTTTCTGTAGAATATCAAGAAGAAAATGTATGGCTGCACAGAAGCATTTTTGGCTGACATGAAGTGGATTCTACACAACTGTATCATATATAATGGAGGTTAGTGCTGGACTCTAAAAATTAGTGTGCATGTATCTTGACTCATATCTGTACATTCGTGAAGTTTCACTGGCTCTATTTCAGGAAACCATAAGCTAACGGCAACTGCTAAAGTTATTGTCAAGATCTGTGAACATGAGGTGAGTATTCTAATCCTTACAATATATAAATGATTCATTACCGTTCAGAAGTTTGGGTCTGTAAGATTTGATTTAATGTTGAAAGTCTCTTTGTGCTCAGAAATACTGCATTTATTTGATAAAAAAATACAGTAAAGCAACTATTATTACAATATAAATTAACTTAATACATTTTCTGTTTGAATATATTTTAAAATGTAATTTATTCCTGTGATGTAAAGCTGAATTTTCAGCATCATTACTCCAGTCTTTAGTGTCACAGGATCCTTCAGAAATCATTCTGATATGCTAATATGCTGCTCAAGAAACATTTTTAATTGTTATCAGTGTTGAAAACCGTTGTGCTGCTTAATATTTTTATGAAGACTAATAAATTTTTTCAGGGTTCTTTGATAAATAGAACGTTTGAAAGAACAGCATTTATTCGGGAAAAAATGAAATCATTTGTAACATTAGAAATGCCATTACTGTCGGTTTTTGAATGTCGATGAATGCATCCTTGCTGAAAAAAACATTAAATTCTTTTTTTTTTTTTAAATAGGCTTTTACAAGCCCCTAACTTTTGAATGGTAGAATATGTATAATTGCACAAATTTATTTATGTAAAGCTGGTCCTAGATAAAAAAAATTACAGTATTAATAAATCATCCACAGATGAATGAAATTGAGGTTTGTCCAGAGTGCTACCTGTCTGCCTGTCAGAAGAGGGACAACTGGTTCTGTGAACCTTGTGTAAGAAGAGGACCTTTTTAATATAATTTTGTAATACATTTTTTAAAAATCATCTTAGTTAAATATCTGGGCTGTATTTCATGGTCATATTTGTTGTTTTCATGTAGTCTCAGCCTCATCCTTTAGTGTGGGCCAAACTGAAAGGTTTTCCCTTCTGGCCCGCTAAAGCCCTAAGGGACAAGGACGGTCAGGTGGATGCACGGTTCTTTGGCCAGCATGACAGGTGAGTCTGTTAATAACATTTACAAAATATATATACAACAACATCTAGCAAATCAAATCTAATCTAAATCAAATTCTAATTTTGGCTACAATTGCTACTGTGTTTAGTCTGTATAGTTTTACGTTTTAAAAAATGGGTTAACATTACTGTTATTGAATTAGTAGAAATAAAAAAACAAATAAATAATTGATTCATTTTAGACAACATTTTCAGGGAAAATGCATAAACCTCAAGAATATGATGAAAAAAATGTTATTTTAAATTAAAGGGGATAGTTCACCTAAATTGAAAATTCTGTCATTAATTACTCACTCTCGTGTTGTTCGAAACCCGTAAGACCTCTGTTCATCTTCGGAACACAAATTAAGATATTTTGATGAATTCTGAGAGCTCTCTGACCCTCCCATAGACAGCAATGTAATTACCACGATCAACGTCCAGAAACATAGCAAGGAGATCGGTAAAATAATCCACGTGTCATCGGTGGTTCAACCATAATTTTACAAAGCTACGAGAATACTTTTTGTACGCAAAGAAAACAAAAAAACTTTGTTTTCGTTCAAATCAAAGCGTAAACAATGTAGAAAACGTATCCGCGTGGCACAGCTGACACGGTACAGCATTCGTTGTTTACGTATGTGATACTCTCCAAAATGGCGCCAGGGTGACGCGGAGGAGACGAATTGTTGAATAAAGTCGTTATTTCTGTTTTCTTTGTGCACAAAATGTATTCTCGTAGCTTCGTAAAATTACGGTTGAATCCCTGATGACACATGGATTATTTTACCGATCTCCTTGCTACGTTTCTGGACTTTGATCGTGGTAATTACATTGCTGTCTATGGGAGGGTCAGAGAGCTCTCAGAATTCATCAAAAATATCTTAATTTGTGTTCCGAAGATGAACAGAGGTCTTACGGGTTTACAACGACATGAGGGTAAGTAATTAATTAATGACAGAATTGTAATTTTTGGGTGAGCTATCCCTTTAAAGGGGTCATATGATGCGATTAAAATTTTTCCTTTCTCTTTGGAGTGTTACAAGCTCTTGGTGCATA
>NW_015558695.1:1191153-1198833 GCF_001515605.1 Sinocyclocheilus anshuiensis | reverse complement strand
GTAGCTTCGTAACCTTACGGTTGAACCCCTGATGATGTCACATGGATTATTTTAACGATCTCCTTGCTACGTTTCTGCACCTTGATCGTGGTAATTACATTGCTGTCTATGGGAGAGTCAGAGTATCAAAAATATCTTAATTTGTGTTCCGAAGACGAACAGAGGTCTTACGGGTTTACAACGACATGAGGGTAAGTAATTAATTAATGACAGAATTGTAATTTTTGGGTGAGCTATCCCTTTAAAGGGGTCATATGATGCGATTAAAATTTTTCCTTTCTCTTTGGAGTGTTACAAGCTCTTGTAGAGGAGAAACAATAATGTACAGTATGTGGAAAATAATGTGTTTTTTGAACCTTAAACCGCATAAACACATTTCATTACACCAAATACACAAAATAATGTTCTTTTTAGCAACATCATATGACCCTTTTAAGTATTTATTCATCTATATTTATATGTAGGCCTACATTCCAGTTTAATAATTCTTAATGGTTATTGTATCAAGGACTTGTTATACTCACAACAACATCAATATTATCTTGGAATTTTACTGCCATACACAATTTTTATATGCATTAAAATATGTGCTTCCCCCTCATTTGGCTTTCAGAGCCTGGGTGCCCATAAACAACTGTTACCTGATGTCTAAGGAGATCCCCTTCTCTGTGAAGAAGACCAAAAGCATCTTCAACAGCGCCATGCAAGAAATGGAGGTCTACGTGGAAAACGTGCGCAAGAAATACGGCGTGTTCAACTACGCCCCGTTCCGGACACCTTTCACACCCAACAACCAGTTCCAAATGCTGAAGGACCCTAATAACCCTAAAAAAGGCACGGTGAAGCCTGAGAAACCGGACAAAGTCAAGTTCAGCTTCGACATGACCGCATCCCCCAAGATGCTCTTGAGTAAGTCAGGAGGGGCGGGGCGGCGGATCTCTGTGACGGACGTACCCAGATCACCAATGAGTACCAACTCTTCAGTCCACACGGGGTCAGACCTCGAGCAGGACGAACGAGGGGCGAGAGTGTCATCGAGTCACTATAGCGGCGGTGAAGACTCGATGGATTATACAGGTGATTAATTGGATTTAATTCCTTAAAATGGCTAGTGTTTTGTTTTACGATTAATAGTGGGCGATTAAAGTTTTAAAGTTTTGCCCACAGCGTCTCCTGCGTCTCTAAAGACAAGCAACAGCCCCAAGCCTCTCCTGCCCGCGCCGGTTAAACAGGAAAGGAGTTCAGGCACGGGAGGCATACTTAACCTCAATCTGGGTGAGTCTCGAATCAACCTGAGGCCTACAGAAATGACCACTGCTCTCTGATCCTTTATTTCTCCATGTTTGTTGAATATTTGTGTTGGATGTATTCCCTCAGATCGCATTAAAGCTGAAATGGACCTGAAGGAGTTGAGTGAGACCGTACAACAACAGCAGCAGCAGCAGCAAGGGACGTCGGTTCTCCTCACCTCTCCCAAAAAACCTAGGAGTTTGGATAAAACTATAGAGAGCTGCAAAGCTCAGCTGGGTAATTAACACGTGCACACACGCAAATGATAATTAACAGTAAACCTCAAAAATGACCATCTGCTTATTTTTGGCAACCTTGGTTTCGGAAATGTAGATCATAAAGTTAATATCATAAAGTTCATATACCATAAAGTTAAGATGAATCACAATATTACAATATTTGATTTCGAGCAGCAAAAATATGAATATTATATTTACTACAAGGTTTACAGCGTTCAGAATTTAACTGAGAATGTGTTTTAAATTCTAGTGCAATTCTTCAATTTGAGGTAGCATTGAAATTTAAATATTAAAGAAGTAGAATTAAGATTAAAGGGTTAGTTCACCCCAAAATGAAATCCTGTCATTAATTACTCACTCTCATGTCGTTCCAAACCCGTAAGACCTTCGATCATCTTCAGAACACAAATGAAGATATTTTTGATGAAATCTGAGAGCTTATGAATTGAAAGGGAGCCAGTTCTCTAATTCTACACTTTGCACAACCATAACATTCTTTTTTATGAGGCAATAAACTACACTTACAACTCCCATAAAGCATTGTGAATGATAATCTAATCTGTCTGGGTTTTTGTGAGGGTTTTATTGTATTACCAGAAAACACTACTACTGTTTTTATGCTCAACCCTACAGAATTCTGTATAGATTAGCATTTGATAGTTAGCTAGCAATTTAACTACCCTAGTGGGATATATATATATATACTGTATAATCTCATATTTGAAATACATTTATTTTGTGCTAGGTATACTACAAAAAAAAATACCCTGCAATTGTACTTTTGATATACTAAACTGATATACTTGAAGTCTGCTAAATTGGAACAACTAATTTTGTGCTTAATGCACGTTAATTGTGCAGAAGTATTGCTGAAGTCCAACTAAAGATATATTGAAGTATATTTGATTGTGCTAAAGTGCAATTATTGCAAGTATACTTCAGGTACACTTTAAATATCTTGCATTTAAAGACTGATATTATGAAGAGATCATACAATCCTTAATAATAGTGGTATTAAAACACAATTTAGGCTTAATATAAAGTAATGTGCATTGTGCAACAAAGAAATACTCCAAATAGAGTTTAATTATAATTTTATATTCGTGATTATTGAGAGATATATGTCAATAAATGTTAATGAATTTGAAGTATACTTAGTATGAAATAAATGTATTTGAAATAAATTATGGCATAGATTTTTTTACTAGGGTAGCTGGCTACTATTAGCTAAAGTTATGTAAGTAACCTGCAAATATTGCCTAGATTTGTTTCACTTATTGGTGATTGGTGGATTATGCTTCAAGAATTATGCGTTATGTATTGCTAGTAATCATGTACTTCACAGGGAATAGAAAACTGTTAGTTCTAATAATACTTCACAATATTACAAATATTTTTGATCAAATAAATGGAGGATAGGTGAGCATAAGAGACTTCTTTTTCAAAATGTGGAAAAACCTTACCAACCCCAAACTTTTGAACGCTGCTGTATGTCTGAAATCCTGCTTTTGAGCTTATGCAGTCTATCAAATTAAAACTGAAAAGAATGTCTCTTTCTCTATCCACAGGAATCAATGAGATCTCAGATGATGTGTATCGCGGTGTTGAGCACAGTGACTCGGACGACTCGGACAAATCTGACTCCAGCGACAGCGAATACATGTCTGAGGATGAACAGAAGCCTAAGAACACTAACCACAACAACAGCGTCCACAAAGACTCCAAAAAGAGACCCAGACCTCCATCCACTCAAGGACAAGACCAAGACGCTGCCCCATCAACAGCTGGAGGAACACCAGGTGGAGACAAGAAATCCTCAGATCCCCAGACCAAAGAGAAGTTAAGCAGTGGTGTGGAGAAAGACTCCCAGGAGAAGAGCAAACCCCTGCAGCAGACCCAGAAGGAGAGGTCACAGCCTGGGCAGGACGCTCGGCCTGCTGGATCAGAGCTGGATGTGGACTCTGACTCCGAGCGGGAGCTGGTGATTGACCTCGGTGAAGAACCAGGTGGGAGGGAAAAGAAGAAAGCCAAGCGAGAGACCCCATCAGCCCCCATCTCCACAACTAAAGATCAGACAGGCATTAAAACAGATGGTAGGTCCCTAACAGTTTGGATTTTGTTTCTGTAAAAACATTGTTTAGAATTTCTAATCTGTATCTTTGTTCTTCTCTATGTCTAGGTAAAACTTCTGCATCTACCAGCATATCAGCTCCTTCATCCACAGATAACACTTCATCTTCCTTCAATCCCGGTCCAAAAGATACAGCCGCATCAGCCATCAAGCCTCCAGCCACCGTCGCAACTGCATCTACCACTCAAGCCACCTCCACCTCGGCTGTTCAACCCATGTCTGCTGTCCCAGTCACTTCCAATGGGGTGAAAAAACAGCGCCCTCTGCTGCCTAAGGAGAGCACACAGCCGGCCCAGCGGCCTGCGGCGTGGAACCCAGCTGGTGCTAAATTCCAGACGTCGTCTCAGAAGGTGCAGAGACAGCAACAACAACAAGGTGAGACGGTTCCTCAGAGCCAAGCGCAGCCCCAGACCTCGGCCAACAACTCCAGCACACGCTACCAGACCAGACAGTCCGTCAAAGGTAAATACTTGACAGTGCAGAAATTTGATTCCCATAAGAATTACAATTTTAGATATATGTATACAGTATGTGTGTGTGTGTGTGTAGTATATATTGTTTTTATAAGAAATAAACTTTTATGTTTTTAATAGATTTTTGAAATATATTAATTTGTTTTCTGATCTAGACGAATACCCCTAGATAAAATAATCATGTTTTTATTGTTAGTTAGCCGTATTTTTTTAGCTATTATTATTTAATCGAAACGACACAACTGCAGTTTGATTGATATTAATTGGAATGCAGCATATGGCTGAAGAAAAACAAAATGAAGACTTTGGAGTGGCCTAGTCAAAGTCCTGACCTGAATCCTATTGAGATGCTATGGCATGACCTTAAAAAGGCGGTTCATGCTCGTAAACCCTCCAATGTGGCTGAATTACAACAATTATCTGTTGTAATTATTGTTATCTTTTACTAATATTTAAATTTGTTTGATGATCTGAAACATTAAAGTGTGACAAACATGCAAAAAAAATAAGAAATCAGGAAGGGGGCCAACACTTTTTCACACCACTGTAGATGAATATATCTAATCTGTTTTTATTTATTGACTATACTTTTTTAATATAACGTTTAGATTAATAATGGTTAATTATACATTTTTATATCTGATTTTTAAAAATCTATCTAAAACAAATAGATGTCTCCTGTAATACGCAAATCCTTTGTTCTAGTCTACAGAAATGACATAAACAGTGAGACCTCTAGGCCGACTGGGAGCTAGTGTCAGCACACCATATAAAATAAATCACATCTTTATTTCACTTATAAATCTTATAAACATCTTATAAGTCACAACTTTATGTGGACATCATGGCTCATCATCTGTCCATCCTTGTGAGGCTAATGACAATTTTAAAGCTCAAATAATACTTTCTTTTATGAAAAACAAAAAATTAAGTACGTGCTTTTACCAAAAAAAAAAAAAGTATATACTGTATAGTTTCACATTCCAGCTTCACATTCTTCCAAAAGTGATTTCTGCTTTTATAAACAACAACTACGACAACAACTACTATAAAACTGAAAGACAAGACAAATGTATTTTCTATGGTGTTCGACATTATGCAGCTCAATTTGTCTTGAACCCATAATGTTGGCTCAAGGTGGCATGAATCTTTTCTCTTGTTTCACCAGCTGTTCAGCACAAAGACACCTCACCTGTTAACATGGGCTCTGGTACGGCCACTTGCAGTCTGGCTGGAGACTTCCTCACCCCTCCGGCCTCTGCTGATGTCGCCGCTGACATCGCCAAGTACACCACTAAGGTGAGTCAGATATTCACTCACTTCTGATGTAAAGACTGTTCAATCAAAAAATTCAGTTAAATAGCATATATAGTACAATGAAGCAATAAAAAGCAATAGAGCATTTTTAAATAGTCTGTTTTCAAACACAAAGCCTGCAGCATTTGCAGGCCATAGATACAGCTCCCTGTGCTGTAATTCCGGAAAATCATTCAGAAAACCATTATTAAAAAATTATACATAAATACAGTATATACATTCTAGTGTGTAAATTCATTATATGGAATGAATCGAGATGTTTTTTGGATAATGATTTGAATTGATCCTTGATTAATTCTTCTGCTGAACTACTGTTACTTAAATTGTGCCTAAATCTTTTTTTTAAATGATGAATTTGGCTGTTGTCTGTGTTTTCCATCATAATGGCAGGTGATGGACGTGATCAAGGGAACAATGACAGAGATATACAATGATCTCTCTAAGAGCACGACGGGGAACACCATTGCAGAGGTTTATGCTTTTATGTCATTTCTGCTTGATTTTATTCCACCATTCATACTCTTTCTCAATATGTATTTTATAAAAAATTACATTTATAGGTTGCAGGCTGACAGATTGAATTTCTATAATGGCAATAGTTTATGGTTCTCCTGGTTGACATTCCCTGTGGATTTTGTTGCAGATCCGGCGGTTGCGGATTGAGATTGAGAAGCTCCAGTGGTTGCATCAGCAGGAGCTGTCAGAGATGAAACATAACCTTGGTAACTCTCCTTTATGACTTAAAATAGCTCTGTAAACTGCTTTATGGTAGTTTTCTGATAGCAAATGCTTTTATTATCCAATGCAATGTAGAGAACATTTACAGAGAACAGATCACTGAACTCCTTTCCTACAAGTTCTAGATGAGCAAGCCAGAGCTTCAGCCACTGATATATCACTATTGTGTGTGTGTGTGTGTGTGTGTGTGTGTGTGTAGAGCTGACCATGGCTGAAATGAGGCAGAGTCTGGAGCAGGAGAGAGAGCGGCTGGTGTCAGAGGTGAAGAAACAGATGGAGATGGAGAAACAGCAGGCGGTGGACGAGACGAAGAAGAAGCAGTGGTGTGCCAACTGCAAGAAAGAGCCCATTTTCTACTGCTGCTGGAACACAAGTTACTGCGACTACCCCTGCCAGCAGGCACACTGGCCTGAACACATGAAATCCTGCACACAGTCTGGTAACCAACCAGTTCTACACCTTACTCTCTGTTTCCATTTTTGGCTTTTTACACTCTTAACAATAAAGGTTCCGTGAAGAACCTTTATCATCAATGAAGACTTTCTAGTGCACTAAAGGTTCTTTATAATGGAATAATCAATATGTTCTTCACGCTAAGTGGTTCTTTCAGTGGCAGTGCTATAAAAACCTGCTTTTGGAAGTTTTATTTCCAAGAGTGTACCACTTTTAGCAAAAGACTAGAAGAGAGAGGACAATAAATGACAGGGATCAAGAAACAGGCCAGATTCAAACTTTTATTGCCCAGATTAGCACCAAAGCTCAGTGTGTAAATAACACCAAATGCAAGACCACAACTCTGAATGGCTAATAGCATACTAACATACCACTCACACTGTTTCTCCAGTGTATATAGTGCGTATACTGTGCACAGAATGCCAATTATTTTATACATGGAATGGAATATATTTGGCAAAATAGTGCCGTATACATTGAATTTTCATTTCCAGCGTAGTGCAGTGTAATTGTCTCTTATTATTTTTATTTTACTTGTTGTAGTGTGATTAGAATATTATTTAAGCGATGTTAAGACATTTTACATAAATAAAAAATACTAAATAACAAATTTTAACTCCAAAAAGATAACTGAAAGCCACTCACATAATTGAATAGGTACTATGTTACTATTTATTTATTTATTTATTTTTATTTTTACCATTTTATTTACCATTTACTATAGACCCTTTTCAAGTTAGGTTCAAGTTTCTTTGAAGTGGTTGTCATATTTGGATAAAGTTCTGTAATGGTAAATAAAAACTTTAACATATAATTTTTGCATTCCATTTTGCCCCAATAGCAAAAGAAAAGAATCCACAATAGCGTTTCTATGACTTTCCAAAAGAGGAGAAAATATTGAGAGATTGTTGGTCATAAAAGAGAAAGCTGTCAAATTTGCCCTTACTCTCTCAGCTGTTGTATTAGAAACACTCACGCAACAGTGTTTTTGTGTGTGTGTGTGTGTGTGTGTGTGTGTGTGTGTGTGTGTGTGTGTGTA
>NW_015558695.1:1173608-1190999 GCF_001515605.1 Sinocyclocheilus anshuiensis | reverse complement strand
GTGTGTGTGTGTGTGGGTGTGTGTGTGTGTGTGTGTGTGTGTGTGTGTGTGTGTGTGTGTGTGTGTGTGTGTAATTTAATGCCGAGGTAATAAAACACCAAAGTATAGTGTTATAAATGTACTTTATATTTTTTTTTTATGTAAATGTGTAAAAACTTGCTAGATTTACAATGTTAATAACTGTAAAAATGCATCA
Source organism: Sinocyclocheilus anshuiensis (assembly GCF_001515605.1). Taxonomy (NCBI): domain Eukaryota; kingdom Metazoa; phylum Chordata; class Actinopteri; order Cypriniformes; family Cyprinidae; genus Sinocyclocheilus; species Sinocyclocheilus anshuiensis. Next base: position 1,190,803 of record NW_015558695.1, on the reverse strand, counting down.
GAACAGTCTGTGAAAAGAGTCCTTTTTTTTTTAAACTAGTAGGCAGTATACACTGTGCAGTATTCCGTATGTAAGCTAGGATTCCATTCTAAACAGCCACTTTCTGGTTTCTTTTGCATTTATTACTGAATAGCAATTGAGTAATAGCTTTCTCTTTTTCATCTCCTCAGCCACGGCATCTCAGCAGGAAACTGAAGCAGAAGCCAGTTCAGAATCAGCCGGAAAACCTGTAGGACAGTCCCCTAAAACCCAACCTTCACCAACCGGAGAAAGAACATCACCCGCAAACCAAGGAGCCTCCCCTTCCACGGACAGCACTAAAGGCAGCTCCTCCGTGGCCGTCTCATAACCCGAGTGTGAAATCTTTTTATCATCAGAACGGTGCCATTCAAAGAGAGTCAGATGTTCACACCAAAGGACCTTGACTCATTTCGAACAGACTGTTCCTTGTTCAGTGTGAACATGACATGGTGTCACTTCCTGTTCACTACATCCAACACAACATTAGGGTAATGCCTATAAACATTTGATTCATTTCTACTTACATTTCGTATTTGAATTTGTGACTTGTTTAGTACAAAGACAGAAACACCCTTTGATATAAAATATGCAGCTGTAAAACTGTTGTCCTTTTTTTTTTATACATATCAACTTTTGTAAACTTCAACAAATGTGTTTGATCAATATAATTTTTTTTCTCTTAATGTGAAAGATGCACTTAGAAGTGCCTCCGAAAGAGTAAGTTAATTTTATCAAATGAAGAGCGTGTTTGTACAAGGTCAAAAACGTATGGAATATGATTGTTAGTACTAATGGATTGTCACTACGGTTTTTTTTTGGTTGGGGGGTGGGGGGGGGTCAAAGATTTAATTCTTTAATATCTTTCACCCGTGAAAGGCTTCTTGACAAAGAAATAAACAAAAACAAGCAAAAGTCTAGAGGAGTAAAAGAAAAGATTATACTTATTGTGGGCATGTTTCTTTTTTTCTCTTGTCTTGTGGACTCTCTTGTTTACATACTGTAAATACAAAAGAATAAGCAGAGATGATATCTGTAAGAAAAATAAAGTCTTCATGAGACAAATCTTTGGTGTTTTACACATTTGTATCAAGAATAGCTGTCTATGCATTCCCCTTACTGTAACACTTTAGTTTAGGGACCAATTCAACTTTCATAATCAGCATACATATTACTAGCATATTGGCTGTTTATTAGTACGTATAAAGCACATGTTAATGCATTATTTTGCATGACCATATTTTAGATCGCTTAACCCTACCCTATTCTCAAACTTAACAACTATCTTACTAACTATTAATAATCAGCAAATGTGGAGTTTATTCAGACAAAATTCGTTAATAGTGAGAATTGGTCCCCAAACTAAAGTGTGACTTCCCTGACACATTCTTTGTTTGATATATATTTCTACATCAATAATTATTTATTATTAAAAAATATGTTATTTAGCGTACATCAATAAAATCCCATTTTAACATACATACAATTCCTTCAATATATTACCAAATAAAAGCAATGAGACGGAAAGACTCTTATTTTGCCACTTTTCCTGCGTATCTGTACGTGATGACGTAAGACGCCCAAAGAACAAACCGACGCATGATCTGAGAGAAAGGTAAAACTCGGCTGAGACACCTCAAATACCGTTAGATATTCTTCCTTTTCTTTTATTCTATAAACTAATGATGCAGAGTGATATGTTATGACAACGTCGTTAAAGCGTTTGACCCATTGGGAATGGTTTATTTTAAACGAGTGCGCTGAAATGAACGGTTAGCCCCGGCCGCTAACGGAAGCTGCTGCTGCTGCTGATGTTTTATGGGACAAAGAATTAGCTAGGCTTGTCTTATATTTCGTCGGTACTCTGGTCTATGTGGCCGGTGTTTGAGGTTTAATACGTACATTCATTTTAGCCTTCTTGTTTTAATAAGTAACGATATCGGTAAATACGTCTGTTATAAGGGTTATAGTGTGGAAGGCGAGGCCTGGATGTAGAAGAGCAGCTGAGGCGGTGTTTGCCTGAAGGGCTGTGTCTCAAAACCCTGCGAGCTGCCTAAAAAGAAAGCATTTTGGGCGTCAAAGGCGCATTCGAGTCAAACGTGCTTATAATTAAAATGACTTCGAATAGAATGCTGTCTAGGTAGGGCAACTTGTTAGGTTTTAAGGCACAGACAAAGTGACTGACATTATTGCTGTCTTTCTCAGCATCTGCTTAGCTGTCTTGAGACTCTGGCTGGCTTAATGTATTACAGCTCCATTCTTCTTCATAGTTTATGTCACACTATGAAGTCTTTTGTTGACAGGAAAGACTATTTATTTATTAAAATCAAGAATATTGTGTTTTGTTGATTGGTTGGTTTTGGATGGACGGATAGAAGAGGAAATGTGAGATTTAATATCCGTGATACACTCCCTTAGGATTCACCCATGTGATGAAATACGTTCATTGCAGTGCTTATGTTTCTTTATACTCTGTCAAGTTTAATGTATGATAATAATTGAGCATCCTTTATAGTAAGATATAAGGCAGACAGAATAAGTCTTATATTATTATAATATTATGTTGATCGATAATAGCCTAATATTATATGCCCTAGTTTCAACACTATTAATTTTCAGTCAGCGTCAGCAACACATGGTTGCTCATCATGATGTCTCATTTATCTCTTGCTTCATTCTAGGACATGGCTGTGAACGTATATTCCACCTCAGTGACTAGTGACAATCTGAGTCGCCATGACATGCTCGCGTGGATCAATGAGTCTCTACAGATGAACTTTACCAAGATCGAGCTTTTATGTTCAGGTGAGTTGTATGCGGCTTTGTAGTAAAGGGTGTATGAATGTAAGAATGTATGCGGCTTTGTTGTACAGAGTGCAACAGCTGGGTTCTGAAAGTAAAAATTCCATTTCTTTCATAAGGAAATTTATGGAAATGTAAGGAAATAGCTGGTTGGTTTGGTTTCTGGCTTATATTGTTTTATCAAAGACTTCTTTTAAATATCTGATAAAATGAATGGAAAAAATTACTTCCAGAACCAATGCCGCTAAAGAAATCGGCGTACGCTTTATAATAATGGATATGTTTTGGAGTAATGGAAGCATGTTTGTAATCTGATTTTCTCTACAGGTGCAGCCTACTGCCAGTTTATGGACATGCTGTTTCCAGGCTGCATACCTTTGAAGAAAGTTAAATTTGGTGCAAAGTTAGAGCATGAATACATTCACAATTTTAAGATATTGCAGGCCGCCTTCAAGAGGATGGGCGTTGACAAAGTGAGTTGTTTAATTTCTTTTCCTCAAGCTTGTCTGCACAAGCAGTGTTTGTCTTTGAGCAAAACATTTTAGAGATTCATCAACAAGCCACTTAGGTTTATTAATTTCCATTTTATCAGAAAAATTATATTCACTAGAATATGCTATCATTATTGGAGTTTGGAACCAATTATACCTTTTTTGTTGTTGTTGTTGTTCCTTAATTCCACCAACAAAACAGTGACCCTAATAAATCCATGAAATAATATTTGAATGTGTTTTCCCCATCAGATTATCCCGGTTGACAAGTTGGTGAAGGGCAAATTTCAAGACAATTTTGAATTTGTTCAGTGGTTTAAGAAGTTCTTTGATGCCAATTACGACGGAAAAGACTATGACCCAGTGGAAGCACGACAGGGCCAGGACACCATGCCTCCACCCAACCCCTCCATGTCTGCCCTCAGCAAGCCCAAGAAGATCATGAATGCAGGTTGGTTACATTGCACTGGTTGTTTGCACCTCATAGTTTGATCTCAGCATTTAGGATTAGACATACATTTTTATGTTCTACACATCTGCCCAAAAAGGTCAGATATTCAGAACTACAGTAGCATTCAACAGTTTGTGGTCAGTAATATTGATGTTTTTTTCTTTCTTTTTTTTAAGGTTTATTTAGGCGTTTTTTGCATTTATTACGATAGGACAGTGTAGAGGAGAAAGGAAGCGAAGAGGTAGAGAGTGAGGGGGGTGGGATCAGGAAAGGTCCTCCAGCTGGGATTTGAACTCTGGACACCCATAACGCAACAACATCATATGCAGTGTTAATTTCGTTGACGAATAATTTTCGTCAACAACATTTTTTTCACCGATGACAACGAGTTGATAACGAACTAAAACTATTTTTGAATGACAAAAACTATGACGTAAATCTATCAACATTTTCGTCAACGAATAAAAACGAGATGAAAATGTTAGGGAGGGACGATTTGGGAAGAGATTCATTCAATTTCAGAACAAATCTGCTGCGTGGTTCAGAGGTTAGATGCGTACATATGAACCGGCAGGACATAAAACGTTAAAACATGTCAATATGTGGGAGTAAGAGAAGAGCAGACATATAGATAAATCTGACGACGCAAGAGAGAACTCATTTCGGTCCGGTTTTCTGAGCGCAGACACTGAAGCATGCACACAGAAAGCACGTCTCACAGCCATAGACTGTATGCTCACAGCGCGCGAGTAGGCCTACTCTTTCACATCGCATGAACGGAGAATTACACACAAAATTTAGTAGCCCTAAAGATTAATCTAAATTTATTTACAGAAATAAATATGTCTGCTTGAAAGAATGAAGAATATGGTAAACAAGTTGCTATAAAGAATGCATAATTAGCCTATATAACCATTAGCATTTCATTAAAAAGAAGACCATGGTCTTGTTCTTTGAGAAGTGGTTTTATTTAATTTTAACATAAAGGCATGTTGTGTGTCACTGCAGTTAAATCGATGTCTATAATGATAAAACCTTAATATCAAACCTACATAACGAGTTTGGAAATTTTGGAGAAATGCTTAATAAACGCATTACACTGTAACTAAACCCATTAGATTTTAGTCATCTAAATTTACTGTAGATTTAGTCAACTAAAATCTTATGATATTTAGTCGACTAAAACTAGACTAAAACTAAAAACAATTTAGGTGACTAAAACTAAATGGCATTTTAGTCAAATGACTATGACTAAAACTAAATCAAAATTTGCTGTCAAAATTAACACTGATCATATGTCAGCACACAATTTACTCACCCTCAAGATGTAGGTGACTTTTTTTTTTCAGTAGAACAGTAAAGAAGCTAAAACCGTGCTCCTTGGCAATTCATAAAATGCAAGTCAATGGCTACTGTCACTTTGAAGAAAAAAAAAAAGCATATCAGGCAGCACAATTTTTATAAAGCAATTCTGTACAAGAAACTCAACATCATTTACAACATTACCTGTAATTCATAGCCTCAGGCAAGCAGAGTCTGGAGCATGAGCTTCCTGTAGCATAATAAAGCAAACTGTTATGTACTGTTCATCAAAATGGTACTTGTGCTTATCCTGGAAGCCTCAACCTAAATAAAATGCGTGATCTCAACAGGAAGAGACAATGGTTCTTAAGCGCCAAATCAGCATATTAAAATGTTTCTGAAGGATCATGTGACAGCTTTGCCATCACTGGAATAAATTACATTTTTAAATATATTAAAGTAGAAAACAGTTATTTTAAATTGTAATATTTTGAAATATTTATTTTTACTGTAGTTTTGAGCAAATAAATGTAGCCTTGGTGAGCATAAGAGACTTCTGTCAGAATCATTAAAAACTAAATCTTACTGACCCCAAAATCTTGAACGATATTGTATTTTATATTTTATTTTCCCATTTTATTGATATCCACCAGGCACTGCATTATGTTCTTGTGTGCTTACATGAATTCTTCGGTAAGATGTACATGAACTGATCATTCTGTTCTGGCCAAAAACGTCTTGTGTTCATTGGCTTACTGCAGTCCATCAGTCGTCTTCTGTTAAGACTGCCATGCCAGCTGCTTAAGATGCGGCTTGGGTTTTTGGGCTTTTAAATGTCTTCAGTGTCTGTAGGGGATTCAAATGGTGGATCACTTTGAATGTAGTTTGTACACTTTAGTTTATGTAACAGTTTCAGTCTGGTCCCGTTTCTGCTGATACATCTCAGGCTTTACTGACTAGTCACCATCTGCTCACTGAAGTCTAGGCAGTACAGACAGTGAGAGGTGTCGGCTAAGAAATGTACATGGTTTTGGTTGCTGGAGAAGTTGACATTTTGTTGCAGTCATTCTAGTAAATTGAAAGTTTAAATGATTTTTAAAAGTCACAACATTAAATAGTTTTTTAAGTGTCACCTAACTAACCCCCCCACATGGAAAGTGCTGGACAGGAACTCTTCTGAGAAGGGAACATGTGATGGGTCTGATATGCTTTTAGACTATTAGTCATTTTAATATGTAGGCATATATGGGCATAAAAGCAGTATGAAATGGTCTTCACAACCCATCTTACTTCCATAATCTGACATGTTTCTAAATAAAGCTGGATATTCAAGGAGAAAAACAGGGTGTGCTTGACTTTTGAGAATTAATTGAACCATGAAAAATGAGCATCACCATATCAGAAGTAAATGGGTCCGTTCTGATTACAGGTTGACTTTATACTTTATTATCAACACAATGACTTGCACTTCAGTGCATTTCAATAACAGGTCCAGTGATGTTGTTATGCTATCAGAAGGTTATTAACTACTTGTCTCTATTTCCTGTATTTCAAACTAGTTTGTTGGCATCTTACTACTTATTGCTTGTTCCCAACAGCACCACAGAGAGCAGCTGTTGCCAAGGTAACACCCAAGATGGCGCCTGGCTCTGCGCGGAGACCTGGTGCTGGTGGTGATGAGGAAAGGGCGGAGCTTATTCAAGAGGTTTGTTATACTATCTCTCACTCACTTTATTATACATTCTCACATTGTGAGACTCTCACTTTTTATAGTATGAAACAAGCAAAGGCACACAACGTGCACTATAGAAGTTTCATCTTTGTCTAGTATCATCAGCATAGTACCTAGTAACTTAACGTATGCATAAAAACTTAAGTGTACTTTGGGTTTTATGACTAAAAGGTTTGTTTGGTGACTTTCAGTTAAACATCTTGAAGTCTACAATTCAGGACATGGAGAAAGAGCGGGATTTTTACTTTGGCAAACTGAGGAACATTGAGCTGATCTGTCAAGAGAAGGAGGGGGAGGGAGACCCCACCCTGCAGAGGATTGTGGATATTCTCTATGCCACAGACGTGAGTCAAACACAACTACAGTCTCACCAAAGAGAAACATTTGTAACAACAGACCATATTAGTAATTAACAGTGTTCCCATACTTATTGACCAATGAATTTCATGACTTCTTCATGACCTTTTCAGTCATGTATTAATATATGTTATGTTCTCTGGCCGATATGGTATCATCTTAGACTTAAAAGGGATAGTTCACCCAAAAATGAAAAAAACTTGGCGGCAAAGTTTCGGTGAAATGGACTAAAATGGATGGACAGAAATCTTTCATGATTCATTCGAAATCTCTCCATTTACAGTGGAGGCCAAAATTATTAGAACTGTGGCAACGTCTCCAAGATGCTTCAAGAAACCTACCTGCAAAGCTATAGTACTGTTAAAAGTTTTAGGCACTTGTGAAAAAATGCTGTAAAATGGGGATGCTGTCAAAAATAATGTCATAAATAGATTCTTTATCAATTAACTTCTATTAACTAAATTAAATCAACATTTGGTGTGAGCATCCTTTGCGTTTAAAGTAGCTTTTGCCCTCGGTGCACTTGCGCATAGTTTTTCAGGTAGCTTTGCAGGTAGGTCTCTTGAAGCATCTTGGAGACATTGCCACAGTTCTTATGGATTTAGTCTGTCTCAGTTTGTTCTGTTTCTTCATGTCATTCCAGACAGACTGGATGATGATGAGATATGTTTTTTTTTTTTATTATTGTTTTTTTTTTGTATATTACAGCTTTATATTAATTAAAAAAAGCTCAGATATGTCCAGTTTTTACTAGGGATTCACCGAAATGAAAATTCTTGGCCGAAACCGAATAACCAACAAGGCACAATTTAACTTAAAATTAATAAGTTAGTAAAATAATTTTTGGCCATCAGACCAGTCCCCCTTCTTGAATCAGGCATGTATTTTTTTATTTTGTTACTGTACAATTAAAAGCAGCCTTGCTGAGAAGAGACTTCTTTTAAAACATTAGAAAATATTACAGATCCTAATTTGAACACTATGTGTGAATGTTATAATAAATGTATTAAAACAGAGCTGTTGTAATGATTATTATCATTATTATTGTCTTACTTTTTATTTTATTTTACAGAACAACAGTAAAATTACAATACTAACATTTATGAATGTTGATAAGAGTTCTTGCTTTTTCTCAACTTTTATTTTGGCGGAAACACGCAGGAAGACCTCCGTGCTTATTTTTGTTGACAACAGATTTATAAATGAGTCTCATTACGAATACGTCGCACGTATCGCATTGTCACATGCCTTGTAAAAATTCATAAAAATGTGACTGAGCAACTGACGACTGTATCAGCGCAGATTTTCCTCGCGCTTTGGACTTTGAACCCTGGTTAACAAGCAGATCTGCTGCGAGTTCATGCAGCGCTGTCAGAACCCATGCAATGAGTGTGTATTAGAAAACATAACGTTCTGCAGTTTATTTACTAATTGTTTAAGGCCATTTCACGATTTCAATCATCATACAGTAACCAGCAACAATCACCCCTTCCTCTTCTCATTGAAGACATGCGATGCAGTCCTAAACAGTCTCTTGCTGTCGGTGCTTGTAATGATTTTTGCGTCTTTCTCCGACAGTTTAAATGCTTCCACTGCTGACGTGTGCTGCATAATAAAGAGTGCACGCCTCTCACTCTGCGCTGGTTGCTATTTGATCGCGTCATATCATTGTTCGGTACAATTTATTCGGTCTTTTCGCTTATAATTTCGGTTGCCGAACATTCGGTGCATCCCTAGTGTTTACATGACCTTGAAAGCCTCTTACGATTAAATAAAAATGATGTTTTTTAATGGACATCACAGAATTCCCAAGTAGCAGTCTGGAGAAAGTATGAATAGACATGTTGCAGAACCACATTAGACGGTCTTGTTCATTAATTTATTGATCTTGTAAACACAGACTAGTGCTGTTCTGGGGAATGTTTCCTGGTTAACAACATCTGCAGTGGAAAACAGTGGAACAATCTTTAAATGGCAAGACTTTTCTTATCAGATGACTCAATCTGTCTCTTTCTTTCTCTCTCTCGCTCACTCTCTCAGGAGGGGTTTGTCATACCAGATGCTGAGTCAGAGGACCAGGAGGAGTTCTAATGCTCGTGACTCGCTGCAGTTTTACCCTCCTCTCACCTTTCCATTCCTGTCCTCTTCACACAGTCACTACCCCGCCATCCACACATCATATTATGCATTTGGACTTCCGAACAAACTCCATACTGAATCCCATTGCGTCTGCTAAAGCATGCATAGACACACTTCATGTCGAAAGAACTGTTTTAATGCCCTCAGACCTCTGGCTGCCACGATACTCCTGTTTCTCTCAGAGGAAGAGTGTGTTTCCCGTCTGTAATATATGATCTAATATTGCTATCCTCTTTCAGCAACTTCAGACACCTGCAGTTGTATTTATCTTAAATGTCTCTGAAACGTCTTGGACACATCCTCTGTATAGTGATTTATAGGTGGCGTCTCCCCCCTCACTGCTGTGGTACATATCTGTGATCACGTCTTACTCAGAATCGTACCTTACTGACACAAAACCGAGGGACGGAATGACAAAACGTGTGTTAGTTCATTGCAGAAACCCTCTCTCTTCCTAGTTTCCACTCATGGTTTTGGTGCTTGCTTTAGCATAAGGCAGGTAGCAGTCACCACCGCTCCAGTCTATCCTCAGTGACTGTGCCTTATTCAGACTGTCTGGAGGGAGTGGACCCAGTCTGACGTTTGTCTTTTCTTTGTTTTATGGATGTAGTGAAGCGTCGTTTTCGAGTCGACGCACGTACTAACACTCAGTCATGCGCTTTGGCCTACAGGACGCCGATGTACTGTGACGCCACGGTTGCACGCGTTGAAATGTTTTTATTATAATTTTATTGCTTTTATTTGAAACGATTATCCGTATGAAGTTAGTAGCCACTACGTTGGCGGACTCGGCCAAAATTTGAGTTGACAAGACACAAACTGCCCATTTTCTTCCTCTTTTACTGCCTTATATTTAATGCGTTTTTCTATCCTTTCCTTTGCGCTGTCTCTTTTGGCAAATGGTTGTAATTCAAGTTATTAAAGTTTTAAATGTAAGTTTTCTTTTGTTTCTTTTAATTATTATTTGTAGACGTTGGGGCAGCAGAATATTGGTTATTTCAGACCCAAATCTTTTAAACACACAAGATGAGAACGTGAAATCTTTTGAGTTATTTTAAAATATTGCACTCTTTCAAGACCATTCCCCAAATAACCATGTCAAGCTGATGATACAAATGCAAAAACACTAAAAATATCGACTAAATGAGCTTTGTAGATGAAAGCTTTACTTCTCACTCTGAATTTGATCTTTCCAGGCAATGCTCGCTCGCTTCATTTGTCATTTTTTGGAGATTCGACATGATTCTGACTTTAGATCACTGTGCCAACTCTGACTTTCTCCGATGTGTAGCTTCATTGTCTCCATGTGCACCGGTCATTCTCAATCGATAGGAGTTTTTTCTGTGTGTGGTTCTCAATGTTGCGTTTTACATTAATAGCACATGCAAAACCGGCAATCAGAGTTGTTATTGCAGAGTTGTTATTGGTGCTATCGAATACCTTGACCCTTAAGATCTTGCCTGTTTGAGCTAGACAAGCCTTTTTGCTGGATGTTTTGGTTCATTGGATTAGAAATATTGCTGCAGTTGGGTGAATATGATAGTGCTGGATCTGATCTAAATAGGAGACAATAGGAAAACAAGTGACACTCACATTTCTGGGCTTGCATTGACAAATATCCCATTGTAATTTCACATAAGCCGAACTGCTCAATATTGGCACAAGGTGGATGCAAGTAGAAATGTGGAAGGAAGTAGTTTGGAAGCAGGTAATGTCTGTTAAAGGCAGTGATTGACCCTTCCTTCCTTTCTTTCAATGCTCTGGCTTTTAGGAACAATCTGTAGCGAAGGTACTCAGTATATTGTGGGCCCCGCACCACGACCAAACTGTCTCTCTCCCTGATTTTGTACTTGCAGGCTGTTAAGAGTTACACATTTTTAACTGAAGTCCATTTCTTACAATAAAACAGTATTTACATGGCTTTCTGTTGGTGTCTTCATTTCTGTTGATGAGGAATGGCCTACAGTTTTCCACATTTTTGAACAATAGTAAAAACCTCAAAACGATCAAGTATGGCATATAAAATAAATCATTTGAAATAATACTTGAGTCTGTATATTGGATATGTTGCTCTATACTGTATAGACTGTCTATTCTGTGTGTTGTATATAGCTTGTGTTTTTGTTGATTTATTGTTCTGTTAGTCAGGAAACAAATCACCACTAGGTGGCATTAGTGATCAATGCTTATCAAAAGTTAAGACCGTGGGACTGAATATGCTAAAATAAGTGAACATGCTTGTGCTTTTACTGCCTGTCTCTCTGCTAGGGTTGCTGGTGCGAGTAATAGAGCTGCTTTAAAGCAGTCATTAGTTGAGGTTTAGGTGAAGCATAAGAAGCACCGTGGGGTTTGAGGAGTGTTAGTCCGTCATTAAAGTGTGTGTGGGAGATTACAGCTCTTCTTCTCAGTGTGGAACTGTAATAACTGTGTTTCACACACCTCTGAAACAGATGTGCCTCTGTCTGACAACACGTTTGTTTTGGAGGAATGCTGAAGCTGAGTTGCTGTACTACAATATAGTTTGGAAGAAAATCTGGTTGTGTTACTTCCTGTTCTTACATGTCATTGAGGGCAATTGTCATGGAACAACTTTTTACTTTTAATATGTAATACGTTTTGTACCATGACACGTTCCCCTTGATAACATACAATGAGATACCACATGAAAATCTGAGATTGCAAGTCTAATTTCAATTTGGAAATATTATTTTAGGGGGACATACTAAATAGTAAGACATTCATTTCAAGTAGTTTTTTTCTTCTTCTTTAAAGGTCCTATTATGCTTTTTCACTTTTTCAACTTTATTTAGTCTGTAATGTTGCTGTTTGAGCATGAAAAAGATTGCAAAGTTACAAAGCTCAAAGTCCACTTCAAAAGGAGTTATTTTATTGAACAGAAATCGCTTTTCAAAAACAACAACGAACGACTCGTTTGGACTACAACGCATATTTTCCGGTATTTGTTATTTTCAGACACTTTGGGTTTTCTGTCTCCCATCTTTCTTACTTGTCTCTCAGTGCTTTGTCACTGCTGGGCACACAGCTTTTCTTCGAGAGCTTATTTATCTCCCTTCAATTACAGAGGTCACAAAATGCCTGTGGCTTTTCCTCAAAAAGACAAAGATCTAAAACGTTCAACGATATAATGACTGGATTCATTCATTTTATGGAGATTCACAACATCCTGATATCATGTAGTGATCATTCTATAACTTCATCTGTCAGTTTATACGTTTTATTTCTGTATTTTATCCTAGTATGCAGGAAGTGTTCCAAAGTTGCCCAGATTATTTATGTGATGCATTTGCATCTTTATAAAAAATTCTACATTTTTTATATCTCAAAATTTGACTTTATGCTAAGCTTTCTCACAATTGTCTTATTTTTACCCTGAAGCGGAAAAATTATCATTCTAATTATGTAAGAATAGTCCAGTAATGACAGAGAGGAACGATATCGCTGGAGTCACTTTCATAACCATTATTTTTTCCAACTAATGTAAAAAAAACCAATAAGAAGACCATCTCTGAAAAAAATCGACCGAAAAATCAGAATCGACCCAAGTTTAAAGGGCTTTAGCGTTTAAAGCGGCAGACGGCAAAACTGCACTGCAGTGCATAATAGTACACAACGTTATCGTCCTAATCTATTAGCTTGCTAATTTCTTAACAATTTACAATAAGGTTCCATTAGTAAATGTTGGTTAATACATTAATAATATTAACAGATACAACTTTGGACTTGGATAGTATGGTGACATTAACATTTAGCCTACTATAATTGATATAAAGTGCCTTGTAAATATGTTTCATAGTTAGTTCGTGTTAACCAATATAGTAGTTATATGTTAACAAATGGAACCTCATTGTAAAGTGTCACCATCACCATGAACGGGCCATCTTTTCTTTTTTTCTTTCACCATGTTAATGATGTAAGAATCTGTGGTTACAGATCATCAATGGCTCCAGTGAAGCAGTGATTCAGTGAGAGAGCAGGGTGAAGGCTGACCACTAAACAGGGTGAAAAGAGTTGGCCTTTTTTATTCTGCCCAATTAATTTATGCGTTAAGACTCGCCTTCCTTCCTCTCAGACACCAAAGAGCTGCAACCATTATAGCCCTTCAACATTATCATCACTTGCTAATGCTAATCACTTTGTTATGTGTGTGGAAATCCATGTCTCGTTTATCACATGTCGGTTGCGTGTGCGTGTTCTTTGTGAGATATACACTCTCTCATCATTATAAGGGCTATAGAGTGTTGTCTGGCTGAAATGCTTCACTGCTCGCTTAGCGAGACCTCTGGCCTTTTGTTCCTTATCCGCAGTTAGTGCTCTGATTTTCTCCTTTCATGCAGACTGATCTTCAAAGCTTGTGATCTTAACAAAACTGTGGGAAGAGCAAGAGAGGAAGCACTGTTTTGTTAAATCAGCCGTTTGAAGGAGTGCAAAAGATGCTACAAACCTGTATGAACTTGCCATCCAGTCAGACGTGACGCTCACATGCTAACACAATAACCTCTCTGGGCTCGATGCCAGTATAATACATGAACTATATGCCTGAAGGCTATATAAGGAAATTAGTTTGGATTATGAATGTCATCGGTGCCAGCTATTCGCTCTTTGCTAAAAAAGGCTTAGGCTGGTGGAAAGATTAATCTAGTACCCATCATGCCTGTTTGACTCAGGGATTAGGACTTAAACTCCATTTGTTTCAACTGGAACCAAGTTTGTTGTTGAAACTTTAATGCAGCACTCCTCACTCGTGTCTTTGCTAGGGGCCAAATAATCTGATGTCGTATCTTTAGCTATTTCCTTTAATATGAGTTTGGTTTCAAGAGGATTTTCTGCTCTTTATTGTTCATGCTGGTGGATGTTTAGCGCAGGATATCTGTCTCCTTGTCAGTATTAATGCAGAGGTGTTGAGATCCTGCTGTAATTATTAATTTGTGGATTGAGGGGTCTGACACGTCGAGCAAGTGGTGTGTTTGTGTAGGGGGAAGACAAAAGTTGAGTGTGCTTTTGTCTCTTTCACATCAACATGCTCCTCACGATCTCATAATCTATTAGTATTGTTTGTTGAAACACACACATACAAAACAGCTGAAAAAATCTCAGAGACTTTCTAGATCAGAATATCATAGAGGCTTAGTGGTGGGCTCTTTTCCACTAGAGTATAAAGAATACAAGTTAGAAATATATATATAAAAATAAAAAAAATCTCAGTTAGTGGTTTTATTTCATAAACTTCCTTTCATATTCTTTTGATTTGGGCCTATAAGCAACTACATAGAAACCACATGCAATAAATAGTTTTGCATTGTCAAGAATCACTCACTTTTTTGTTTTTTTTGACAGTTTTATTTTCACCATCTCTCATGTGCACAAAACAATGACTCCGCTTATCCTGAACAGTCCAGCTTGGACAGGTGAAAAAGAGCTAAGAACCACAAGAACCACAGTTAAGATCAGGCCTGTCTGGTCACGTCTGTGTTTGAAGTAGATGAATATGCCACATCAGAACTGTGTTTTAGACACAACACGGCTTCCTCTGGACTTTATCAAACAATCTCACTGTCACTCAGCAGATTATCTGAAAGGAAAAACATGTGACTAGAACATTTCCATCTTGTAAAATAAGAACAACCCTAGTTTAGTCACTGACCTGCTCTGAGTGTGTAAGGGTGTAACGGGGCGTTACCACAGCAATCGCACTCTTTAAAAGAAATCCTTGGCAACCAGGAGGTCACTAAGGCCTCGGTCAAGAAGACTAGAGACTAATACACTGACACAGACACCCTCTCTCTTTCATCTCTCTTTCTTTCATAAAGAAAGTATGTGACAGCCGGGTGGCATTTCCTTCATCCTTCTGGCGTGAGATTTGTCTCTCTCTTCTTTCGTTTTGGTCTGCTGTGTGCAATGTGTTCTTGTTTGGAAGTGAATGAGAGTTGGGTTGCATTAGCAGGAGGACTCTAGACTTCCAAAGTCAAACCCCAGCCAGTTTTGTTGAGATACTCCCCTGAGAGCAAAGTTCAGAGGTCAACATGTGATTGGAAAGTTTAAAATATTAGTGTCAGCCTTAAGCTTCATTCATTAAAAGTGACATGAATCAGCAGGGGAGGTAAGAACAAGCCATGGTTGTCTGTTTTTCATTAATGGAGAGTAACTAAATGTGTTCTGGCTGCCATCTTATCCTTACAGTTTGACAGCCGCTCGTTACTGTCTAATTTGAGTGCATCCTGCCTTTTTATGTTTCACAAGAGTTTGAAATGACATGAGGTTGAATAAATAATGACACTGTTTTCATTTTGACCAAAATATGACTTGTTATAGCTTATTGCTCTGCAGCAATTAAAGATAAACTTGCTGGACTGGAGAGGTGTGTGAATAATAGTGTGTGTTTTATGACTCTTAGTCAGAGGGGCGCCTTTATGCCGGCTGTGTTTCAGGTGGCCAAAACGATGGGTGAAGAAAACACCTGCTCCTCTCCTCCCTCTGTCCCCTCTCTCTCACTTTGTTCTCTGGAGCGCTGCCATTTAATTAAACCTCAGGTTCTGCAGACAGGAAAATGAAAGCCTGAGGTGTGGAGGAATGTGAACGAGCTCTGGTGGGAAATCTCACAGTGTTGGACGGTGTATACTGCATGCTCTGATGGGTCTCTGCTCGCTATTTACAACTGTTACTTGTCTGCTGTGACAACATTTGATTTATACTGCACTGATTGGAGACTTTTAACCTTCGCAACTCTTAAAAAGAATAGCATGTGTTGTGTTGCAATAAAATGTCCTTTTAAAGTATGTGCAGAGGCTCTGAGTGTTTTTTTTTTTAAGCACCGAATATAAGATAAAGCCTAACAGTGTTTCACCTGGTACAGTATGTCTATATCATTGAAACTAGCAAGATAATCTTTCTTTTGGCTGTGCTATTTGTAACACCACAGAAAAGCACCAAAAGCCATTCAAAACCCAGTAAAACTTATGTATATATAGTGTAACACACACTATATATATGAAAGTTAACATATATTTATAACATATATGTTAATATTTGTATTTAGTATAGTTAACATATAGGCCTATGTAGTGATACACCAATATCTTTGAATAGATGCCAGTGGTGAAAGATACAACACTGATGTAGTTACCAGAGTACAGTTAGTGTAGTTCTGATATCTACAAGCAGGGGTTAACAGGGTCATGCTAACCAGCAAAATCTTGACCTCTTGGATTATGGTAATACCTAAGAATACCACATGAATACCATAGTACTTGAATATAGCAAAAAGCCAAAGTAGCCAAATTTTTTTACACTCTCACACATTGTTACAATACAACTCTACTGCTATAGTACTCTTATGAAAAAGAAAAATATATATATTTACATTTAGTCATTTAGCAGACGCTTTTATCCAAAGCGACTTACAAATGAGGACAATGGAAGCAATCAAAATCAACAAAAGACCAATGATATGCAAGTGCTATAACAAGTCTCAGTTAGCTTAACGCAGAACACGTAGCAAGGGTTTTTTAAATGATCTAATAAATAAAAGAAAACCGATAGAATAGAAAAAGAATAGAGCAAGCTAGTGTTAGAGGCCTTTTTTGCTTTTGTTAATAGTATAATGCATAAAAAAAAACAATATAAAAAGATTGGAGAAGCTAGTTTTTTTTTTTTCAAGAAAACAAGCAGTAAATGAATAGAGTGCAAGTCTAAAAGGGACAATTTAAAAAAAATTATAGAATCAAAATAGAGAGTGCTAGAGTTAGAGGGTCAAATAAAGATGGAAGAGATGTGTTTTTAGCCGATTCTTGAAGATGGTTAAGGACTCAGAGACTCAGACTCAGATGGTTAAGCTGCTCTGATTGAGTTGGGCAGGTCATTCCACAAGGAGGGATCAGTTAATGAA
>NW_015558695.1:1172505-1173543 GCF_001515605.1 Sinocyclocheilus anshuiensis | reverse complement strand
GTTTTTCTATTTTAATATACATTAAAATCTAATTTATTCCTGTGATGCAAAGCTGAATTTTCAGCATCATTACTCCAGTCTTCAGTGTCACATGATCCTTCAGAAATCATTCTAATATGCTGATTTATTATCAGTGCTGGAAACTGTTGTGCTGCTTAGTATTTTTTTGGAACCTGTGATACTTTTTTCAGGATTCTTTGATGAATAAAACGTTAAAAAGAAGAGCATTTATTTAAAATATAAATATTTTCTAACAATATACACTACAGTTCAAAAGTTTGGGGTCAGTGAATTTTTATTCTTTCTTTTTTTGTTTTTGAAAGAAATTAAAACCTTTATTCAGCAAGGATGTGTTAAATTGTTAAGAAGTGATAGCAAAGATTTATATTGTTAGAAAAGATTTATATTTTGAATAAATGCTATTCTTTTAAACTTTTTATTCATCAAAGAATCCTGAAAAAATATCTAAGTTTCCAAAAAAATATTTAGCAGCACAACTGTTGCCAACATTGATCATTCTAATAATAATTCAGTATATTATAATGATTTCTGAAGGATCATGTGACACATACTGGAGTAATGAGTGATGGAAATTCAGCTTTGCATCACAGAAATAAATTACATTTTAAAGGATATTAAAATAGAAACCAAATGTTGTAATAACATTTTGCAAGATTACTGTTTTTTCTGTATTTTTGATCAAATAAATGCAGCCTTTATGAGCAAGAGACTTAATTCTTTAAAAAACATTACAAGTCTTACTGATCCCAAACTTTTGACCGGTAGTGTATGTACAGTATATAACCAGTGGCAGCATTGGGAATCTCCCGGGAAAGGAAACACACATGCAGATCAACATACAGCAGCCATATACTGGAATATTCCCACGTCTGGATGCATATTATTACTGAGGGGCCAAGTATGGACTTTAAACAGAATCTGATGCATGTAAACGCAGTCAGTGACGTGTGTGTGTGTGTGTGTGTGTGTGTGTGTGTGTGTGTGTGTGTGTGTGTGCTCGCTTTATGACCCCTCTGT
>NW_015558695.1:1172114-1172365 GCF_001515605.1 Sinocyclocheilus anshuiensis | reverse complement strand
ACCTTTTGTTCTTTAATATTTTGAATTGTTTTTAGCTTTATTTTTTGTTTTTCATTTAAATGTTACGTTTTGAAATTTTGTTGTATGCATTTCTCATTTTTATTTAATTTCCTTATTTTTAAAATGTGTATAAGTAGTATTTATAAAGTTGTATCTTTTAGTTTTGGATCTGTTTTTAGTTGTTTTAATACTACAATTGATTGCTTCTGTTGTCCTCATTTGTAAGTCGCTTTGGATAAAAGCATCTAATA
>NW_015558695.1:1160471-1171875 GCF_001515605.1 Sinocyclocheilus anshuiensis | reverse complement strand
TATATATATATTTATATATAAATGTCTGGTTTAAACTAAAAGAAGGGAAAACACCGTTTTGTCATCCTGAAAAATAAACATATGTATGTGAGGTAGGTAGCAATATCATACTATCATACTAACGTTACTGTTTAAAAAGAAAAAAAAAGAATTTTTGTTTAATTTCAAGGACTTTCTAGCTGAAGGCTGCTGAAGCATAGCATTTACTGATTTCACTTAAAGTAACATAATAATACATATTTTTGCCATTAATATGTATCTTAAGTGGCAATCATTTATAAAAGCAAGGTAGGCTACTCGAGGGCGGCGTGCTTCACTATGAACACAGTCACGGCTGCATTCAGGACAGCACGTCCTCTCACACCCCACTAATAACCTAACGTTAGCTGTGACTGAATGGGAGAACCGAATCACTCCGATTCGTTAACGAATCATTCAGATTTAAGATTCGACTCGGTCCATGAATCAGACATAATCTCCTTTTAGCGCACATTTGAGATCGAGGGCGGGAAGATTTAACGTCTTTTCTTCACAGAAAGTTATCTAATGTCTTTAAAAAATGTATATAAGCAATGTAGTGCACGAGTCGTGTAGACCACGACTTTATAATATTTTTATGGCGTTATTGTGTCCATTCAATGTCCAAAAGAGGGATAACTTTTATCATTTTTGGCCCACAGAAGCAAGCAAGCCATACGGAACAACATGGGTGAGTAAATGACAGAATTTGTATTCCTCGTTTTATAAATGCGCAGAAATAGGGTCCTCAGCAATGACATAACACCTATTCATTGGGTCCCGCAGTGTTTGAGAGAGACAGGACTGCACACGCACTGCACTGCCCTCTCTTAACTCAACTCACACACACACACACACACACACTGCACTGCCCTCTCTGAACAGCACAGAGGCAGAGACCGAGACCGAGAGAGAAGGTGCCCACCGAGCTGCGTATCTTCCTATTACTGTGCATCTCACACACACAGAAACGGAAACTACTTTCTGTGTACTGGGTCTCTCCAAATGTCCGTGACTAACCCCACAGCAAGCGCTCCGTGGACGTTTTGACCGGCTGTAACAGTGTTGAGTGTGCGGCACAGGTAAAGATGGCGAGGGGGCCGGTGCTGGTGTTTCTGTCGCTGCTGCTCACTGAAGCTTTAACGGCGCAGGGGTTGCCCATCAACGGCGTGAACGGATTCAGTCTGCACCCACCGTATTTTAATCTAGCGGAGGGGACTAAAATCACGGCCACGGCAACCTGCGGAGTGGACGAGAGCCAGCAGCCGATTCAAGACCTCTACTGCAAACTGGTCGGGGGGCCCGTGTCAGGGGACCCAAGCCAGACTATTCAGGTAAAGATGTGGGAAATACTTACTTTTCTAAGGGTTACATTACTAAAAATGGATAAAAGCACATTTTGATGTTAGTTTGTTTTAGTTATAGCTAATATTGGACTGTATTTGACTTTGTAAAATACACGTTTTATCGTTTTTACAGCTACATAACAGATGTTACCATAGTGCTGAATTACCATGTGTGACCCTGGAGCACACAAAACCAGTCTTAAGTAGCACTAGTGTTTTTGTAGCAATAGCCAGCAATACATTGTATATGGGTCAAAATTATCGATTTTTCTTTTATGCCAAAAATCATTAGGATATTAAGTAAAGATGATGTTCCATTAAGATATTTTGTAAATTTCCTACCGTAAATATATAGAAACTTAATTTTTGATTATGCATTGCTAACAACTTCATGGCGATTTAAAGGCGATTTTCTCAATATTTTGATTTTTTTTTTGCACCCTCAGATTCCAGATTTTCAAATAGTTGTATCTCGGCCAAATATTGTCCTATACTAACAAACCATACATCAATGGAACGCTTATTTATTCAGCTATAAATCTCAATTAAAAAAAAAAAACTGACCCTTATGACTGGTTTTGTTGTCCAGGGTCACATATTAGTTTACTTGGTATTCCAACTGTCACAAATACACATCCAAAAGATTTATTACCTTTTTTTTGTTATCATATATATTGGACTTGATAGTACCCTGTCCAAAAACATGGTAATATTTATTTTTTTATACTTTTTTTTTTTGTTCATAAAGTCAGGACAGGGCTTTGGGGCTGAGGAACGGTGCAATATCTTGATCTTTTTTTGAAAGCACCTGCTTAAGGTGAAAAGGCCAGAGACCCCTATAAAGCGCTATGGTTCCTCATAAGAGACCCTCACTGAAGCTTCATAAGCAGCAGGCTTAGGAGACTCGACTTAGCTTGTTGGCGAGTGAGTGAAATGTTTAAACATTGTAAAGAGTAAAACGCAACCCCCGTGTAGCACTGCTACTGGGATTTTCCCTGAGGAATGTGTGGCATTTCATATAAGACCTTGAGGGAGCCACACACGCACACAGATTTGCACCATACTTCAAAGAATATGTTAATAAAATGTTGTGACCTGATCAATTGTTGCAGGCACCTCCTGTGGTTTATCTTCTCAAGACACAACATCACATGCCTGCAGTCCATTTTTACTGCGCTTTAACTAAGTGACAATCATTTTATACTCATCAGTATCCAAATGTTGCTTATCCATAGTTATACTATAACCATAGTTTCTGTTATTATTTTATGAAGTAAAAAACAGTGATGTGCACTTGTTTAGGGTGTTATTTCTACCATTTTAAAGAAAAATGCTAAATGTAGACAGAATGATTCAGTTATTTTAAATATTAATTTAGATGTGTATGATGTGCTACAGTAAAACTAGTGAAAACAAAGATTTTTGGAAGCACCGTTTGAAGGAGATCCCGTATTAATTTATGATTATTTTACAGTAATAGCAGCAACTATAGTAACCATGGTAATGTTGCGAGGCTAAATTAATTGCTAGTCAAAGGAAATCTTATCTCATCAATCTCTGAAGCCTTCACACATGGGTGGTCTTAACACAATTTGGTGAATTTCTGATTGATTTCACTCCTGTTAGTTCATTTATACTGTTATAAATGAATCTATTTTCCTAGCCAAGTATAAATAGCTATAAATAATAATAAAAATGGGTTTGGGTTGCCAGAAGTTGGATAATGAAGGGAGTGAATTCCTTGGTTTCTTCCAATGTTTCACTAAAATGTCCTGCTGAGTAAACCCCTACGAATCCAGCTAAGCAACAAGTGTATAAAACTATTTGCTGATCACCGTTCCAGAGGATTACTGCATGGTATTTATGTAGCAAAATGAAGTTTGATCTTTTTCAGTCACAGTTTCTACAACTCAGCTTATCATAGATTGTCCTACAGTCTGTATTATCAGAAATAAACAGATAAAAGGTGTAGGAAATAAAGGGGGGATTTGCAAAGAAGGAATTGCATCTGTAAATATTCATTTATTTCCACATGCTTTCTGCAGTCACTAAAAGAATTATGCAAATTTGAATTTCAGTTTCTGACTTTGCAGATTTCTTTGTACAGGTACCGGCTCTTTAAAATGCTTTAAGTGTTCAGTTATAACTCTTTACTTGATTATTCTATCATAATTTGATGAATTATTGTAGTCATGATTGATAGAAAATGCCCACAAATCTTAACTGTGCAATTTATTATGAAAGGAACTTAATTTACAGTTGAATTTCACTTCCTGTGTTATCAGGGCCAGTACTGTGACATCTGCACCTCAGAAGACACTAACAAAGCGCATCCCATCAACAATGCCATCGATGGCACCGAGCGATGGTGGCAAAGCCCTCCTCTCTCCCGCAGTGCAAAATACAACGAGGTCAACGTCACTCTGGACTTAGGACAGGTATGTTACTGATGCATTCCTTACATTTGTCAACTCTCTATCACAACCCCACCCACATGCACATATCGTGTTCAGATTATTCAGCGTACAGTAGAGTCATCTGATACTCAGCTACAGCAGGCGCTTTTGTGGATTGCACATGAGTGTAGAATTTCAAGGGTGGACCCTAAGTTGAATCTCATCCATTCATACTCGAGTCTGGAGTATCTAGAGGTGTTTTTTTTTTGTTGCTCTGAACACTTCACGTCTTGGTCTTGTGTATTAAAGGTTGTTGTTTGTGAATAGCAGAACAGCCAGGGGCCATTTAAGATTATTACTTTCTAAACTGTCATGGTAAATAAACATTACTCATGCTCTCCCCCAGCATTCCTAGTGGCTTCTACATAAAGAGTCAGCACTGCTGCATATAGCTTATATGCTGCCCAAATGAGAAAGAGAGGAAGGGAAGCAATTTACTGCCAACTAAAGTTTCTCTATTGAGTTCCAGGCTCTTTAGACACAGTCTAGCCTCATGTCTCAAGAAGTGGTTTGTCTGGATTTAATGGGAAGCAATTAGCGATCAAGCTACAAGGCAAAGCTTGGATCACATCTTATTTTATGACTATATTCCAAATGACTGTATTTTTGTTAAGAGATGTATTACCTTGGCTCACAAAGAATCTGCACACACAGAAAAACCTGAAAGACTGTCAAGTTATACGGATTCCCTATTCGATATTCATTTATTACATATTATTACAGCTGCATTTAAACCATGTTTGAATCCATTTTACAAAATTTCCATGAAACTCGATGAAACTTCTGCACATTCTGTCTGAGACTACTTAAAAATTTTAGTGAGCAGAACCACAACACAAATTAAATAAATGTACATGTAATAGTAATTAAATTTTGAGTAAATGTTTTATTATGTGAGCAGAAAACGTTAACACAAAAGTGATACAAGAACAAAAAAAATATTGTTTAGACACTACCATTGTGTAAGTTTGGAGATTTGTACATTTTTCTCTTATGCTCTCCAAAGCTGCATTATTTGATCAAAAATACAGTAATAACAGTAATACAGTATTGTCAAATATTATTGCAATTTAAAAGAACTGTTTTCTATTTGAATATATTTTAAATGCTAATTCATTCCTGTGATGCAAAGCTGAATTTTCAGCATCATTACTCCAGTCTTCAGTGTCACTTGATCCTTCAGAAATCATTCTAATATGCTGATCTGCTGCTCAAGAAACATTTCTTATTATTATCAATGTTGAAAACAGTTGTGCTGCTTCATTTTTGTCCCAGGATTCTTTGATGAATAGAAAGTTAAATATACCAATCTGAAATAGCAATCTTTTGTAGCATTATAAATACATTTACTATCACTTTTATTTTCATTCAATTAAATGCATCCTTGCTGAATAAAAATATACATTTATTTCATTTAAAAAAATCTTACTGACTCTAAACATTTGATCGGGTGAGTATCTGTAATATATTTAGTCTTGTCGCTTAGAGCAGTATTGTTGTATGTATAACCTGGCTATGTAGTTTTGGTCTCATTCACATGGCTGTAATATATGACTAAGCCCTGTACAACCTACTTTCTTTTCTCTCTCCCTCCCCCTCTCTCTCTCTCTGAATGGAGGCAGAGAGCAGTGACTGACTTTGTACTTCTTTGGCTTTGAGTTCTTTTATGTGGCTGGTGTTTTTTCAGTGCCACTTAAACCAGCTTGTTAAAAAGCAATACATGAGCTTTCATACATGCATCACTGAGCAGAGAGAGTGAGAGAGATGTGCTACATATGTGACCCTGGACCACAAAACCAGTCTTAAGTCGCTTGGGTATATTTTTGGCAATAGCCAAAAAAACATTGTATAGGTCAAAATTATAGATTTTTCTTTTATGCCAAAAATCATTAGGATATTAAGTAAAGATCATGTTCCGTGAAGATATTTTGTAAGTTTCCTACCGTAAATATATCAAAACTTAATTTTTGATTAGTAATATGCATTGCTAAGAACTTCATTTGGACAACTTTAAAGGCGATTTTCTCAGTATTTAGATTGTTTTGCACCCTCAGATTCCAGAATTTCAAATAGTTGTACCTCAGCCAAATATTGTCCTATCCTAACAAGCCATACATCAATGGAAAGCTTATTTATTCATTTTTCGAGAAATTGACCCTTATGACTGGTTTTGTGGTCCAGGGTCACATATATTAATGCCATCAAATCTTCATCTGTAGAAAATCTGAGTTGCACAGTTGTTTTAGGTGGCTGACAAGGCATTGCTATGTGATCTGAGTGGTTTTTAGCATGTTGCTATGTAGTTACTAATGAACGAATAATGGGTAATAGATGGTTGCTCGGCCCAAGTAGATTTTTCACCCATTATAGTGTGTCTTAAGTTTAAAACAGATGTTAGATATCTTAGAAGAGTATCATTCCACATGGTTTGAAATATCATTCTTGTCAATTCCACAAGCAGAGCGGGATTAGTTAAGCACCAAAAGTTGAATACTGTATAGTAGTGCTGGGCGGTATACCGGTTCATACCGAATACCGGTGTTTATTTTTCTTATGGTATGAATTTTTGAAATACCGCAATACCGGTTTCGTTTAAATAATGTTCGGAACGCGTTTGAGGGGGGGTCTCTTTTCACTGTTGCACTGTGGTGAGGGAACAGCTGTATGTGTTACTAAGCGTGAAAGTTCCGAAACTGAAGCTGTAGAACTAATAGAACGTGATGACACAGAAGAACTCATCCACAATATCCACTGACCGCCACAAATATCCACCGCCCGCTGCCATCAGCTCCCGCGTCCCGTCTCACACACACACACACACACACACACGAGCGCGACTTCAGCGCTAGATTTAGCAACTTTCAGACGCTTTTAGCGGCTTTTTCCCATAGAATATATATACTGACAAACCTAGCGACTTTTTTGGATAAACCTTAGCTATGATTCAGTTGAAAGATTTCGCCAGTGCTGCCCTGCGAGCGCGAGGTCTGACTCTCCCGACGCAGTGTCGTCTCTCTCGGTGTCTGTTCTGTGCAGTGAGCGGCAGAGAAGCAGCGCATTCAGTTGGCTGCACCGCAGCCGACTCGTCAATAAATGAGTACAAAACAGCGTTTCCAAGCACCTGTCGCTTACTGACTGTTTGGAATGATAAATATGAGCATAGTTCGTCTATTAATATAATGTACATTTTTATTTTTTTTGTTACTCAGACGCAGGCAGTGCGCTGCATGAGACAAAAAAGTAATATAGCCAAAACAACCGCATAGCCGCTCAGCATGCATCTACTGTACATGCATGTTGATTTTATCAGACGATGTTGCGATTATAAATGAGAGTGACTCCTGGTTAACATGTATAAATGGGTCGTGTTTTGTCACTATTTAGAGTGGAATTTTTCTACAATATTCACTCATCATGACAGTAAAATAGGGCATTCTAAGTCAATCTACTGCAGTAGCCTATTTCCTCTCTCAATCAATAGAAAATGTGGTTTACACCCGGTCATGCATGGGAAAAAAGGTATAAATACCGTGATATACCGTGAAACCGGTATAATTTGGAAAAATACCGTGATATAAATTTTTGGTCATACCGCCCACCACTACTGTATAGTTAGGGGTTTGTTCAGAGCTTTAACTGAAGTATGAGGAGCAGTAATAGTGATGCTGCTTTAGAGGCCTCCTCTAACACAGGTATGAGGCTCTTTCTGATCCCTCACTGGAATGTTAGTTACTTAATATCTGTCTCAACCTGTTCAGGGAGAAAACGACCCTCCCCATCACAGCCAAAGTTCATGTCTCGATTGTCTTGCTCGCTGTCTGTTAAATGACCCCACACACTTTTTGCAAATTTTTTCTGCAATATGCAGTGGAGTATTAAACAGTGTTTATTAGGGCTGCAACAACTAATCGATAAAATCAATAATTATCAGTACGTGAGCCAAGCTGCCCAAAACATGAGAATTCTTTATTTTAAGCTTTAAGCTGAAGCATCAGCGTGATGGCTTGCACTGTCAGGCGCTTTGACAGATAATGCGTGTGCGTCCTCAGCGCAAAAACTTTCAGTTTACGGTCATATCCTTATGTATAAATGTCACAAATTCACGCGAGCATTTCAATTTTTGCATAAAGGTCCGTCCTGACAGTCTGTTAAGTTTTAATCTTTACTGAATGAGCGCCGGTGCGGCGGGCATGTGCACGCGCGTCAGGCAGACGGAAAACAGACACAATTAATAATCAGCGCAAAAACATTAATTGTGCTGAAATATCTGTTGTTGAAAGTTAAATAAAGGTTTAAAGGTCAACATGCATTGCGCATATTTTATGAGAGTAGGAACTGTAAGGGGATAACAGCGCGAGTATTTTATGAGAGTAGGACCTGTAAGTGGATAACAGCGTGTAATTGTCTGAATATAAATATCAGACGCCTCATAACCGCCTATTACAGGATAAAGAAATGACAGGAAGACGTGACTGAGATCAAAGTGAACGTGTTCCTGCAGAACATTACTCTTACCTACTGGTTACAACTGAGTTAGTGATTTTATTCGTCTTCATTATTATTTTAATTTTTAATGCAGAGATTTAAACTATATTCACTATATATATATACAATGCTTAACAAATTTATTAAAACAAATTTCTGTAAGGTTTTTAACAAATTATGGTTTGTGCCACTGCTGCTCTAAACTAACAGTACTGGTGATTACCAAAATCATTTTTTAGCTTTCTGTATGGGTTAGTCCTCCAATATGTGTAAGCTCTTTAGTAACAGTAGTAGGCTATTTCTAATGCTATAATATAATTATTGAAATCGACCAACTAATCGATTATCAAAATAATCGTTAGTTGCAGCCCTAGTGTTTATGCAGGTTTTTTTTCTAACAGATTCGTTCATGTTAACAAGCTTACTTTAAAGCTACTGAATAAGTTAAAAGAAACACATTTCAGGTTTGGTGTCAGTAAATCAAATAATAATTTGAACTAATACTTTTTTCTAGTGCTGTCAAACGATTAATCGCGATTAATTGCATCCCAAATAAAAGTTTTTGTTTACATAATATATGTATGTGTACTGTGTATATTTATTATGTATATATAAATACACACATATACAGTATATAGTTTGAAAATATTTACATGTATTTACATGTATACATTTCATACATATACAAATACATTCATATAATTTATATTATATATAAATATATTTAATATATACACGTAAAACATTTTTCTTAAATATATACATGCATGTGTTTGTATTTACAGTATATATAGATAATAAATATACACAGTACACGCAGAGATTTTATATTTAGGTTGTAAATGGCTGAAACTGTAAATGTTAGAGTTGCATAGGCCAATGTTTTTCTCTGGGTAAAATAATGAAATTATACATGCAAAAACAAAATGAAATCTGTACAAAATATATGCAGGCCTTGACATTGTGGACTGCCTGATGGCATATTTTATGTATTCAGGTTTGCTGACACAACTAGGGCAGGTTTTGGAGAAAATTGTGTGGTTGAGGGTAGGGCAGCAGTCTAATTCAGTCTAATGGAAAAAAGCAAAGCTAAGCTAAAAACACTTGCAGTACCTTTAAGCCGAAAATTGTTTTCCACTTTACTTCAGGACCTCTCCTAGCCAAATGCTCACTGTTAATGGAACCTCATTTGAGTGTGTGATCCCTCAGGGCACATTAGTTTAATATCACTCAGAGTTGAGTATTATGGCGCTTTTTCACTGCGTGGTACGACTCGGCTCAGTACGGCACGGCACGGCTCAGCTCGGCTCGGCTCGGTTTGCGTTTCCACTGCAGTTCAGTACCGCTTTAGAGTGGGCGGGATTATTCACATGTTGTTATAGTTGCGCCGCCTCTACTACCACGACTCCTAAAAAAAAACGTTTTCATTCCACGTCGCCCCATCAAGCTCTCGCTGGATCCGCTCCTCTGCTATCAACGAGAGGAATGTCTGTACTTCCGCAACAGACAACAAAACTTTTTGGTTGTTAAAAAAAAGGTGCGCTCGTACAAAACAGTTGCATTTGATCCTTCGCTGGCTGTGCTGATTTAAATCTAGCGGTTCTTTTGTGTTTGTGTCGCAAGTTCAGTGACGCAGGTAGTGACGATTCTCTCAGGCCAATCCGTGATCAGCAGAGTTTACACGTCACGTTTTGGTAACGGTACGGTTCACTTGGAACCCCAGCCGAAGTGGTACTAAAAAAAGTACCAGGTACCAGGTACTGTACCCAGTGGAAAACCCCCCAAAAGTGAACCGTACCGAGCCGTACCATGCAGTGGAAAAGTGCCATTAGAGACAAAAACAAACTCAGTCTTGCTTCTAATAGCATATAAATGCCTGGGAAATAACCACTAATGTACTTAGCCAAGTCTAAACTTGATGATTCATTACTTAAGCTCTTGTCTGAAGTATTCAGACATCAACCTGTAATCATTTGCGGAAGATCATGGATGGATCCCGTCCCATCAGGAAACAGGTCTAAATTATACCCCACACTGCATCAAAACAATAATCAAAACTGTCAGGGAGGCTTTCATCACTCTTTAAAATATACAGGGGTGTTTATTTCTTATTTTTCCTTCTATTTGTTAAACATGCTTGTTTACACAAGTAAAAGTGCCTGTGCAGAAGTTTGCACTTTATGCTAAAGTATATTACAAGTTCTCAGAACCATTTAAAGGGGTGGTTGACTGTTTTTTTTATAGGCTTGATTGTGTTTATGGGGTGCAGTCTAACATGTGTTAATGCTTCGTTTGTTAAAAAACGCATTATTTTTCACATAATTTACCTTTATTCCACACCGCTCTGTCCCTTCTCCTCTGAACGCACTGATCATTTCCTGCTTTTATGAAGCCCCTCCCTCAGAAATACACGATGGGCTCTGATTGGTTAGCTAGCCCAGTGTGTTGTGATTGGATAAACCGCCTCTAGCGTGTGTCTAAACGTCCCGCTCCTCAACATAGCAGCATGTGCACCGGTTGTATTGTAAACAATGACGTCGTCTATATTGCTTATCAGTTTGAGCCCGATTGAGACGCAGAGGATATTATTGAAGAGGATCGCGCAGAACCTGTGCAAGCACGGCTTTTAATGGTAGGCCTAAGATTTTTTGTCCTATAAACTGTCTTATACTTTTAGATACGCTGTTATTTGTAAATGCTACTGCTTCTGTTAGCTTTTAATATACGGTTTTATCCTGATTAAAGCTTTAATACAGTTCGGCAACCACACACACGTCCATGTATAACGCTTCTCATAGCTATAGTATGTGAAAATAAGTGTATTCACTGAGCTGATGATCTGAATGAGAGAGAGAGAGAGAGAGACAGAGAGAGATGCAGAGCAGGGCGAGGCCAGGAACAGGATGAGAACGCTGCTTTAGAACATTGATTTTGAAACTTGTGAATCCATTAGAATCGTTAGAAGACAGAATCGCGATTCATATATGAATAGATTTTTACGTGCACCTGTAGTTTTCTCTTCCTCTTCTCTAAAGCAGCGCAGCATGGCCTCGCCCCCTTTGCTGCCTTTTCCCGAGGGCGGGGTTTATCTGGGTTTGT
>NW_015558695.1:1142378-1158960 GCF_001515605.1 Sinocyclocheilus anshuiensis | reverse complement strand
TAATCGTATCGTCAAATCTCTGTGACGATACATCGTCGTATTGATATTTTGAACACAGCACTAAAAAATACTCTTCTTCTAAATCATAGCAAGAAATCCTGTGCCCTTTTCTGGGCCCTTTTGTTGCATGTGAAACAATAGTTAAAAATAGGCGAAGTCTAATCCAGAGCTGCACCATACTCTGAGTAAGTGTGTTTGAGTGTATTGTGGGGGGGTTGAGTGGGACTCAAAGGGGACTAAAGTGCCCCATTGTGTGCCATGTGCGGAGATGGGCATGATGCCAGTCGTGAGAGCCGGACCGAACTAAAGTTTTCCTCTCATTGAGTAAGGACTGAGTTTATCCAATGGCAAGGCTGTAGAGCTGGATGTATTGATCTCTCACTCATTTTTTTTCTCTCTCTTGGTCTATTAAAACAGTCAGTTGCTCTCCCTATCATTGCTTGGCATCAGTTTTCCTGCCGTTATGTTGAGATCATGTGATCAGGAGCTAGCTTAAAGTGACAGTTCACCCAAAATGTCATTCCAAAAATGTATGATTTACTTTCTTCTGTTGAATATAAAAGAAGATATTTTAAAGAATGTTTCAACTATGTTTTGTCCTTGTAATAAAAGTCAGTGGGGGTCCAAAATGAATGAAATCCCATTGACTTTCACTGTATGAACAAAACACTTTTAGTCTTTTTCAAAATATCTTCCTTTGTCTTCCTTCCACACATGAAAGAAAGTCATACAGGTTTGGAAAGGGTAGGAAAATGATTTTCATACATTTTTTGTATGTACAATGACACTAATTTTCCACTGACAGTGCATTATGCCTCCGGGACAAGATCTACCTTGTCAAAGTTTGTGTGTGTGTGTGTGTGTTTTCCACAGTCTCAGGTATGGGACATCCCAGTGTGTGGCCTGCATACCTTGGCAAACAAAGTTCCCATTGTGCAGTTCTCAGCATCTTCCCTTGCTTTTCCTTTACTTTTTCCACTGGAAAGCATGACATGTCAGACCCGTAGATCAATATCCAGAATGAGATGATACTATGAATAATGTATCTTCTGAGATACTCTTGCTCTCATGCATACATCTTATGATGCACCAGCACCTCTCTTCTTGCATTCCTCCTTCACTCTCTTTTTCTGTTTAAACTGAAGTTGTCTCGTTCACGTCTGTCCAGTAATGCACATGCTAACAGATGCACACGCAAACATGCATATACAAATGTCCGCCCTTTTTCTCACCCACGCTTTCATGGTGTTTACCAAGCATGAAAATGGACAATATCGCTCAATCTGACAGTAATAAGAAGGAACCATGGAGACAAGGGCGCAAGGAAAAACTTTATATGATCCAATCTTTCCTGTTAGTCAGAGCCCTAGTTGCCCTTCCGTTTAATATGAGCAGGCTTGTACATAACAGACGTCCATGAGAGACGTCTCGCGCATGAGTGTGAACCATCATTAATTGAGAAACAGCAGGGATCTGAACTCCTGGCCTAGATTCCTCTACCTCGACTTTAGCCATTGATCATAACGGACGGTTTTGTCTGTGGTTTTTATGCAGCTCCTTTCCCCCAGCATCCCTGTTGGTGGTGGCCCCATTTAAATCCCAGATGCATATATCTTCACTGACACTGAACACACTGCTGACCTCTGCTCACCTCCTATTATTTATTAAAGGGGCCATATTCCACACTTTTGTAGCATTTTATTATTTCCCAGATGTCCACTTTTAATGTTCGGAAAGGCTTCTGGTGCCAAAAACAGTTGTAATTTTGATGTACATGATCCGAAAGGTGCAAACCCACAGAGTAAACAGACTGGTACTGTACCTTTTGAGCAAAACCCTTTCAGTATGTGAATATCTGTTATGATTTGTGTGAACTCTGTGTATCAGTGTAGCTCACAAAATCATTCATCAGGGCTTTCTGGATTTCAGGGCTTTCAAGTTTCTGAATACTGAATAGGGGTAAATCTATAAACACAAGCATTCGTATGTTAATGTGCATATGATTGTGATGATGTCGTGGATTTCACTGGCCCCAAAAATGATACATTTTGAAAAATGATTATAAATATTTGTATTTTTTTTAAATAATACAATTTAATACTTTTATGTTTTATTGTATTTTATTATTTATTTTTAGTGCTAGGGTTTCATTGTAAGGTTTCTTTACAAAGAAACACTTAGCTGACAGGTTTTAATAGATCATCTGAACATCTGGGAGAACTTTGCACATCTCCTTGTGTGGCAGATGTGTTTAATTCTGAACCTTCACTTCATTTCCATGGATGAAGGTTCTCTATAAGTAAACAAGATTAGACACTTCCAGTCTAACTGTTGTTTGCATATTCTCTAGGCATAATCTCCATTGCATTGGGTAGTAAGCATGTGTGTGCAGAGTCTTATAGAATTTACATGCTGTTAGATTTTACTGCCTATTTATAGGCGTTTTGCCATTGTATGCAGTCTTTTCTAACTGAGATCATGAATGATCCAATCCCAACTTCTCATCAGCCTTTTTCCTTCAAAAATGGCTGGTTTTGCCTCTTTGGAAAGGATGGTGTTTGGAAAGACTTTTGTGGAGACATGGAGGATCTTCTCTGCTGGAAGGATCAGCAGACACGACCTCTCCATATACATTTCTGCTTTGAAAATAATTGACCAATGACATTTTCCAGTCATTCTGTTAGTTCGGTTCCTCATGTGCTCACAGTGTATCTACAGGTCACTACGGTCCACAGCCTTCATCTCACCATGCACTCTCCAACTAGTAGCACTGATTTAGCTTTTTTTCTTTTTCTATCTCTTCCCTTCCTGATTTCAGTCTTGAACAGACTGCTCTTATCTCCTTTCTTGGCTGTAAGCGTCACAGGGCAGTTTAGAGTTTCCTCCACTCCCCTCTCAAATATTAGCAGAGCATTTCAACAGCATTTTTTGAGAAGAGAGGATAAGGAGTAGATCGCTCGTCTTCATAATGAAGCAGTGAACTTTGAGGAGTTCAAGGAGAGGATGTTGACAAATAAGTGAGGTTAACGTGACAACAGTCAGGAATAGTGAAACTGAAGATAAGATTGGCTGATTTTTGTTTGAACTTCAGGCGCAATAGTTAATTTCTGTTCACTTTCATTTAACTCAGAAATTCCAAGAATTGAGAGGAAACACTTTGATATTAGACTTGTTTTCTGTGAAGTTATTGCTTAATGCTAGTACTATAAATTGCTTTAAACATTTTCAGGCTAATTGCTAATTAGTTGATCACAATAAAGCATAATTGTGAATAATTTCATTATTTAAATTGTGAAGATAGTTCAGAAACGTGGAATTATTGGCTGACAAAAACAGTAATGATTAATGATTAACTTGATTAATTTCAGTTTTCTTCATGACATTATTTTGATGAATCACATTAAATTAGCATGTAAATTTTATATCCATGCCCAGTACATTTCCTGAATAATCTTTAGTCATCAACTTTAACAAAAGCATGCATGTAGATTTGTTGGACATGAAAGCTGTTGTTTCATGTCACATAGGAATGAATGAGAACAATTCACACCTCCTCAGGGATCCTCACATTCCCTTCATTCTGGCCAGGAGGTAGCCTTCAAGAAAAAATGTCAAGCCCAAATGAACAATTGACCCCCAAAATGAGGCGGGAGATTTTGAGATGGCTTGTGGGGGCTGTCGTAGTGGTTTTCAAACAGAAATGTGGCAGAGTTCAGCAACGCCCCTGATTCCTGTTGAAACCTGTTCCTTCATGCTGTAGAGAAAGAAGCCCACCTCCACATCTCCAAGACCTCTCTCACGCCTGAGACAAAAGGGAGCCTTTCAGCGGATAGGTACACATACCTGCAGTGTGACCTTGCTTATCTGAGCCTTGCATGAAAGATAGCTCTCATTCGCAGGCGACATGTCTACAGATTAGGTTTTAAAACCTATCGCTGCTTCATAAGTCTGCTGATTAACTATCAGTGGCAAACTAAAGTTCTAAAATGTTCCTTTTTTGGTTTGTTAGATATAGGATACTGGTTTCCTAAAACCAGAGTTCAAGCTCATGTTCACACATTAGGAGCTCATTATCAATCTTTATACTATAGCTGTGGCTTCTCACTTGCTGTGAATAAAGGCGAGTGATGTGTATTTTGGCGAGGTAAAATCTTCTGCTCATTGATGATTCTACTTTAAAGGGAAGTTCTGGCTGGTGTCAGAGGATGATCTTAATGCTGTGTTGTAAATAAGCTTATACCAGCCTGAGCCGGTCAAGCTAGTGAACCAGTTTATAGTATTTGATCAATATATAGTAGCCCAAAAAAATATTTGGACTCTTTTGGACACCTGAAAATGCCTGAATTTCATAGCATTAGATACAAAATAACAAGCAGCACCAGCAAACAATTGCTAAGAGAGCTTTTTTCTGAACTATCTTAACTTTCTAAGCTAATTTTTCAAAAAGTTTATTTTTTTGTGGATGTATTATGAAGTAATTTCCTCTTAAGTTTACGCAGGTGTCTTAGAAGAATAACCACAGGTGTAGTTCATTATATTAACATATAGTGTCCAAAACACTTTATCTTCATTTGAAATCTATATTTGTTTCAAATTTTGAAGCCTAACAAACTTTATTTTGTGAAATGTTTTGACTGAAATCTGTGCTTGTGATATATTTCTTTCAAAATAAAGAATATCTTGTTTTTATACTTGTTTAAATATATTGTTTTGATATTTTGATATCAAATGGAATCCACATGCTTTTTTACAGTTGTGGCTTAAGTGTCCAGAGACTTTTTGGGGCTGCTGTAAGACAGTGCCAATATTGATGTTCAACTTTTCAACTATAACAATGACACGAACGATATCATTGCAATCACTTTCAGAATGATTTTTTTCCCCAGGTGATGAATTGATAGCCCATCAGACTTTTCATAGCTACATTGTTAAATTTATCTTTAGTCGTCATTGAGCTAAAAACTGTGTAAAACCAGCTGCCATGTTTTTATCTAGGTTTTCCAGGATGACTAGTGGTGTAAACAAAAATCTCAGAGCACATTCCCCTTTAGACTGAGATTACTAGCATTGCACTTGATCAGAATGTTATTTGAATTTTCCATATTTCATTTCTCAGCAGCTCTTAGTCATTTGAATGAGCTGACATTATGAAGTCAGGCTATTAATAGTTTAATGCTAATGTGATCGGTTCACGCACAAAAGTTTCTTTCTACATTTTGGGCACATTGGCGTAAAGTTCAGTCTGTGGTTTAGGCCCTGATGTCTCATATTATTTCCTCTGATGAATAGATGCGGATTCACACTCAGCTGAACTGGCAGCTTTACCCAGCACTGCTGAAAGTAACAAGTACGCAGTGAATCATTACATAGAATTAGAATTATTCCGCATTTGCCTGAATGCGCCAAATTTTTAGCTCCTTGTGGGCATTCTTTCCCTTTCATCTCTCTCTCGTTCTTTCCCTTTTTTGTTCTTGAATCCTTCCTCTCCACACTGATAGATGATAGTGTTTTT
This sequence comes from Sinocyclocheilus anshuiensis, assembly GCF_001515605.1. NCBI lineage: Eukaryota > Metazoa > Chordata > Actinopteri > Cypriniformes > Cyprinidae > Sinocyclocheilus > Sinocyclocheilus anshuiensis. Next base: position 1,153,448 of record NW_015558695.1, on the reverse strand, counting down.
TGGGGGAATTTATAGTAAAGGATCCTGAAAAGATGGGAAAGGATAGAGTGATCATGAGAACAGAGCGCTGGCCTTGTTAATGAGAGAGTAAATGTTTGTTTTTGTCGGGTCAACAAGAGCTTTCATCCATTCAATGGCTCATTGGTTGGGTTGGGTCTGAGAGGGGAGGGGAAGTGCATTTGTTGCGGAGAGGGGGTCACTTTGGTTAAGGGGGCAAATAGAGGGATATAAATACCATTCCCCCCTCCCTTTGCCCCGAAGGGGGCTTTTTTCACTGGCCTTTCCCCTTTTTTAGGCCCCACTTTTAATCAAGAGATAGAGAAACTGGGCAGCCAAGAAAATAGTGGAGGCACTTTAAAAGTCTTATAAGTAGATTTCAGCATGCCATTGACGCCCAAGAAAGCAACTATATTCTGTATGTTGTCTATATAGTATACAATAGATGCATTAAAACATGGCGCCACAGTTCTGATATAAATTTCCAGGGTGTCCTTTAAGAGGATTTCTAAACTCTGCCCCCAAGCATGAGAACCCAGGAGAGGAATGACAGAAAGAGTGATGAATCCATCTGAGATAAACAGGGCAGATAAACAAGCCAAAAAAGATGGTTGCATGAGAGAGGAGGGCTCCAAATACAAATGACGTGAAGCAGCTATTCCTGAATTTGACTTGGGGGTACATGCTTGTAAAAGCCCATCACTCCTCAAACCTTGTATTTTGTGTATTTTTGCGACAGTTTCCACAAAAAGGACTGAGCAGCTTAAGAGCAAGAGCATGCGTGTTTGCCCAATTCCTGGTTGATTAGATGACAGAAAGAGTGATGAATCCATCTGAGATAAACAGGGCAGATAAACAAGCCAAAAAAGATGGTTGCATGAGAGAGGAGGGCTCCAAATACAAATGACGTGAAGCAGCTATTCCTGAATTTGACTTGGGGGTACATGCTTGTAAAAGCCCATCACTCCTCAAACCTTGTATTTTGTGTATTTTTGTGACAGTTTCCACAAAAAGGACTGAGCAGCTACCTTAAGAGCAAGAGCATGCGTGTTTGCCCAATTCCTGGTTGATTAGGTGGCAGTTTCGGTGGAGTTTTGCAATGAAAACTAAAAGAGAGCAAATGCGTTTTTCCCGTATTTCACTCTGAAATGTTTTTGTTGGGTCTCGAGATTATTCCTCTCTAGGTGGGACTCCAAATGTGGAAATTATTTTAAAAAATATTTGTGCACCACCAAAACATCGCCTATTCTTCCTTGTATTGATTGATTCCATCAAGCCTCAGTAATCTTCAGACGTTGTCATGAGTTTGCATGATCAGGGATTTTTTCAATACGTTTCTATGGTAATGAGTGTCAATCATCGCAATTTCTGTTTCAACCCAGAATTTAAATATTGTTGTAAGTAAATACAACTTAAATAAGTATTGTTGTCACTCCCAATCCACTTCTGAATGCTCTTCTATAGTAGCATGTTTTACTAGCATCTGTAGTAGTTCAGCATAATCTTGTGTATGTAAATTATATATTTATTATGTTATTATTTATTAGATAATATATTTAAACATGAAATTATATATTTATGTAAAGCATTTTTAGACACACACACACACACACAGGCTTACTGGATAATTCATTTATCATGAATGTATCTTAGAACATTCATAGCTGTGCAGCATTTGTTGTTTTTTAAATGAAGATTATTCAAATGATCACACCGATGACATCACAGCCAGGATTCCAAGCAGAAGCTTTAAATAGAGCAGGTGTACCTCAGAGGCTCATAATAGCAGGAGTTGAGTCAGGGCATCAGCTCTGACCTCTACAGATGAAAAAAAAGCAGTTTGTAGTTTAGTAAATTAGTATCTAGTTGAGATGGCTGAAGGTGACCCTTTTGATGATAACCCCCCTCAAGTTGTCATTCAGTTCAATGAGGTCGATGAGTTATTTTTGATGGAGTTTTGGCCACAATACGTGATTAACGCAACAATCATAGACGGGGATATCCGTAGGGCTCTTCCACAAATACGCATACCACGTCGCTTCACTGTTGTTAACGCAGGTTTTTTTGTAGACTTGCTTCGAAGATCCCTCAATCAACTTGCTCGATATCCCCTGACTCCTGGTCCTTACCACAATCCGTTGCTCTACATGCTGGCCTGGAATGCAGATTACTGGTCCATCGCTTTTTATGCATCAGGTGAGGCCTTGGAAATCGCATTTTATCCCGTGTATATTAATACCCCATCTACGAGTGAGTCCAGCACAGATGATGAACAGCCTGGACCTTCTCATCTTGTCAGCAACAGTGAAGCCAGAGCTGGAGGATCATCTACGAGCGAGTCCAGGACAGATGATCAGCCTGGACCTTCTGTCCTGGTCAACAATAATGAGGACAGAGCTGGAGGATCTAGAACATCTGCTGAGCAAAGCTCAGGCAGTCAGGTTAAGACGAGACAGGGCTTTAAAAGAAAAAGAGAGCAAGGCAGGTCAGAGGGCCGACAACGGAAAAAGAGGAGATTAGACCACAACCCTAATTCTCTTCCAATGTTTATCGATAACTCACCAGAAGCACGTTTGGAGACACATATGAGTAGATCCAGCACAGATGATGAACAGCCTGGACCTTCAAACCTGGTCAACAGTAGTAAGGCCAGACCTGGAGGATCCAGAACACCTGACAGATCAGAGAGGAGAGAATGGAAAAGGTGGAGACCAGACCACTGGTCTGATTCTGATTCTAATTCGGATACTTCAAGTGATTCCCTCTGCTCAGGCTTTTCACTTGAACAAACATCTAGTGATGATGAACAGCCTGAACCTTCTCACAGGGAGAACAGTGAGGCCAGAGCATCTGCTGACCAGATTAAGCAGGATGAGTCGAGACAGGGGGTAAAAAGAAAAAGAAGGATTTCTGAGCTCCCAGACACTCAAAGCAAAAGGAGATCAGACCACCAGTCTGATTCATTAATGGATTCCCTGTTCTCAGAGTTTTCTCAAATGTATATTAGTACCCCACCAGCAGCATGTGGGAAGACAAAATCATCCAACAAAGATGATGAACTGTCTCAGCTGGTCAACAACAGTGAGGTCAGAGCTGAAGGATCGAGAGCTCCTTCTGACCAAAGCTCAGACAGTCAGGATGAGATGAGACGAGGAGTAAAAAGAAAAAAAAAAAGACTTCTAGCAGGTCCGAAAGTAGAGAAAATACAAAGAATAGATTAGACCACCGTTCTAGTTCTGATTCAAATGATGACCAGGCTGACCCTTCTGTTAGAGACAATAATGAAGCCAGAGCTGGAGGATCCAGAGCACCTTCTGACCAAAGCTCAGGTAGTCAGATGGAGATGAGGCAGGGTTTAAAAATAAAAAGAAAGACTTCTGACAGGTCAGAAAGTGGAGAAAGGAAAAAAAGAGATTAGACTACCGCTCTAGTTCTGATTCAAATGATGACCAGACTGAACCATCTGTCAGAGACAATAATGAAGCCAGAGCTGGAGGATCCAGAGCGCCTGACCAAAGCTCAGAAAGTCAGATTGAGACAAGACAGGGTTTAAAAAGAAAAAGAATGACTTCTGACAGGTCAAAAAGCAGAGAACAAAAACCAAAGAGATCAGGTTGCCATAAATAAGACATGATGTTTTTTAACACATAACATGTAGCCAATGGATCCGCAAAATTAATTTAGGGCAATATGATTTTGGCTATGTTGGAAACACACACGGAATTGCATAATCCAGTAAAAATGGAATTTACTGTATAACGCGGGATGTCACAAATTTCGGTACATTTTGGATGAATTAATCAAAAGTACAGCTGTACACTTAATCAGATCGCGATATGGACTCGAGTCTGTGAATACTAAACCACAAAAAGACTGCTATTGAAATATGAATCCCGCATGTTCTGCGTGTCTCTATTTGAATAAATGAGACATGCGGTTTTGTAAACTAAAGCACATACTAAAGCACGTGTGATGCCCAAACTTGTCGTATTGAATGAAAACAAAACATTGAATTGAAAGATTCCATTAGGCGCTAAATATAATTTGTGTTAAACTTTTAATAAATTGTTGTTAAAATATATAGGTTTTATGATTTAATAATTAATAAAAATCTTGCATATGATTTGAGATGATCTTCTTGTGTCATTTCAGTGGTCAGTCACAACTGTTTTGTCTTGATGTGGATCTAGACCACAAATTAAAACTGGTCGCAGTTGAGACTGAACCATGTCTAATATAGCACTATGGTGATTCATGGTGCTGAATGAGAGGGCACCTGCCTTCACCACATCTAACCTCTCAGTGAGTTCCCAGAGGAGCACAAAAGGCTTTCCGACTGCGCTGGGCAGGAGGGTGCTGCCTCTTGTTTCCTGCTTCCTCTTTCAGGACTTTTCAATGGCAGAGGAGTTGGGGGTCCACCAATGATTCAATACTCTTAATGCTTGATCGAGGCTATACACAGAGCCCATACATTCACTTTTATTTAAAGACTTCACTGAGCAGGGCAGGGAGAGAGACTTCAGAGGTTACTTCATGAGTTGCATTTATCAGTCTCACCTTGTCCTTTTTAGTCTATTTCTGTGTGTAATTATGTTGCACTTAAGTACAACAGGCTCATCATGCAGACTATTCTATAGGCTATATGGTCAGGTGGGGATTTTTTCTTTCTGCAGGTTACATCAATACGCCAGTATTTGGCAACAAGTGACCCTTTTTATCATCTGAGTCATTGAATCATTCATTTAATTGATCTGTTTAAAAAGCGCAGATCCATTCAGGAATAAAAAAAGTGATTGACTTTATGACTGAGATATTGAATCATTCATTCTTTTTCCTGTGTGATCTTCAAATACTTAACCTACTATAAGTGACAAACCACACATTAAAAAGTGAATCATTCATTCAATTTATTTGTTCAAAAATACTCATTCATTTAGGAATTAAACAAGTGATTGTCTTTATGATTGAGTCTTTTTCTTTTCCCTTTGTGGTCTTCAAATACTAAAACTACATGGAAGTACCTGGAGCATATTTCACTTTGTTTCATTTGTTTGGGAGAGCCATGAGAACTCTCTTTGAGTCCAGTGTGTGTGTGTGTGTGTGTGTGTGTGTGTGTTAGAGCAGATGGGAGAAACACAGATTAGACACTCTGGCAGGGATATCTAATTAGAGCCTGGACAGCATCGGTGACACAGAAAACACCCACTGCTCTTTCCCAGAGACTCGCAGGAGAAGCCAAGAGTAGAACCATCAGGTTGAACACTGAACTAGCAACAATTATCCACTTGGGAATTTACAAATCCCACCATCTCAACCCTCCCTCATATCCTGTAGCAAGCATTCCCAAATCCATTCGTGTTCGTCAGAGGGAACCCTGATCAATACTGCTGGAATGCTCAAATTAGCCCAGACTGATAGTAGTGCTTTTGCAGCAGGGGAGGATGGGATTCAGGCATGCAGAGCAGGTGTGAACAGATGACCATCCTTTAAACTCATTTTACCTCTCCTCGTGCCTTAGGGCTGATAACACACACACACACACACACACACACACATACACTTATATCTAAGCTGCCCATCCAGTATTCCCAGGAAATGAGGTGTGATTATACATGTCATCGGTGACATCCTTCTGTCTAGAAGTTGAGAACTGATGAAAAGCATGTTGTTTTTTCATACTCTACTGTCTGCAGGAATTATGTAAGCTCACATGAGCACTAGAGCTCTCTTGTCAGTGAGGGCTTATGGCAGTATAGATTTCTTTCAGTTGCGTTGTGCTTTCTGAATATTCCCGCGCTGGGTCGGTGAGGCACACCTGTTTGTGAATTTTGGTATTTTTATGAGATGTTTGCACCTCTGGACATTTTTGTAGCATGTGGTTTAGTAGTGTAGCTGCAGTAGCCAACTGTTACATTTGACTATAGGTCAGCTCAGTCTCAGGTACATTTAGATGGTCATGGCTTAAAGTAGGATTTTAAACTTATAAAAATATAAAATATATTTTAATCTTGAAATATAAAATTGGTTTTAATCTTAAAATATTTTAATCTTAAAATAGAAATTATATATATATATATATATATATATATTGTTCAGAAGAACAGCATCAGCATTAAACAGCAACAGCAGCATTAAAAAGTTGACTAGAGAGGGGAAAGCATATAAAAAAGAGCAGAAAATGACAGGCTGCTCAGCTAAAATGATATCAGATTCTTTAAAATGGCAATCAAACCCAGAAAGACGTGGAAGAAAATGGAAAACTACCATTTGAATGGATCGTAGAATAGCCAAAATAGCAAAGACTCAGCCAATGATCAGCTCCAGGGTTATCAAAGAAAGTCTAAAGTTACCTGTGAGTACTGTAACCATTAGAAGATGCCTATGTGAAGCCAAGCTATCGGCAAGAAGCCCCCCCAAAGTCCCATTGTTGAAAAAACGACGTGCTGAAGAGGTTACAATTTGCCAAGGAACACATTGACTGGCCTAAAGAGAAATGGCACAATATTTTGTGGACTGATGAAAGCAAGATTATTCTTTTTGGGTCTAGGGGCCACAGACAGTTTGTCAGACGACCCCCAAACACTGAATTCAAGCCACAGTACACTGTGAAGACAGTGAAGCATGGTGGCGCAAGCATCATGATATGGGGATGTTTCTCATACTATGGTGTTGGGCCTATTTATCGCATACCAGGGATCATGGATCAGTTTGAGTACATCAAAATACTTAAAGAGGTCATGTTGCCTTATGCTGAAGAGGAAATGCCCTTGAAATGGGTGTTTCATCAAGACAATGACCCCAAACACACCAGTAAGTGAGCAGCATCTTGGTTCCAGACCAACAAGATTAACATTATGGAGTGGCCAGCCCAATCTCCGGACCTTAATCCAATAGAAAACTTGTGGGGTGACACAGAAATCACTCTAATATGCTGATTTGTTGCTCAAGAAACATTTCTTATTTTTATCAATGTTGAAAATTGTTGTGCTGCTAAATATTTTTTAAACTGTGATACTTTTTAGGATTTTAGAATACGAACTTTGTGCATTCAACAGCACGGTGTGTCAGGATACACATTTATGCACGTGTAAGCATACATTCTGGCTTGCAGACATATTTAGCTTACATTACTCTCTCTCTCTCTATTGTCTTGTCCTCTGTCTGCTCTGCATTACTTGTCCTTTCAATCTCTTATCTCAAATCACTATTTTGTCTTCTCTTACTGACATCGTTGCCTTGAGGAGCCAAAAATGCTTTATCTGTACCCATGTGCCTCTTGACTTCAAGTCTTAACTTGTTTTGTTGGGGTCTTATATAGGCTGATCTATGCTGTAATCTTGATTTGTATGTTTTTTTTTCAAAGGCATTTTTCAGTTGCATAATTAGTGGTGTTTTGCTCAGTATCACTACTACAATTACGTGTACTTGGACATAAGAATTTGAAGAAAGTAAGCGATTAGGTGAGCAATTTTTGCCTTTATTAATTACATTTTTTTTTAAAGACACTTGTGGTACATTTTTGTGTTTTGAAGTAGAAAAAGTATCCAGTATGTCCTGAGGTTACATGTAGGAAGATGTAATGAGATCCTCTAGACTCTAGAGTCTGGGCTGTTTTGTAAATGTGTAGCTGTGAATTGATAGCAGTAAACACAGCTCTCACAGGCATGTGTGGAATGGGCTGTAAGGGTGGGATCATAATCTGTCTCTGGGGGGCAGTAGCTGTGTTTGAACTTTGAACTCTGGAGTGACCCGTGACCCATCGCAGGTTCACTTCAGCCACCCATGTGCATACCAGCTCGCCATGTTACAGGATTTATGACGTGTGTGACCGGACTCTCGCAGCTGTTATGGCATCCCCTGTTGTCATGGTAATCCCTCCTTCTCCTGCTCTCCCCATAAGCAGACCATTATTCCGGAGTCGGAATGCTGAGGTTGTGGAACGTCTGCGGAGAATCAGTTCCTTTCCTCTGAATTCCTGCAGAGCAACACTGACGTCTGTACTCAGACAGAAGCTTACATCATGACAGGATATGGTGTAGAAATAAAGTGACATCAAAAATGCTGTTTCTGAGGCAAAACCAAGAAATGCAGAAGAATTGTGGTATGTAGTGCTATCGTCCTGGGTTGGAATACCTGTTCACAGGTGCCAGAAATTGGTCGACTCCATGCAACACAGATCTCAGAAACCAGTTCCAGAGCAGAGAACCAGAGCAGTTCTCAGAAACTGTGGTTATACAACTAAATATGATCAGTGATTCACAAGAAAGCTAAATCTTCAAGCATTTTTCAGTTTATACAGTATATAAGAAAAATGCGGACACTGCTATTTTTTGAATAGCCTAATGTTCCTTTTTCTTCACTTTCTGTAAAGTAATAACACATTTGATCAATTTTTCTTCAAGTTTTGATTTAGAATAGAATGTGCAGTGTTCCCAATGCATTCATGTGTATTGAAATAAAAGTTATTATAAGGATTTTGAGCTTTATTCACTTTTTTTTAAACACACTGCTATTATTTTGAACAGAACTGTATATATATGTATACATATACAGTTCTGTACTCAGACAGAAGCTTACATCATGACAGGATATGGTGTAGAAATAAAAAATGGGTCCCACTTTATATTAGGTGGCCTTAACTACTATGTACTTGCATCAAAAGATAAGTACAATGTACTTGTTGTGTTTATATTGTATTGCAAAACACTTTTGCTGCTATTGAGGTGGGATACGGGTAAGGTTAGAGACAGGTTTGGTGGTATGGGTAAGTTTAAGGGTGAGTTAAGGTGTAAGGGATGTGTCAACAGTGTAAATATAACTGTAATTACAGAAATTAGTTACAGATGTATTTACATGCAGGTATTTTTAAAAATATAAGTACAATGCAAAAACATATATGTACGCAATAATTGCATTGTATTAAATGATTAATTTCAATGTAAGTACATAGTAGTTAAGGCCCCCTAATATAAAGTGGGACCAAAAAATGGAGTGATGGGAGGAAGAAGAGGATAGGAGGAGTAGAGGGAGAGAGGGGAAAGCCCATAGGGACTGAGTGGGTGTGCAGCCCACTGCTCATTACTATAGTACTATAACATGCTCTTTAAGACAAACTCACACCAAGTCTGAGCTTCTTGCTGAGACTCTTCAAAAAAACATGCTTAAAGTTATACAAAAAAAAGTGCCTCTCTTTGAACTGATGATTCGTTGTTTTTGATTATTCATTCTGAGAGTAAATTGGTTATTTTAATTGTTTGGAAGTTTGAAACTATTTCATTCAGGTAAGTTTTTTAGAGTTTGATGAAAATCTGGCATAAAATACAGCACTTGAAGAAGGAAAAGTACCTTAAATCTGTAGAATTTAAATCTGATTCAGAATTCTGTTTTATTTTTGCAAATATTTAATTTTTTTGGTTTAGATTTTTCTAGATTTTTTTTTGTATAAATGTAATTCCATTTTAATAAAAAAATATCAAAAGGGGTTGATGAATTCATAGTCTCCTTTTTATTTTTATTTGTTTTCTCTTCTGCATTTCACTTCTTCCTTATCCTGTATTCTAATAATGTATATGTCAGGGTTATGGACCTGTTCTGTTGTGTTTTCCTCCTCCACGTGCTCCATATCCTAGTTTTCCCCCAGGTTTGATTATGCCCTTATTTGGTCTGTCCTGTTCCTGTTCCCATTATGTTTATTTAATTCACCTTGTCCTAGTAATTACCCTTGTTTAGTCTTGTGTATATATAGTGGTGTCTGTTCTTGATTTCCTTTGTCCGGTATTGAATGTTTGTCTTGTGCTATGTGTGTGCCTGCCTGCCCTGTGTTACCCCGAATTGGAAGATTAAAGACTGTGTATTTGTGAATTCTCCTGTGTCTCCGCATCCTTTGCTCCTCGCTCCTACGCAGTAGCGTAGTCCTGACAGTATGTACTTTAATTTTGCTGCTAATATTTTTTGACTTATGAAAAATTGCTTGCATTGTTCTTTATGTGTTTGTCTCTGAATATTATGATATGTGAAAATAAATAGCCAATTAACATTTAAGGCCCTAAGGAAAAATATAGTTGAAAATATGAGTGGGAAACGAGTATAGATGATGGTGAGGGGATTGAAATGAATGTGATGTCCCTCTACATACCGGATTTCTGTCACGCTGAAGCATGTTCAGAGTCTTCAGACACGCACAGATCACCTCACCGATGCTGTTCACTTATATCTGCAACAAGCTTGCTTCATCGTGTATCGGGCCCAAAAAATAAGTCTTAATATGCCCCAAATAACACATGACAACTTAATCCAGAATGAAACAACCTGGAGAACTGAATCAGCCATTTTGTTTAACAGTGTTCTTTTGCCCTGTTGACCAAGGTGTTTCTCAGGTGCTTAATGATTGGCCAAGCATTCATGTGTCCTCTGACTGTGTGTTTCCACTCTTATCACTATGGAAACACAAGAAATGCAGAAAGTGAGGAATTTGTACAATCATTAAGCCCAAGGGAGTCTGGACACAACTAGACTTTTATTGAATATTTCAAACACACTTACCTCACGCTGCAGCAAACCTAACCCAGCCAAACCAAATAAAACTCTGTCACAGCAACTTATTTTTGCCAATAAGTAACCATCAAACAACCAAATCACTGGATGTAATAATCTCATCCTCTTCTAAAACTTTCTGCCTTGTGTTGCATCTTTCACCAAGTTCCTAATATACGTGCTGTGCACACACACACACACACACAGGCTGCTGGGATTTCTCTGCAGTCTGAAGTTCAGGTTCATTCACATCCCGGTGACCAACCGCCCGTCTGACGGATGTAAGAATGAGCATCTGATCCCCATTTCAAAGAGCCCACCTTTCCACCTCTCCTCTCCCCTCAGATATTTCCACAGATGTGTTTTTGTTCTGTGTATCTGTGAGGAGGCTTGCGTTGACAAAGGCCCCTGACGTGGCTGAAGTGCTTCTTTGTAGCAGAGGGGCTTTGGGGTTGCGTTGCATTGAGGGGTTGTGGAAGTTAGTATAGATGGTGGGGAATGGTTTGTGTGTGTGTGTGTGTGTGTGTGTGTGTGTGTGTG
>NW_015558695.1:1137140-1142341 GCF_001515605.1 Sinocyclocheilus anshuiensis | reverse complement strand
GTGTGTGTGTGTGTGTGTGTGTGTGTGTGTGTGTATGTTGAAGGGTATATTGTGTTGTCAGCGCTGAGGGGCTTAGAGAGGAAGTGGATGGATGTTTAAGCATTAAGCCCTTGGCTTTCTTACGGAAGACACATTTCCAGAGAGATTAGATGAAGAATGTCTGATGTTTATAGTAGGATGCTCCACTATGGATTGCTCTTATAGTTTTATAGGAGCTGATGGGCATCACGCATTAATTTTTTCTCATTATATTTTCCCTCTCTCTACTAGACAGATCAGCTGTTCGCTTGAGAATGTGGCATTGGTGTTTTGGGAGCGGTAGAGATAGTAAAACGAACACAAATGAATGTCAGGTGGAAAAGTTTTAGCTTTCGTCAGAGATGTTACAGGGAAATGTGCCGTAAACACAGTATTTAAAATATTAATATATTAATAATATGAACATTTTCAATTACTGAATTGAAATTCATTTTTTGAAATTCAATATTTTTTGGGGCTTAAAGTAAATGTCTTGGTGATATAACTGTCCTGAGATTATAATAAAGAAAAAAGTTATTTTGTTAGACTTATTTAATAAGTAAAAAAATTATAAACTTGCTAGATGTGATATTTTATTATGATATTTTTTATTATTTGTTTTTTTATATTATTAACAATATATGTAAGGAATAATTGACTTCGGTCCGTTGAATTCTTAAAAAATAATGCACACCCGAGGTGGTGGTGCGGCCACGTCGCGAAGCGGAGTTACACCATTACACCTCAGGTGTGCATTATTTTATAAGAATTCAACAGACCGAAGTCAATTATTCTGCTTATACTACGGTTACCACACCTCAAGACATTGATCAGATTATATATCTCAAGGCATTTGTCCGGTTTTTGTACTTAAAATGCTATTGTGAGTAGGATTAATCTTATCCAACGCCTCCGTTGCTAATTCCAAAACGTCATTTTAGACCTAGTAATGGAGGCTTGAGCCATTGATAGAGAGGGAGATTACATCTGTGAGTCTGTGCGTCTCTCAAAAGTGTTCGGCAGCAACGTGTCTACTAACGTGACCTGCCAGAATTTATTATATATATATATATAAATAAATAATCATTATATGTATGCATATATATTAATCATTAATTTTCATTAATTATCATTGATAATTGATCATACACACACATGAAATAACAGTCAGATATTTTGATGTTTTTTTGGTGATCAATGATAATTAATGATACATTTCAACATTACCTTAGCATTGCATCATTTAATAGTCATCATCATGTCATTACTTCCTTCCACTTTTCGTTCTCTCTGGGGCAGAATGACTGTGTGTTGATTGAGTGACGCTAATGGAGTGAGTTCAGGGAAAGCAGTCCAATTATGTCCATGTCTTTGATTAAGTCACTGTGGGAAAACATCTGTGAGCCTCAGTGACTTTATCAATCCATCAGTCATGTAAAAACAACATTGCTTTGACATTAATATGAACTCACAGCCATAACTGATGCTTATTAATGCAGGGTCACTCCCATCAGACAGCGTGAGAGACAGGACTGATATGACAGAAGAGTTCAGCTGTTTTTGAGTTAGTTTGTGATGACTTCATGTGAAAAGTTGCAGGACGTTTAAGCTGGTGGCTACGTCATCAACTTCATTATATTGGTGGTCAATCAATATGGGTTTATTACTGGCTATTACTGATAAACCAAGTTGACTGATTGCTGCTGTTACAGTTTAATTAAGTTTAAGTTTAAAATAAGATATAATTCATATGTGAACTTACGTTGAAATTCTTTTTATTCCTTCCAGCTTTTCCATGTTGCATATGTGCTCATCAAGTTTGCCAACTCGCCCCGGCCGGACCTGTGGGTGCTGGAGCGCTCCATTGACTTTGGGAAAACATACCAGCCATGGCAGTTCTTCGCCTGTGAGTATAACTGAAATGAGCATGTTATGTACTGAAAACAACGTTGTGAAGAGTGTGTGGCCTTCAGTGATGGGAATGAAAGTGTGGGTTAAGTGAGAAAGGTCAGGTTTGGCCAGTTCTCTCTGTTCTCTGGCATTCGTGTTTGCAACACACATACAGTGGTGTGAAAAAGTGAGTGTGACAAACATGCAAAAAAATAAGAAATCAGGAAGGGGGCCAACACTTTTTCAAACCACTGTATATTGAGTTGTTTTGTTTGTCACTAAAGGCCATCGGTACTGTAGGTGGCAACAATAACTAGAGTCCTTGGCTGGCATTGCATTGCAAGGGAAAGTTATTTTGATTTTACCTTTTCTCAACTGATTATTCATGTCTCTGTTTTTGCTCCAGCCTCTAAGAGAGACTGTATCGAGCGGTTTGGCCAGAGGACTATCGAGAGGATCAACCATGATGACGATATCATCTGCACAACAGAGTACTCACGCATTGTCCCTTTGGAGAATGGAGAGGTATGGACACAGACAAACTCTGTCCAAACACTGGCTCTTCCCCACTGACTTAATTTTCCTGCTTATTCTGTAGATGCACTTATATACTTAAAGTACTTATATTTTAGGTATTATTGTGATGTCTGACTTTTTATGATTCCTAAATCACTCTCACACATGTCGAGATTGTGGTGTCTCTGGTGAACGGACGTCCGGGTGCCATGAACTTCTCCTACTCTCCTATTCTGAGGGAGTTCACCAAGGCCACCAACATCCGCCTGCGCTTCCTGCACACCAACACGCTGCTGGGTCACCTGATGGGCAAAGCCCTGAGAGACCCCACGGTCACACGAAGAGTAAGATTTTTTAATAGACAGAAGTTACAAACAAAGCTCCATCAGATACATGTTTAAAACAAAAAAATATTCTAACTGTAACATTCTCTGCATTTTTTTCGTCAGTATTACTACAGTATTAAGGACGTCAGTATTGGAGGGAGATGTGTGTGTAATGGCCACGCTGAGGCCTGTAATGCCCAAGATCCCAACGATCCATACAAGTAAGTGACTTTTAAGAATATCAGAAGTCAGAAGTTGCACCTTCGCACCATCAAACAGGGTGTCCATCCTGCCAGGCTACATGTGCCACAAGAAGTTATACAAATATTACTTTCCTGTACTCATACTTTAACTACTGTTCAAAAGTTTGGGGACAGTAAGTGTTTTTTGTTTTTTAGTTTTTTTTACTGCTACACTCTCGCCAATATTCAAAAATTTCTCTGATTTGTCCATACACCTTCATATTTCCATGACTAAGAGCTGAGGGCCATTTATTTCTGTAAATGTGTGTGTGTGCCAAAGCAGGAGGCTGAAATCATACGCATTCATAATCTGCTCTTTCCTGTACCCTGAGGGTGTTAAAATTACCCTTAGTTTCCACTCGCACAGCAGACCACTAGCACAGGCACATACATGCTGCCCTGACGCTCTGCTCCAAGGAGTCTTCACTTGCCTGATTCTCATCTTTTTGCACATATTTTCACCTTACAATATTATTTTTCCTAAAGCACAACATTTTAAGAAGAGCTGTTATGTAATCCAGAGATTTAGAAAATAGCCACAGGGTCTCTAATGCCACAAAGCAACCAATGCCAGATCAGGATATTTGCACTAAGGTTTTTAGCTAGAAGGCTCATAGTCAGAGCAGCTTGCTTCCTCTAGGCGCGTGTCTCAGGACAGTGAGTGATGGTGGCTGGGAAGGGACATTATTCAGTGGTGACCAATGCCTTGAAAAGTATCAGTTCACAAAAAAAGAAGGGTTTTATTCTCTCAGGTTATTGTAAAACGTTTTGTAGAAGTTTTTGTGGAATCTATCCAGTGGGTTCAGTTTTTTGTTACTTTGATCATGTTCCAGAAGTTAAACAGTAATGAAATCTTACAAACATTTAAGCTAAATCCTCAAAAATATGTGGTGTGTGGTCCTCTAGTGCAGCAGATCTTTGGACATAAAGCAGATCACATTGTTCATGTAATATTTCAGGAATCTTGAGAGATTTTCCTGACTCTTTGTATGTCGTAATCAAGATATATCCGCCGGTCATAGTTTTTGTCCCTGCTGATAAATAGTCTGTTACTGTATTCGGTCATTCCACAGATTCCTGCAGCGTTCGGTGTGAGCAAACAGGAATATAAACCACCTGGAAGGTGTCAAATGTGTCAGTTTGAAAAAAGAAACTCTCCTGTGAGGACTTATCAAAACCCAGAGGGTTAATAGAGACCATAGCGACAAGAAACAGATGCTAACATTGCGTTTGGAGAGGAGGGAGAGTTTTCATAACCTTCATGGATCTCTGTTAAATCTGCTGTTCTTTGTGATTTCCTCTGTATAGGAAATGGATTGCGTGTGTGTGTAACTGATATTGTGGAGTTTTACTAATATACATGCGATGGGGATATAGGAGACCAGATGTTTTCCTCTGAGACTGTCACACCTGTATATTTCAACATGCAACACACATTTTTTCTAGGTGTTGGCAATTTAATTGAGTGTTTCTGTGGTGATTTTTTTTTATTATACAAAGGGAGGAGTTAAAGGGTTAGTTCACCCAAAAATGCAAATTCTGTCATTAATTACTCACCCTCATGTCATTCCAAATCTGTAAGACCTTCGTTCATCTTCGGAACACAAATGAAGATATTTTTGATGAAATCCGAGAGCTTTCTGACCCTGCATAGACAGCAACGCAACTGACACGTTCAAGGCCTAGAAAGGTAGTAAGGACATCTTTAAAGTAGTCCATGTTACATCAGTGGTTCAACTGCAATTTTATGAAGCTACGAGAATACAAAAATAATGATAATAATTAATTTTTTTAAGTAGTATGTGAAACGATAGACATTATACAATGGTAAACATTTTTAAGAGTAGTTTTAATAACTATTCTATTTTTGAATTCAGTTAAAGGGATAGTTCACCCAAAAATGAAAATTTGATGTTTAGCTGCTTACCCCCAGGGCATCCAAGATGTAGGTGACTTTGTTTCTTCAGTAGAACACAAACGAAGATTTTTAACTCAAACCGTTGCAGTCTGTCAGTCGTATAATGGTGGTGAATGGGAATCGTGGCTTTAAGAGTCAAAAAACATACACAAACAAAACCAAATTAAACCCTGCGGCTCATGACGATACATACTGCAATGTCCGAACTGTCCTGAGCGCATCCTGAACGCGTTCGCGTCTTCTTCTTCAGCCGGCTCGTGACGCGTCTTCTTCTTCTTCTTGCTTTACGGC
>NW_015558695.1:1132999-1137129 GCF_001515605.1 Sinocyclocheilus anshuiensis | reverse complement strand
GCCTAATTGAGATTGTAGATAGAGTGTCAATGGTCCATTTGAGAGATAGGCGGGGGTAATGCACTTATAAGTCTGCGATCTGCCGTAAAGCAAGAAGAAGACGCGTCATGAGCCAGCTGAAGAAGAAGACGTGAACGTGCTCAAGATGCGCTCAGGACAGTTCGAACATTGCAGTAAATCAGTATGTATATCTTGGATGCCCTGGGGGTAAGCAGATAAACATAACATTTTCATTTTTGGGTGAACTATCCCTTTAAAAAGACAAAAACAGTAGACTGCTAAAAAATTCAACTTTTTAAAAAACAAAATAGTGATCATAATCATGCTGAGGCTGTGTAGTTTTAAAAGTGTTTAATATATGCCGACTCGTGCATATGATCTGCTCCGTGCGATCGTGTCTCTGGACCGGAGCCAAAGTCCGGTTCAGACTGTGCGTGAAACCAGACCTCATTTGCCCTAATCATCGTTCCCTATCGCCTACATTGTACACTACGTGCCACTCACTGTACAGGAAATACTACACTGTGAACAAGCGACCGATCTCAGCCGCAGCTTCAGTGTCTATTTATAGTGTAGGGGGCGGGCGCTTCGGCTTCTAGAGAGCATTTGATTGGTCAGAAGATTTGATGAGAAGATGAAGTACGTTGAGACATTTTGGCGGAAGTGACGAACTAAAAGCTTTGAATGCTTATATCTTCTAAATGCAAATTTTGTCACTGTTTTGGAGCACACTGCCTTATAGATAAACTTAAGACTAACATATGGATACTAACACCCAAAAAAACTTTTAATTTTGATTTCATGGGGACTTTAAACTGTAGTAATATTTCACAGTATTACTGTTTTTACTGTATTTTTGATCAAATAAATGCAGCCATGGTGAGTATATGCAAGAGACTTCATGCAGATAACTGAATGACTGAATGAATACAGATAGTGAAGGGTGGAGGGTTTTGATTGAAAGAGCTAAATGAGGATGACCCAAAGAATGAGTCAGACGCTGAAGGTCAGAGGTCAATTACTAAAGCGTGCTCCACCTAAGCTTCCCAGGTGCACCTGTTTGCCCCACAGGTATCAGGAGTTAAACTGATGTCAGTGTGCAGTTGATTTATGGGGAGATTTGTGTAGTGAGATAACTTATTCCATGCTGTTAGCTGAACTTGAAGCTTAAAGACATTCAGGCATGTGTGTTAAAGTCTTAGAGGAGATCTAGAGGGCAGTGGAGGGTTAATAGACTGTGAATAGGGTTGGTTAGTATGGTTGGCTGTAGGTCATTTGAAGTGAGGCTCTGGAACACTTGCTCTGACTGTGGCTGGGTGTTAATGAAGGGTTAAACTGCCGCTCAAGCTGAACCATCCAAACAGATTCAGGGAAACTAATATGCACACTTGAGTGCAAATGTGCGTCCTTCCATATGTGTGCACTCATTAGTACACAAATGAGTGAGTGAAAAGTCTGTGTTTTGCCGATGTTTATGTGCAAGACTGGATGGAACATTGTAGAAACTGATGAGAGTGAACATAGCAGAAGTTTTATTTGTGATTAATTTTTAAGACTTCTTATGGATGTTACACTCCATTAAAGGGATAGTTCACCCAAAAAAAAAAAGTTAAATTTTTTTGCGCACAAAAAGTATTCTCGTAGCTTCATAAAATTCAGGTTGAACCACTGACGTCACATGGACTACTTTAACGATGTCTTTACTTCCTTTCTGGGCCTTGAATGTGGTAGTTGTGTTGCTGTCTATGCAGGTTCAGAAAGCTCTCGGATTTCATCAAAAATATCTTAATATGTGTTCCGAAGATGAACGAAGGTCTTACAGGTTTAGAACGACCTGAGGGTGAGTAATTAATGACAGTATTTAAATTTTTGGGTGAACTATCCCTTTAAGGCCAGTTCACACCAAGACGAATGTTTGGTACGAAAATTCAGTGCGATAAACATTTTAATTTGAGGGAACAGCATCCATTCAGTCTTTTCAGACCCATACAAATATTCACATGCAGTCAATGCAACAAATTATTACTCTCTTTCCCATCGCACTGCAAAGAAAATGGGTTAACCAATTAGAATTGCGCTTTTGGTCACATGCCACTGCTCTTACATGCAACTATTTTATGATTTGGTGATTTAGTATGAATTTTTATCATTTGTAGCAAAAATAAGCAGATTGTATGAATTAACCACCAATATGCTTTATTTAATTAATAGTTAATTCTTAGAAATCTATAAATGCTTTTTTGTTACTGTTTGATGGTCATTATTAATGATTATCATTTGATTGTATGAATATGGCAAATGTAATGCGTGTAGCAGTTGTTTACTGTCTGCTGTGTAGATTTATGATGATACATGTGTGAATGCAGCTACCCATGAGCAGACCACTGAGTCTCAGCCACTGAGGAAAATTTAGCGAGCGTGAAGAACTTAACCCATTCAGACTCTCAGGTTTTAAAGACTCTCTCGCTTTCTCTCCCTAATTCATTCTTTTCCTGAAAGCAGCAAGGTCAGTGAGAAGTTTAGACACTTGAATAAAAGCTCTTGTGTGGCTCATTTGAGGCCCATAGACATGAAGTACTTTCGTATTTGCATATAGTGGCCCCTCAAGATTGAGACAGAAAGAAGACAAGTGGGAATTTCTATATAAAATTCATTATACAATTCTGTTCTGAAACATTAACAAAATAAATATACATAACATGCATATTCTTCCCATAAATATAACAAAAGAATGAGTTATATTTGAAAATTGCTCAAATATCTCAAAAGCATACAGCAAGTTTTAGGTTTTAAGGTATAAACTTGTGTGATTGTTTTGGTTGTTAACCTGTGATTTGTCTTTTATGTCTGTGTCTCTTAGGCTTCAGTGTGACTGCCGGCACAACACTTGCGGGCCGTCATGCGATCACTGTTGCCCTGGCTTCAACCAGTTTCCATGGAAACCAGCCACGACTTACAGTGCCAATGAATGTGAACGTGAGTTTTCCTCTCTCTGCGTCCAGTGAGCCAACAAAACAAAGATTTAGTACCTGCCGGGCCCCTCCTTGACACATTGTTCTCAAAACATGATTTCTCTCTTGTGGGAGATTTATTCTGCCTTCCTTCCTTTCTTGATGGCAGAACAGCATTTTCTTTATTCTGTCTAACAGTGTTCTGTCTAACAGTGCACTTTTTTATGCATTTATAGATGTGACATTTAATCACTAAGTATGAGTGTGACTTTTTCAGAAAGTTCAGAATATCTTCACTCAAACTCAGAAACTTGAATGATCTTTGTCTGGAACTGCGATCTCTTTCTCTGTCTTTACACTTTTAATCACAAGTTTCTCTACCTACCCATTTTTATTGTTTAAACTTAAGTGAAGTGACATGTGGCCAAGTATGGTGACCCATACTCGGAATTAGTGCTCTGCATTTATCCCATCCAAAGTGCACACACACAGCAGTGAACACACACACCGTGAACACACACCCGGAGCAGTGGGCAGCCATTTTTGTTGCGGCGCCCGGGGAGCAGTTGGGGGTTCAGTGCCTTGCTCAAGGGCACCTCAGTCATGGTATTGAAGGTGGGAGAGAGCGCTGTACATTCACTCACCCCACCTACAATCCCTGCCGGTACGAGACTCGAACCCGCAACCTTTGGGTTATGAGTCCGACTCTAACCATTAGGCCACGACTTCCCCTTGAGTCATTCTAACCAATGTAAAAGACTATGTGACTATCATCATACTCATAGTCCATATTTTTGTGGTGTTATATATTTTTCCTGAAGTTCTAGTGAACTGTAAAGTGGCATTATAACTCTATTGGCAAGTGGATAAAGAAATACCTTTAGCAAAAGGACAGAGTAAAACTGACAATTGCTTTTTTGACAATTTGACAATTGTTTTTATATAATTGTATTGTCTTATTTAAAACATTAATTAAAATGTCTATTTTATGTCAATTAAAAAACATATGTATTAATTTATAACATTTTTAAAAACTATTCAGTTTTAATTTGTCTAATTAAAAAAGGGATTCATTTTTACATTTTTCATTTAAAATGTATTTAATTATGTATTTATTTATTTTTATTGTGTTATTTAACTACATTTAAAATTGAACATTTAGGTTGAATTTGTCTATTT
>NW_015558695.1:1129003-1132989 GCF_001515605.1 Sinocyclocheilus anshuiensis | reverse complement strand
AATTTAGTTAGTTTTTAAAATTAATTTAATTTATTAAATTGATCATTTATTGTATTTATGATATTTTTTAAGGAGCACTCCTAGTCCTCTAAGTAAAAGTGGCTACCTGATACCTTTAGAAATGTAAATACATATTAGCCCTTCAGACCTCGGATTGGTTTTGTTGTGCGAAGATGTTTTGATTTATATCCTCTTGTATGAGGATGTTTATAGTTTCCGTTTAGGATCAGCGTAGTCTTTAGTAAGACATCAGAGTCAGTGTGAATAAGAGAGGCTGGCAGCCTGTGTGAACAGCTCCAGCCTGCTGTGAGCTCATACAGACACTAATCCAGTCTGGCTTCTCTCACACACTGTAAAAATAGTCCCACAATGCTTTTAAGAGGATCTCAGACTCACTCTCTGGGTGTCTATCTGTGTATTGGGAGCCATTTCAGTCTGGAAAA
The DNA here is from genome assembly GCF_001515605.1 of Sinocyclocheilus anshuiensis. Taxonomy (NCBI): domain Eukaryota; kingdom Metazoa; phylum Chordata; class Actinopteri; order Cypriniformes; family Cyprinidae; genus Sinocyclocheilus; species Sinocyclocheilus anshuiensis. The sequence continues at coordinate 1,132,546 of NW_015558695.1, read as the reverse complement.
CGTTTCCTCTGAGTATATTGTTGTATATCCGCCGTTTCTTACCTAATCTAATCTAGAGTTCCCAAATATAAAACCACTCCTTTGTGTGGAGAGAGACCTCAGTGAGGTTTATGGCACATCTGTGAGCAGAGCTGGCTTGAGTGAAGCCAGAGAGACTGTCTCATCTGACAGAACTGTTTCATCTCACGCCGGGTCACCATGTCCTCACCCTGCTGTCAGTGGACTGGACCCTAACAAAACACAGCCATTCCACACCGCATGTCCTGTCAAAGACTCCACTGTGTGACAGGAAAAACACATAATCAGAGCCTGCTGGTATTCATGCTTTAATAGTGAATTTGTCCTAATAGTTTTTGCTAATCACAGCTAATTCAAGTGTATGGAAAGTCTATGGAAATTCCTGATGGACTTTAAAATAAATAACCATAGCACAAAAATGATAGATAGATAGATAGATAGATAGATAGATAGATAGATAGATTTTTAATAATTCTTAATTGCACCCATAAATACTGAAACTACTGGGCTAAAAGCAAAAATTAAATTAGCTTTATTTTAGAATGATTACCAATTATTTAAAATAAATATTTAAATAAATAAATTAGTGCTGTCAAAAGATTTATCGTGATTAATCGCATCCAAAATAAGTTTTTTTTTATGTAATATATGTGTGTGTATTGTGTATATTTATTATGTATATATAAATACATACACATACAAATATATACATGCATGTGTGTGTATTTATATATATATATATATATATATATATATACACAGTACACACACATATATTATTGCTGCAATGACACACACAAGACTTTCGCAAAGAATGACAACCTGAACCAGACTTATATAGGGTGAGCAGACAGGGTAAATGAGACACAGGTGCAAACAGCGGTGCTGATAAGTCCGGGCAAAGGATTGTGGGAAATGAAGTCTTTGATGGAGTGGTAGAAGTCTGGGATGGAGTGCCCTCTAGCTAAGCTCACAGGCACTCCAGCTAGAGAACCTGACAAAAATACTTTGTAATCACATTTTATTGTCAAATTTTGATCTCAATAAGGTCTGTAGTCGCACATTGCCCGTTCAGGTTTCTCTGCGATTGTATAATCACACATCATACAAACACACGCATCTATACAAATCGGCAATTTTTGTTAGTATTGTGAAATCATAACTAGATTTTGATTATAATCTGCTACATCTAATACCAAAATGACTAATTCTATTGTAGTACTTAGTAGTAACTAATATTTTGGTCACCATGGTAAATTTTTGTAAGTGTACACACAATTATTATGTTATTTATAAATGTTTTAACTTGTATTTTCAGCTGCAATCTAAAGATTCCCGCACAGTTTTCTCTTGTTTTCCCCATGCTAACTTCACTCCTAGCTAATTACTGTTCTCTTTTCTCTTTCTTTTGCCCTTCTCTGCTGTCATTCATTCCCCTGGGGACAGTCTGAACTCTTCAGGTGGACACTGATGTGTTTTGTGCATGTCCTGCCCTGTTTATATCTGTCCTGCTTGTATATTTATTCTATCTGCATTGACAGATGAGTTAATTAATCTCAGCGTGTTGTGTGTGTGTTTGCAGCATGTAACTGCCACAGACACTCATCAGAGTGCTACTATGATCCAGAGATCGATCAGAGGAGAGCCAGTCTCAACATGCAGGGAGAATACAGCGGCGGAGGAGTGTGCGTCGAATGCCAGGTGGGCTCAGGTGTACAAACACACTAATAACACGAAAGTGGTGCGGATGCATTGGCTGTGGCTCAAGACCTACCTAGACAGCATTTATGGGCAAAATAAGCGCATACAACATTTTTGGTTGTCAGTTGCACACTCACTAGGTTTGGAAACAGCTGTTGATGTTTTAGCAAATACATTCTATGATTTTGGTGATTTTTATTCTTTCACAGCATCACACCACAGGCATCAACTGTGAGCGCTGCATTCCTGGGTATTACAGATCACCTGATCATTCTCTTGAGTCCCCATTCGCCTGTTCAGGTGAGTCTCCCGTGATCTATTTAGCATTCATTTATTTTTATTTTAGTCATTTTATTGCTTCAATTTAAAATTTTGTCTCTTTTAGTTGCCGAAACAACATTTCTAATGATTTTTTACATTTTTCACCTATTTCAATTAATGGAAATTATTTGTAATCGTTTTCGTTAAAAGCAGCACTGGTCATGCATACATTTAAATAAAAATTGAACTGTATATATGCATTTAAAGACAGGGTAGTTGATTTGGTTTAAAAACATTTTTTGTTATGCTGGTTGAAAGTCTCTTCACATTCTGAAAGCAATCACTAAGTGGTCTAAATGTATTTATATGTATTTATATCGTCTGTGGAAGGCGTAGGACCATAAAATGTTCATCCAATCATATTCCTCGGCCCGAGGATTACAATAGGCTTTCCTACCTGCCTGTCAACATATGTATTTGATCGCGCAGTCCATTGCACTATTGCAGAACGAGCGAAAATTCAAATGCTTTATTATTGTAAAATTATGCACTTTTTACTGTAATTTTTTCTCACTGGTGAATGAGATATGAGATTATCTGACAACGCTGCGTTCAGTCCTCCACCATCACCATCTCTCATCGTGTCGCAGTCGCTGGTTAGTCTCTGGTCTGCCGGAGCGCTTTCATGTGTTTTGGAGGAGGCGTGGCTTTGAAGATTGATTTGCAGGGAGAGTGGGATCTTATGCTTTCAAAGCTTGCTTGCTATTGCTAGCCTCTCTTAAACTGCCTACTACTGTTGTTATGGTACCAAAATTTCTGTATTCGGTACCAATACCAGTGAAAATCCACGGAGTATAATTAATTATAATTTGCACTTACAAATTGCATAAATAATATTACAGTGTTTCCCACAGACTTGCACTCTATTTGTGGCGGCATATATATGCAAATTAATTCTCTGCCAGCAGGAGGCGCTGTTGGAGCGGGAGAGATAGAGGTTTCCCCGGTAACGGCTGTAATCAAATAAGCGCTGAGCTCACAAACACTGCTTTATCAGGTCGTTTTCATTTTTTTAGTACCGACTTGGTACCAAAGTACCGGGTCTTTTGACAACACTACTGCCCACCGTACCTTTAAATGATCTGTAGATATTGAAGAAGCATGTTTTGGTTTTCTCTGATTCTCTCATGTGTTTTGCAGAGTGTCAGTGTGAGTCTAAGTTCACTGACGGCACATGTGAGGATCTGACCGGACGCTGTTACTGTAAACCCAACTACACCGGTGAGAACTGTGACACATGTGCGGAGGGATACGAAGGCTTCCCTGAATGCTACCGTAAGTCTCTGTGTGGGTGTATCTTTGAAGCATTCATGAAGGTTTCAGGCAGTATATTTCAGTTGAATTCATCCAGTGTGGATAATTATCTCTAAACAGCTATCAAAGAAATATTTAGTATATATACTGTGGGTACGGAAAGTATTCAGACCCCCTTCAATTTTTCACTCTTTGTTATATTGCAGCCATTTGCTAAAATCATTTAAGTTAATTTTTTTTCCTCATTAA
>NW_015558695.1:1116370-1127982 GCF_001515605.1 Sinocyclocheilus anshuiensis | reverse complement strand
TGCAATATAACAAAGAGTGAAAAATTGAAGGGGGTCTGAATACTTTCCGTACCCACTGTATGTGTAAAGAAATTCTCGTTGTTTATTATACAGTTGCTTGTGTTTATTTCTGTCAGAGAGGTACATCAGTGGAGAGGCCAGACCTGCAGGGGAAATCATTAGTAAGACATTGATTTGATTCAGTTTGATTCATCTCGATTTGAATCGGATTTGATTCTTATTCTCATTCACTGATTTCTCATACATTTTGTTACGTTCTTGTGTTGTGCAGACTGTGAGTGCAGCGCTGCAGGTACAGAAGGGAACTCCTGTAGGCCGGACCCTCACACCAATACATGTGTGTGTAAACCTGAATTCACCGGAGAACACTGTGACACCTGCGCTCCTGGTCACTTCGGCCTCAACTGTCAGCGTAAGCACGTTTTATGGCTCTTATAATTGTCACTGAGTTAATTACAGTGAATCTTTAATGTTAGTATAAAGATGTTTGTCATTTCATTATGCATTCTGTGTGCCTGTCCATTGTTAAGTCCCAGATCAGATCAGCTGTTCCATTCTGCCCATTTTTGTCTTTTCTGTGTAATCCACTGCAGCAGGTGACAGGTCCATCTGAGCAAACACATGCAGTTTGTTGCATCAGTGTTTGTCTGTCTGCTGAACTGCTGTTGATCTTGCACATAGTTGGAGTGTTTGTGAGCACAATATACCACCCAATGACAAAGGCAATGCAAACATGCCCACATTCTTGTTCCTCTCCCTTCCCCCCAGGCTGTCAGTGTTCAGGCCAGGGTTGCCTGGATGGGTCCTGTGATGCACTAACGGGCCAGTGTGTGTGTCGGAGCGGGTTTCAGGGTTATTCATGCGAGCAGTGTGCGCCCGGCTACTTCAACTACCCACTGTGCCAATGTGAGTGCTTGCCAACTCTAATCTCACTAAACTTCAAAATCCCCCATGAGTGCTGCCAAACCATGAACTTTACAGTGCAGCCACAATAACTGTTTTCTGTTCTTTTACTGCTCTGATTAAGGTCAACTTGAATTTTTAATTGACCCTATTTACTTTCTTAACACACATTCTTGGTCTCATTGCATTTGATTTATCAGTGCACATTATGAAATGTAGTAACTTGATTGGTTGATATTACCAATATGATTGGCTAAGTGGCGTGACTTTTCACTCTGCTTGTCTGTTTGCACATTTACAGACTGTAAGTGTGTGTATTAGTGGTGGAGATTTTTCAGTGACTCTTTCTGCAGTTTACATCATTACACCAGTAGGTGGAGACAAGTGACTGTCTGTATAACTGAGTCCTTTGAAACGTTCACTTGTCCAATTCATTCAAAGACACTGATTTGTTCTGAAGTGAAACAAGTGACTGTCTTCATGAGCGAGTTCACTGAATCATTCACTCGTCCAAGTTGATTTTTTTCAAAAACATTGTTTCATTCAGGTACGAAACAAGTGACTGTCTTCATGAGTTACTGAATCTGTTACTTAACTGATTTGTTCAAAAACACTAATTCATTCAGAAACAAAACAAGTGACTGCCTCAAAAGAGCCATTTAATCTTTGAGTCAACTGATTGGTTCAAAAATATTCATTCGGGAACAAAAAAGTGACTGTCTTCATGAATTAGTCATTTGAATTGTTCACTCAGCTGATTTATTTAAAAATACTGATTCATTCTGAAATGAAACAAGTGACTGTCTTTATGAGTGAATCATTTAAATCATTCTCTCAAATAAATAGATTTGTTCAAAAGCATTGATTCATTCAGGAACAAAAAAGGGACTGTCTTTATAAGTGAGTCATTGAATCATTCACCTATCCGAATTGATTTCTTCAAAAACTCTCAATTATTCAGGAACAAACTTAATGTCAATGAATGTTTATTCAAAATATTTGCTTAATAATTCTGAATCATTCAGGCAAAATTGTGTCTACTATGCAAGTTGGTCAATATTGAACATTAACATTCTCATTAAATGTCCTTTTCCACATTACAGAAGTATAATGGATTGCAAAAGCATTTCTTGTTGACTTCGAAACTATTAACATTTGATTCAATTTTATTTCTCTCTCTGTCTGTAGATTGCGGTTGCAGTGTTGTGGGCTCTATGCCTGAGATATGCAACACAGCCGGTCAGTGTTTGTGCAGGCCGGAGTTCACTGGTCCTCGCTGTGATCAGTGTCGCTCAGGGTTCCACTCATATCCAAACTGCCAGGGTGAGACACACACACAGTGATTTAATACATTAAAGAAAGGCTCAGTCTGATATTTGCAGATTCACTGTCTGTATCATCTCGATTATAACTACTTGGATTCAATTTCCCAGTGTGCACTTGTGACCCTCGCGCATCTTTGGACTCCAGCTGTACCTTGTCGGGTCAGTGTAACTGCAGACCCAACTACAGTGGCCCCAAATGTGACCAGTGTGCACCCGGATATTACTCCTATCCCAGCTGCACACGTAAGTCACATGACTCTAATCACAGGCCAACGTTACCTGTGGTAACAGGTGATTTTACATTGAAATCTCTCTGTTTCAGCATGTCGTTGTTCATTGGAGGGCTCTCGCTTCAGCTCCTGTGATCCAGTGTCTGGTCAGTGTGTTTGTCTGCCAAACATTGTGGGTCAGAGGTGTGATAGCTGCAGTCCTGGGTCATATGGCTTTCCCCTCTGCCAAGGTAATCTTACTTAAACAATATTCATGTTCCTGTATATTACATTCATTTGAAGTAGTTCTGATGGTTTTCTTTCCCTCTCTGTGCTCTAGTCGGGACCTGCAACCCAGCAGGCTCTGTTCATAATGACATCCTGCCCACTGTGGTGAGTATAACTGAGCTTTCTACATTAAACATGGCTACGTTCAGAATGGATAATGCATATTGTGCTGTAAATTATTCATGTTGTTATATTGTGCATATCATACTATATACTGCACATAATATGTTGAATATTTCGTGAATGTATCAAAAGATTATGTGAAACAACAGAGTGCAGTATGTAGCAATTCAGTAGACAGAGTCAATATTTTGTTTAGACACACCTTTTCATATCTTTTACATTGTTATTTTTTTAAACTACCGCTGTAAATGAGGATCAATCACAGTCTTTACAAACTTTCATTCCTATTCCAGACTCTCAGTGCTTGTTTTTTTTTATTCCTCAGGGCTCCTGCAACTGTCGGCCTCATGTGGAGGGGGTGGCGTGTGATCGCTGTAAGCCTCTCTACTGGAATCTTTCTCTCCATACAGTCTATGGATGCTCAAGTAAGAGAAAAGTTTGGACACATCGCAAAATGTCATTTTAAGTAATTGGGCCAACATGTAAACAAAAGACTGCCATTTTGTTCGCTTTGGTGGCAAATCAGACTCTAGTGACAGTGCAGTTTTCAAATATGTAGCTTGTTAGTTAAGCTGTATAGAAAATAAAACAGTATATGTCTCTGCTAATGTATATTATGATTGATTTTGCAGGCTGTGACTGTAATACATTAGGAACTATGAGTGAGGTTGCAGAGTGCACTCAGGTATGGAAATATCAGTGATAACGCCGTCTTACAAATTCAATTCCAAGAGCATAGTTAACAAACCTCCATCTGTCTTTCAATCAGAGCACCGGCCAGTGTTACTGTAAACCCAACGTGTGCAGCGGCACATGTAATGTGTGCAAGGATGGGTACTTCAGCCTTCAGAAGAACAACTACTTTGGGTGCCAAGGTACATAATCAAATCCAAGCAGACATTCTAAATACTCAAATGAAGAAATGGGTTAAACTCTCGCCCCTGTGCATCTAGGCTGCCAGTGTGATATTGGAGGCTCTGTTGGGCAGGCGTGTAATGAGAGGCACGGGCGGTGTCGATGCAGACCCAATGTGGAGGGACCCAAATGCAACCAGTGAGTGACAAGAAAAAGCACATACAGATGTAGCAGTGTGCAGTTTATGTGGGGTTCTGTCATGACTCTGGTGTGTTTGTTTAGACCTCGGCCAGATCATTATTTCCCAGACCTGCACCATATGAAGTCTGAAGTGGAGGAAGGCACCACCATGGATGGACGTCCAGTGAGGTTTGGTTACAATCCTCTGGAGTTTGAGAGCTTCAGCTGGAGGGGATATGCCCAGATGTCTCCCATACAGGTACACAAACACGCGTATAAGTTTGCACTAGGGCTGCACGATAAATCGCATGCGATATTTAACGCGCCGCAGGTGATGGAGATTTACCGCTGATTACAGAACCGGCTTCCTGACAAGATGCGCATTAAATATCGCATGCGATTTATCGTGCAGCCCTAGTTTGCACCTTGAAATCTATTTTTTAAATTACATTATTGAATGGTAAATAATAATAATAATAACAAATTGTTAGAATAATAATTCTGTAATAGTAATAATAAAAAACTACAATAATAACAACAACAAGAGTAGTAATAACAATTGATCATTGCTATAAATTATTATTCTTGTTGTTAATATTATTATTAATAATTCATAATAATATATATTTTTAATTGTAACAACATCATCATTGAATGGTTAATGATAATGATAATAATAATAATAAGACAATATATAATATTGATTATAAATTATAATAACATCAACATTAATAATCATTATTTTTTATTATTACTACTATTTAAAAATAATCATCTAGAATTATAATAACAATAACAAATTGTTATAATAATAATATAATATTAATAATAAACAACTACGACAACAACAATTATTATTATACTTATGGCAATATTATTATTAATAATGATGATGATGAAAAAGCTATAAAACAACAACATTATTGAATGGTTAATAATAATAAAATTAACAAATTGCTAATAATAACAATCTGATAATTGTATTATATATAATACTGATAATAAAATGATAAAAAACAACAATAATTATAATTCTTATTAATATTGTTAATATTTATAATAGTAATAATAATACATCTATATCAAATCTATAACAACACTTAAAATAACATTATTATTATTATCATTACATATGATGTGTTATAGCAATTTGTGTATTAAGTTTTTTTCTTGTTGGATATCCTTTTTCACTCAGAAATATGTCACATTACAGAAGTAAAATAGGTTATGAATACTGTTTAATGTTGAAGATACTATGAAAATTATAATATTAATTATAATAGAACTGTGAATAAATATGACCTGTTTTAAAGTTAAATTTATTTCAAAATGTTGTTATCATTATCATCATTTTGTAGATATTCACGATGTTCAAGTTGATGCGTGTGTGTAAAATTAGACTGAGATGTAGCGTTGCGTTGTGTGAATGAAATGCGCTGTGTCTTTGGCTTGGCTGAGGGCTTTGATCACGGCTTTGGATTGCTGCTGCTTGCGTTCATTGGCTGCTGTGTTGGGCTGTTGTGCTGGTTGGTGGTGGTTTTGAGCAACAGCTTTGCATTTGTCTCTCTTTCTGTCTGTGTCTGTCTGTTGTGGGCCGTTCTTTTGCTCTCTAGCCTCGGGTTCTGGTTGAGGTGGTGGTTGGCTCTCCAGACCTGTTTCATGTGGTCTTGCACTATGTGAACCGTGGGGGCATGGACGTGAGGGGGCGGGTCTCTGTGATCGAAGATGGCAGACACTTCCTCTGTGGGAATTGTAAGTTTTTGAGCACCCTCTGTTTTAATGACCTACTTTTCTCTATCTTTCTACCTTCCTCACTTAAATCCTTTGCTCTCCGAGCTGGTGACTTCCTGCTTTCTTGACAAACCCTCCCTCTTCTCCCCATGTCCAAGACACACTCTCATCGCAACCAGCATCTCAGATCTATCACATGATCACACCCATCTTGATCAGAAAGCCACAGTTCAGGTCTTTAACCCTCCCCTCCTCTTTCCCTCTCTCTCCTCTTCTCCTTGTCTTCCTTGTCCTTCATCTCAGAATACAGTTAAAATGATGGTGCACGTTCGTGAAGCAGACGTGTATCTCACGCGCTTCATCCTCAGATATGTAAACACGAGGTTGGCCGTGTCGAATGGTAAAATCACAGCCTATCAGAACAGCAGAAGAGGTACGTCTGACGGTTCGATGTGCAAGACTTTCATTCTTTCAGTGAACCCAAAGGAGAGATTTAGCAGACTGTTCTAGCTGCTCTTTTTGTACTCAAACAAGCATTGGTCTGTATGGCTTATAATGGTTACGCCATTGGTACATAGAGCAAAGGGCAACATTTTCATCGAGACATATGAATTTCACCTTATTTTATTATTTTACTTATTTTATTTTTAATTTTATTTGACTGAATAATAGAGAATAACAATGTTGCTCTATATGCTCTATATTTATTATTTTAGCTAATAATAGCTAATTTGCTGCATGTGTCCCTGATTAAGCTTTTAACTAAATAAACGATTACACAAAATAAATAGCTTTTTTATAGCTGTATTTTTTTTAAATTCTGTTTATATTTTAAATTCTATTGATAAATTATTCTATAACTGTACTTCTTTACTCCTGTACTCCAAAAGCTGTTTAATGTCTTGATATGCTACAGATATAACTTGTTGCATAGTAATTCCCCTTTCCTCTTGTTTTGGTATTAATTTACAAAATTTCAGAAGCTAAGTTATTTACGCATTTAAAAATTAATTAAAAAAATGCATAATGTATAAAACTAAGCAAACATTTTTTTTTCCATTTTATAATGATGCCATTTCATTGACTTGTAAACTATTACTTCCAGCATCTGTATATAAAGACACTATTGTTTGACTTGGCTACTGTAATAGTTATATAAAGTCTAATCATATGGAAGCAGTTCAAATTAATTTTAATAGATATCAAATCTTTACTCCATTTTAATTTGCTAGTGCTTTTATGTCATTTTTAGAGTTTGAATAGAATTCTTCCATCCCATTTTGCTTTCATTGTATGGAAAAGAGCAGCTCGGACATTCTGCTAAACTTCTCCGTTTGTGTTTCACAGAAAAAAAAGAAAGTCCTCATGAGTAAATGAAGACAGCTTTTAATTATAAATGAACTATTCTTTGAGTACAACAATTGATATGTTGATAATGTTTAATAATTTATAAATATGTAACTTCATAGTTTTATTGATTCATCCAATGCTGTAACTCCATCCCCAATAAAACAGGTTTCCATCCTTCTCTTTGCAGGCTCTGAGCAGTCCAAGCAGATCGTCTTTGCACCCACTTCAGAACCTACATTTGTGAGCGTGCCTCAGAACAGTTTTGTGGAGCCATTTGTCTTGAACCCAGGAACCTGGACTGTGATTATTGAGGCGGAGGGCATTCTGCTGGTAGGACCCCCTCTTAAAGATGCTTTCAACATTATTACTACATGAACAAACCCTAAACACACTCTCTCTGTCACTTTCTCTCTGCAGGACTACCTGGTGCTGTTGCCCAGTGCATATTACGAGGCTCCTATCCTGCAACTTCAAGTGACTGAACCCTGTTCATACAGCAACACACAGGATTCCAGTCAAAAGTCCGTAGCACAGCAACTTTTTGTGTACATATATCATGTGTATGCCTGTTATATGCACTGTGACTGAGCTAATGTCTTTTGGTGTGTTCAGCTGTCTGCAGTACATGCATCTGTCTCTGGATGAGTTCCCATCCATCTCCAGCAATGATGCCAACTGCAGGTCTGATAATCACCTGCCCAGACCCTGCCACACTGAGAAGATCACTCCCCGCCATCCCAGCATGGCCATCTGCAGCGGCAATGACGTAAGATGCTGTTTTCAGCATTAATAATAATAAATGTTTCTTGAGCAGCAAACCAGCATATTAGAAGGATTTCTGAAGGATCATGTGACTCTGAAGACTGGAGTAATGATGCTGAAATTTCAGCTTTACATCACAGGAATAAATGACATTGTAAATTATATTACAATAGAAAACATTTATTTTAAATTGTAATAATATTTCACAATATTTTGACTCAGATGAATGCAGCCTTAGTGACCAAACATTTAAAAAATCTTACTAAGCCCAAACCTTTGAACAGTAGTGTATAAATACATAAAAGTCATATTTTTATACAAATTAAATCCTGTTTGTGTGTTCAGATGAACGTCCAGCTGCATCGTCGTGTTCCTGTCCCTGGAGAGTATGTGTTGGTGGTCGAGTACGCCAGTGAAGATCAGTTCCCTCAAACTTTCAATGTGTCTGTTAATTCACCGGGTGAAAGCACTCATCAAGAGCAAATAATCCTGCTCCATTGCAAATACAGGTGTGTTTGTGTGACATTGCAACATTTCCCTTTTCTTTTGTTTCAGGTATTCACACTCAACCTGAAGGGGTCATAATATGTGACCCTGGACCACAAAACCAGTCATAAGGCTCATTTTTTTGAAATTGAGATTTATACATCATCTGAAAGCTGAATAAATACGCTTTCCGCTGATGTGTGGTTTGTTAGTATAGGACAATATTTGGCTGAGATACAACTATTTGAAATTCTGGAATCTGAGAGTGCAAAAAAATAAAAATACTGAGAAAATCGCCTTTAAAGTTGTCCAAATTAAGTTCTTAGCAATGCATATTACTAATCAAAAATTAAGTTTTGATATATTTACGGTAGGAAATGTACAAAATATCTTCATGGAACATGCTCTTTACTTAATATCCTAATGATTTTTGGCATAAAAGAAAAATCGATAATTTTGACCCATACAATGTTTTTTTGGCTATTTCTACAAATATATCCCAGCGACTTAAGACTGGTTTTGTGCTCCAGGGTCACATATGTACTTTTGGTTTTTACACTGAGCTTTATTCCTGCTGTTTGTCAAAGTTTTTTTTTTTTGCATCAGAACAGTCATATTTAGTTTTCACTCTCTCTGTCTGACTCATAGAATTAAACATGCTGTTTTTGATACTGTACCTTTAAGACTTTTACATGACATTGTTTATGATTGGTTAGGCACTTTGCATGTACATTAAAATGAGTCATATTTAATGTTTTAATGTAACATCACAACCACAATGAGGTTTAAATGAGTTATTTTGCCATATTCATCAATTTTATTCTTTAGAAAGCATTGCTTTTGCATACCATTTAATTCTTCAGTTGGTCTTTTTCCTTTTTCTTCAAACTCTGCATTTGCTGATTGATTCGTGTGTATGTGTCTCTGTGTATGTGTGTGTAGTTTCCTGTGCCGTGCAGTGTCTGTAGATGACAAGAAGCGTGTGGCAGTCTTCACTCTCTCCACAGAGGCTGATATCCTGCTTACCACAGACAGAGGCAGTTTTTTCCTTGTGAGAGTTTTTTTTCTGCTTGAACCTGCCATAAAAGCTATCTGTGTCCACTGTAAACGCCATTTACAAGTGTGTGTCTGATTTCCTTTCCAGCACAAAGTGTTCCTCATCCCTCGCGCTCAGTTCACCATGGAGTACCTGAAGCCCAGAGTTCACTGCATCAACACACACGGGCACTTCTCTCCAGACAGGTGACTAACACGTACAACATGTAAATCTTCAACTAAAGTCCTGTTTACACTAGTGCGTTTTCGTTTTAAAATGGTGTTTTGAAAACGATCCTTGTCTACACTGGCGTTTTCACTGCGTTTCAGAAACGATCTCCGTCTACACTTCACAGCCGAAAACACATGTCACATGACCATTCATCCAGGTACAACCATAGATATGTATAGGTAGATTCCCTATTATTTAGATGGCGGACGCGTCTGTGTGCTTGGAGCGGTCAAATGAGGTATCTACCTATACATATCTATGGGTACAACAATGAGCATGATGTTATTGTTTATATACGGTCATCAAGGATACGCAGAGAGAATGTGGGCAGCCACGCCATCGTTTTCAAAAGTCTCCGGTTTGCTCCGTTTACACTGAAACGCAGCCCCGGAGTTTTCAAACTAAAACGGGGTCTGCAGCATTTTCAAAAGTCGACAACGCCGGAGTACTGTAAACGACAGGCATAACCGTAGCAAAAGTTATGCATTTTAAAACGAAAATGCACTAGTGTAAACGGGGCCTAAGTCTTGTGTGCTGCATCATGTGCCATTACACTCAAACACTTGTTTTGTAGATTTATTATTATTATTATTTTAGTTTAGTTTTTATTGTTAGGTCTTCAGCTTTTCTAAACATTTCTACTATTTTATTTTATTTTATTTTCAGTCTTTCTAACTACCATTTTACCTAAACAAAATTCTTTCACTGCCTTGCAAGCACTGACTTTTCTGGAAATCGCATTTAGTTATTTTTCAGACATTTTTAAATTAGGACATTTGATGATCCTACATATTTACAGTTATAAGAACCCATGATCATCAGACATTAACATGATTTTTAGCTATTTTAGGTATCAAAGTGAAGAATATTTGTGTGTTATTTATTGCAGTAGGGTTTATCCTATTCATATTCATGTTTTATATTCTCTGTTGTCCAGCGGCTCCTGCATCCCGTCTCGTTTCCAGAATCCTCCTCAGTCTCTGGTCTTAAAAGAGGGTCAGGCTTCTTCTGTGCTGGACTCGACTATGGCTTCAGCCCCCGATCCCAGCCTTTATGCAGACAGACCAATGACTTCCAGACCACCAACCGCTGTTGATAACAGTGAACACATGCTTCTGGATCCTAATCAGGTACATCAGGCCCATTAAACTCTCATTGCTGTCCAACATCTCTTACTGTTTCTTCTTTTAAAAGAACATTTTCCCCTCCATTTATCCATCTGTGCCAGTCTTGTAGTTTGTCTCTTTCTGATATTTAAATGCTAATAAAAAAGCACACTTCTGATGTTCGTTTGTCTGCTTCCTTTCCCAGAATGCTGTAATGTATTCAACACGTGTACATGCACTGGGCCGTTATGTGTTCATCCTGCATTACCATCAGCCCCTGCACCCAACTTACAATGTCCAGGTCCACATCAACGGAGGACGCATATGGCAGGGTGAGCAAATAGATGAATACAGACTCACTTATTGACTTCTTCTTCTTTTTTTATCACTGAACATGCTTGTTTATTAATGGTCACTTTTTGTATTTCAGGCCACGTCAATGCATCCTTTTGTCCCCATGGTTATGGTTGTCGTAGTGTTGTCATGTCAGAGAGCCAGATTATCTTGGATGTGACGGACTATGAGGTCATCCTGACCCTGCGTGTTCCAGACAGAAAGACACTGTGGCTGGTGAGTGTCATTATGAGGTTTTACTGAAGGTAATATGAATTGACAATAACAATGACACTTCTTTTTCTCTTCTGTGTTTCAGGACTATGTGCTGGTGGTGCCAGAGAGCACGTATAGCTCCAGCTTTTTGTCTGAGGAGCCACTGGACAAATCCTACGACTTCATCAGCAACTGTGGTCAAAACAGCTTTTACATCAAGTATGATACTTATACATTTGTAAACATGTAGGAATGCACGAGATAAAAATTCTGGGTGATAATTATATTCATGTTAAGGCCTAAAAAAGGCCATAAATAAGTAAATACATTGCAGATATTAAAATTCAATTCAATTGTGTCTAAATAAATATAAAAATAAAACACTTAAAACACACACACACCATTTTTCAATTTTTTAAATAATTTTTACTCAAGTAAAACTATTAAAAATCTTTTTCAGTAACTGAAATAAAGCTGA
>NW_015558695.1:1087386-1116133 GCF_001515605.1 Sinocyclocheilus anshuiensis | reverse complement strand
TATATATATATATATATATATATATATATATATGTATTACCTGTAGATGAAAATTTTTAGAAATTAGAAATGTTTCCTTGGCTACTACTAGTTGAAGTACTAAAACTAAATCTGAAATAAAACTAAATTAAAGCTTGATAGAAATAAAAAATAGCAAAATTATTCAAACTTAAACTAAAATGAAAATGAAAACTGAAAATATAAAAAAATAAAAGCTAATTTATTCTACTAATGAATACTATAATTGTATAAAAAACACTAATAATACTAAAAAGCACTGCTACAAGTAAATTTATGTTTACATCAAAACACGATGTTTGAAAAATGTATTTTGTAATGTATAGTATGATGTTTAATTTGAGATTTGCTAAAGATCACATTTAAGTATTATTGAAATATTAGTGCTTTTAAAAACTAACTTTAAAAGAGCGTTTTTAAATAAATAATTAATAAAAACCTTAAATGCCAAAATGGAAATGACACACAATTAAATATGCAACAATGGATAATTCCAGTAAATTATTCTCTAATACGGCTGATAATATGGTGCAGATATATTGCTCATGAACATATCCTGATATATCATTATTAAAGTGCCTTCCATCTTAACATTTCCTCGTTCTTCTCAGCCCGTCCACAGCGTCTCCGTTCTGTCGTAACTCTGCTGTGTCTCTGTCTGCGTTCTTCAATAACGGCGCCGTGCCCTGCGGCTGTCATGAGGTGGGCGCTGAGAGCGATACCTGCGACACCTTCGGAGGACAGTGCAAGTGCAGACCCAACGTGATTGGCCGAGACTGTTCCCAGTGTGCCACGGGATACTACGGCTTCCCCAACTGTAGACGTGAGTATCACCAACCACGTGGTGGAACGATGGATTGATGGATGGATGGCTGATGTTTTTTCTTTTCCTCTCTAGCATGTAACTGTGGTACTCGTCTGTGTGAGCCAGTCACGGGCGAGTGCATCTGTCCTCCACGGACCCTGCAGCCAGACTGTGTCACCTGTGAACCCCAGACATTTGGCTGCCATCCTCTGGTGGGGTGTGAGATGTGCAACTGCTCCAGGCCTGGAGTGGCTTCACTGGAAATCGGCTGTGACACACACAACGGCCAGTGCAGGTACAGTACAGCAGCACACACACACACACACACATATATATATAAACTACATGCGATGGCTCATGGGGTCGACTTTCTAAGAATCTGAATATATATTCAGAATATATATTATATGAACAACATGAAGCCTTTTGCCTTTTCGGCCCATCAAGGACTTTTTTTTTTTTGAGCGGGCAGTTAAGCACTTTTTCCAGTGATGTCTCAAGGATATAGTATAGGCGACATCCGTTTTCCTTCCCAGCTGCACCTTTACTGCTAATACCTATATTATTTCTTCATCATTAATTCTCTATCAGTGTTATTCTACTATTTTTATATACTATTGTAGTATTTATTAATATAAATTAGGGCTGGGCGATATAGCTAAATAATTTATCAATTATATAATGTTTCATATCGTTCAGCATCGATAATTATTGATATTTTTTATAACCTTTTTTAAAACTAAGAGCAATAAAAAAAATGTTTACATTTAACCACTGTATTTTTAAATTAACCCAATTTATTGAGACAAACAACAAATATTTTTTGTTTTAACAATCAAACACAAAATAAAAATTAAACAAATATCTAATTTCTAATGCTTTATATGCAGATTAAATAGGTCTTAAGGAAATTTTGTCTTGTCTCCCGAGGCCACAGGAGGGCGCAGTGAGCAAAATAATGCAGCGCATTTAAATTGTCAACGCAAGGAAGTAACTCTATACAAAAAAAAAAGTGCATTATGTCTAAATTAACTCATAAAAATCAAATATAATTTGGTAAATTGCATAAACAATTATGAACAAAACACCATCATGTATTTATGCATTGCTTACAAGATCTTCTCCGCATTGAGCTTCTATATTTCTCTAATATTTTGAATGAATAACGCAGCAGCAGCGCGTCCCGTGGGCTAGAGCTTAAAACCAATCCTGTACTTGTTCTTTTCATTTATAGCCAGCATGGCAAACCATTTTAACCATATAAATTAGGGAACAATTAAAATTAGGGGAAAATGTGTCTGCTGTCTGAAGTCAAGTCGTTTGGATTGGAATGGAGTTAATGGAGTGTTTACAACTGACCTTTTACGCCTGAGCCAAACATTTTTCTGTGAAGCACTGCCTGAAGAACTGATATTATTAACCACTGTCTCTGGTCATAACAATACTGTCTATATAAGGATTAAGTGCAGGAATTCCAGAGGTATTTATTTTTAGGAGATTTTATTTCAGTCCATTGGCTGCACGTCCCCTCATTAGGCATTGTTTAAAATCTGCAGGGAGGCAGGATTTGAGCTGCTGTGACTGTGAGCTGCACAATCTCACCAGCATCTCTGCACTTCAAGAGGATGTCATAAATTATAACCGTTCATTCATCATCCATTGAGGTCACGGTCATTAACTATAACTGGATAAATTAGCAATAACTATGGCAGTTTGCTTAGATATAGTTGGAAAGAATGTATTAGGCCCAAGCCAATAGCTTGTTTTTGGACTGGGTTTGGTAGAGTATAATGCCCATATTTTGGGTCACATTGCCACATTTCTTTACCACATTCCCTCTTTCACATGAGAGCTTGTTGGTTGTGTCCAGACATGATAGGAACACTGCTACAATACATACATATATACTTTGTGTTATTTGCATCCTGCTAAAGCACATTACTCCCTCCTCAGGTGCAGGAACAACATTGTTGGCCGTCAGTGTGACAGGTGTGCCCCAGGTTTTTACGGATACCCCAACTGCAGACCATGTGACTGCAGCGAGGCAGGAACTGAGAAAGATGTCTGTGACTCCATCACCGGACGCTGTTTATGCAAGGTGCCCCCTCATATTATTTGTGAATATTACAGTAATGTTATAATCCAACATTCAGGAATCTCCCTCATCTGTTATATCAATGATGTGTTTGCTCTCTCTCAGGAAAATGTGGAAGGCTCTCGCTGTGACCAGTGCAAACTGGGAACGTTTCATTTGGACCCCACTAATGCTAAAGGCTGCACCAAGTGCTTCTGCTTTGGAGCCACTGACCGCTGCCACAGCTCTGACAAACGGAGGAGTGAGGTACTCTACTGAAGATAAAGAGATGTAGTTTAATAAATAAAGAAATCATTCACCTTTATGTATATGCGCATATACATTACCGTTCAAAAGTTTTTCAATTTTGAATGTTTTGTGAAAGAAGTCTTTTATTCTCAAACTGTATTTATTTGATCAAAACATATAGTAAAACAGTAATATTGCGAAATATTATTATAATCTAAAACAATTGTCTATATTAATATATTTAAAAATGTCATTTATTCCTGTGATGCAAAGTTGAATTTTCAGCATCATTACTCCAGTCTTCAGTGTCACATGATTCTTCAGAAATCATTCTAATATGCTGATTTGCTGCTTGAGAAACATTTCTTATTATCAATGATGAAAACAGTTGTGCTGATTCATATTTTTGTGGAAACTGTAAACACATTATAAATGTCTTACTGCCACTTTTGATCAATTTAATGGATTCTTGTTGAATAAAAGCACTGACATTTTTTGGAAATTTAAAAAAACTTCTTATTCTACCTAAACTTTTGAACACTTATATATGATAGAAAGTGAGATTTTGAGCTTACCTATTCTTATCCATCCATAAAATGTTTGCAGTTTGTAGCAATGTACCAGTTACAAAAATATGCCTGTAAAGATTTGTCAACTGGTATGCATTTTTTATATTTTTATCATGGTACTTCCAGTGTGGGATTGAATATCCAGTCACAGTACAATAATCATATTTTACCATCTTTCTGTTGAGTTGTCACAGGCTACACGCAAAAACATGCATACAGCATGACCAGTGTAGTCTGAATTACACACTGATGACCCTTATGAGCTGGTTCTTTTAAAGGGATAATTCACCCAAAAATAAAATGAAAATTCTGTCATTAATTACTCAACCTCATGTCATTCCAAACCTGTAAGACCTTCGTTCACCTTCGGAACACAAATTAAGATATTTTTGGTGAACTCCGAGAGTTTTCTGACCCTGCATAGACAGCAACACAACTGACACATTCAAGGCCCAGAAAGGTAGTAAGGACATCGTTATAATAGTCACACGAAAAGTATTCATATGAAAAGTTTTCACTTTTCTGTTTTAACGATGTCCTTACTACCTTTCTGGGCCTTGAATGTGGCAGTTGTGTTGCTGTCTATGCAGGGTCAGAAAACTCTCGGATTTCACCAAAAATATCTTAATTTGTGTTCCGAAGATGAACGAAGGTCTTACGGGTTTGGAACGACATGAGGGTGAGTAATTAATGACAGAATTTTCATTTTCAACTTTCCCTTTAATATATCATTAAAAAGACCCTCATATTACAAATCTTTCACTGAACGGATTTATTGAATCACTCAGAGCAGTTACAAAATCAACATCTGACTTGCTTGAACTGCAGGTTATCATTCTTTTCAGTGAACATTTGTGTACTGGATGTGAAAATGAATTCAGTGTAATTACTGACTGCAATAACATTTAACTGATGTCTTTGCTTTGATCTGGCCACCCCAGTTGTGTTGCTGTCTATGCAGGGTCAGAAAACTCTCGGATTTCACCAAAAATATCTTAATTTGTGTTCCGAAGATGAACGAAGGTCTTACGGGTTTGGAACGACATGAGGGTGAGTAATTAATGACAGAATTTTCATTTTCAACTTTCCCTTTAATATATCATTAAAAAGACCCTCATATTACAAATCTTTCACTGAACGGATTTATTGAATCACTCAGAGCAGTTACAAAATCAACATCTGACTTGCTTGAACTGCAGGTTATCATTATTTTCAGTGAACATTTGTGTACTGGATGTCTGTGAAAATGAATTCAGTGTAATTACTGACTGCAATAACATTTAACTGATGTCTTTGCTTTGATCTGGCCACCCCTACAGATCATGGACATGGCTGGCTGGGTGCTATTGAGAAGTGACAGACAGGAAGTCCCCGTGTCCACGTATCTCGATCAAGATCTGGTGGAGGCTGATCTGAGTGACGTACCTGACGTCTCGCAGGACCTCCACTGGCACGCTCCTCGCGCTTACCTCGGTGATAAAGTGAGTCCACAGCAATCTGGGATAATATTCACAAGCATGTCACTCAACCAGAGTCATGAATCTTCTACACCTAGACTTTATATCCTATATGAGTCTTATTATGACAACATGGCAGCTGCTGTGACATATGTTTCCACCGAGCTTATGGGTTAGCCGGCGGTCAGACAGTAAGGGGCCAGACGGACAGCTGAACTGAATGTCCATCAGATAACTCACATTAATGCTACAGGAAACATGAGGGTCAGACAAACAATCTGATAACTCATGCACACCTTGTTTAGGCTGGTGCTAAATGTTGTTGATGAACGCAGGCTTAGTGCAGTCTTATGTTGCTTGAGAAATCTTGTCTTAAGCTGTTTTTGTGTTTTCTTTTCTATGTGTACGTGTAGGTGTCATCCTACGGAGGCTATCTGCGCTACCGCTTGCATACGCAGACCATGAGAGGTGATGCTTTTCTGATAGTTGAGACCACACGGCCTGACGTTATACTCAAGGTACTAGAGCAAAGAGTCTCCTTCTCTCAAGTTTACCAGGAGGGCATCGTTCACCTGGTAGAGGTGAAGAACTTAGTGCCAGACTCTAAAAAAAAGTCTTTACAAAATAATTCTGCAAATGCACAGTTGTTGCAATTCAAGTTTCCTCTTTCTCATTGCAGGAGAGTTTCAGGCACGCTCAGACGGGGAACTCTGTGTCCCGTGAGGAGCTGATGATGGTGTTGGTGGCGCTGGAGTCACTGCAGATCAGAGCGCTGCACTCTCAGTCTGCTCAGTCTGTGTCGCTGCGCGCTGCTGTGCTGGAGGGGGCCGACAACCTACCCTCTGGCCGCCATGCAAACAATGTTGAAATTTGTCTCTGCCCAGGACACTATCTAGGAGACTCCTGTCAGGTAGTTTAACAAAAACAAATGATTTTATGCAATCAATTTTCTATACTATCATTTAATACCTCTTTATTTTAGAGGTTCTGTGTGAATTTGAATAAATAAACCAGTTTGCCTGCTTATTAAAGCTGGAATAAAATATCGTTGCTGGAAAAGTTCAGTATTGATGCTGTATTGTAGTAGTTTGAACATTACTGGTTTAAACATTAAAAAGTTATTGGTCATACTTTATTTTAAGGTCCTGTTCTCACTATTAACTAACTATTAACTACGACTCAATAAACTCCTAGTTACTGCTTATTAATAGTTAGTAAGGTAGTTGTTAAGTTTAGGTATTGGGTAGGATTAGGGATGTAGAATATGGTCGTGCAAAATATGTGCTTCATAAGTACTAATAAACAGCCAATATGCTAATAATATGCATGCTAATAAGCAACTAGTTAATAGTGAGAATTGGTCCCTATACTAAAGTGTTGCCAGTTTATTTATTTATTTAGCAACAAAGAATCAGTCAAACCTTCAAAAATGTTTATTTTGTATCTTTGGGGGCATTTTGTTTTAATGTAGTATTTTATAGTATTTATTTTTACATTATTTAAATTATAAATTTTCAATACAAGGTTTTACCACAATTAAAATACTCATTTTTTATTTTATGTATTTTTTTTTTTAATACAATTATAATTATTTATACAATTACATTAATTTTTATACAATTATAAAAATATGTTACTAGACAAAACTAGCTACATTTAACATGCTTATGTTACATTTTTAAGTTAAATAGCTATTTACCTAACTTCTCTCTCTCAAGAAGTGCTTTTATTGTTTACTATTGTAGACTGTACCCTGTGTGTGGCAAATTGTGCTATAAATGTGTCTCAATCACACATTTTTTATTTTTTTATTTTAAATTACATTTTGGAAATGGTATATGAATACTAGCAATTCACATACAAGACATACAGAAAAAAAATGTATTTGGTATTTTTATGTATTACATTTTATTACCCATCCAATCAGAAATACAGATTAATGGATAACAAGTCATTATTAAAAGAATGGAATTGTTCAAAATGGGTTCTGATATTAAAATGTAAAAATGTTCATTTCTTCATCTCCTTCACTCAGAAATGTGCTCCAGGCTACTACAGAGACACTAAAGGGCTGTTCCTCGGGAAGTGTGTCCCTTGTAACTGTAACGGTCACTCTGATGAGTGTCTGCATGGCTCTGGCATATGTGTGGTGAGTCCATCTCACTAAGTCATGTATAAATCACATAACAGACTGAAACATGGGCAATATATAGCTATTTCAGATTCCACTGGGTATAGTAAAATGCCAAACTTCATGGAAAACAAAATCGTAAATCTAATTAAGATTTAAGATCCTGGGAAAGACCTCTCAAAGTTCCAAGAATGGATGTTGGAACACATCTTGGAGATTCATTTAGAGTGTTTTCTGAAAAAGTAACTCTTCATACGCAGAACTGCCACCATAATACCGCTGGAAATCATTGTGAGCAGTGCCTGGGCGGTTTTCATGGGAACAAGACTGTTGATGGCCACGTGGTGTCCTGCTCCAGCTGCCCCTGCCCGCTGCAAGTGGCTTCAAACAAGTCAGTTCGTCATCTGTACCACTAATTTACTATTTCCTGTTCATCTCAGACCTTTTTTCTTAGTCTTTCTCCTGTTGATTTGCTTAAAAATGTAATGTCCCAGTGTATTTTTTTCTTCCTGGTTTCTTTTCTGGTTTCTGCTATTACTCTCAGTAAGAGCTGATTTTAGTGCTGGATATCCCAGCATGCCTCATTCTCAAATTAAAGGATGTCATCTGTTTGATCTTGTTATCAGTTTTGCCATTCGCTGTGTGGAGAAGCCCAATCATATGCAGTGTCTATGTAGGCCTGGCTATGCTGGATCTAAGTGTGAGAGGTAAAGTTATGAAGCTTATTGTTAATGTTATTTAATCAGTAATAATTTGTATTATTTTTTTTATTTATTATGATTTGCCATAATAATAAATAAAAATTAAATTAAATTATTAAAATTTATCAATTATAATTTTTATATTAAATGAAAACATGATACATTTATACATGATAAAAATATATTATTATTATTATTATTATTATTATTAAATAATTAATTAAATAATTCAGTTATTCAATTATTAAATAATTAAATATTTGAAATATGTAATTACTAAATAAATAATTAATTAAATATTTAATTTGGACAAAAGCATCTGCTAAATTAATAAATGTAAATATAATGTAAATGTAATTACTGTCAATTAGAAAATTATATATATCAATGAAAATGACCCCTTTTCTTTTACCGAATACAGATGTGCACCAGGATACTATGGAAACCCAATGGTGATTGGCAGTACATGCCAGCCGTGCAACTGCAATGGAAACTCAGACCCCAACATGCTGTTCAGCGACTGCCACCCTTTGACGGGCGAGTGTCAGAGCTGCATGCACAACTCCGCCGGGCCGCACTGTGAGATCTGCGCCCCGGGTTTTTACGGGGATGCCATCACTGCCAAGAACTGCACTCGTAAGTCACATTTATACACTACTGGAAAAAAATTCAATTTATCCAATCTGGATGGTATTTCCTGTATTCAGAGAACTCTCGTGATTGCCTTATTTCCCACCTGTATTACCCAGGATGCAACTGTTCTCCTTGTGGCACTGAACGCTGTGACCCTCACACGGGACAGTGCCACTGTAAGCCTGGTGTGGTGGGAGCCCACTGTGACCTCTGTGAGGTATGTCTGCTCGTCTGTTTTTTCTTTATCTATTGTTTCGTCTCGGAGGTTGATGGTAATTTTGTTTTGTTTTGTTTTGTTTAGCATGGGGCATTTGGCTTTGATACCTGCTCTGGTTGCCGTAAGTGTGATTGTGATGCAGCAGCGGCATTGGTTCAACCTTGTGACCCTGTCAAAGGCACGTGTGCCTGTCAGCCTGGGGTTAATGGACCGAACTGCCGCCAGTGTGCTCCAGGTTACTGGGGCTACAGCCCTAATGGCTGCAAGAGTGAGTCAAACACATATATGCACACTGCAGGAATATGGAATATGATACATCATCAGTTGAATTTATTGATGTATTTGTGTGTGGTCTGTAGAGTGTGAGTGTAGAGGAGGCCGCTGTGACCCTCGCACAGGAGAGTGTCATTGTGCAGCAGGTCTGACAGGGAAGCAGTGTGACACGTGTCTTAATAAATACAGTGTCCCTGTGCTTCATGGAGCAGATGTGCACTGTCGGCGTGAGTACTGCTTCACTGCATAACAAACATCACTCAGTCACTCGTTTGTCCATGAATACACTTCATTCATTCACTCATTGCTTCATTTATTTATCAGTTACACTACTGTTTGGGGTCAGTTTTTTTTTTTTGTCTGAAAGAAATGAATACTTTTGTTCATTAAGGATGCATTAAATTGATCAAAACTGTGACAGTAAAGACTTTTCTAATGTTACAAAAGATTTATATTTCAAATAAATTCTATCGAAAAATCCATAAAAATGTTCAGCAGCACAATTTTTTTCAACATTGATGATAATAATAAATAAAGGAATGTTTCTTGAGCAGCAAATCAGCATATTAGAATGATTTCCCACTGTGACCTCTGTGAGGTATGTCTGCTCGTCTGTTTTTTCTTTATCTATTGTTTCGTCTCGGAGGTTGATGGTAATTTTGTTTTGTTTTGTTTTGTTTAGCATGGGGCATTTGGCTTTGATACCTGCTCTGGTTGCCGTAAGTGTGATTGTGATGCAGCAGCGGCATTGGTTCAACCTTGTGACCCTGTCAAAGGCACGTGTGCCTGTCAGCCTGGGGTTAATGGACCGAACTGCCGCCAGTGTGCTCCAGGTTACTGGGGCTACAGCCCTAATGGCTGCAAGAGTGAGTCAAACACATATATGCACACTGCAGGAATATGGAATATGATACATCATCAGTTGAATTTATTGATGTATTTGTGTGTGGTCTGTAGAGTGTGAGTGTAGAGGAGGCCGCTGTGACCCTCGCACAGGAGAGTGTCATTGTGCAGCAGGTCTGACAGGGAAGCAGTGTGACACGTGTCTTAATAAATACAGTGTCCCTGTGCTTCATGGAGCAGATGTGCACTGTCAGCGTGAGTACTGCTTCACTGCATAACAAACATCACTCAGTCACTCGTTTGTCCATGAATACACTTCATTCATTCACTCACTGCTTCATTTATTTATCAGTTACACTACTGTTTGGGGTCAGTTTTTTTTTTTTTGTCTGAAAGAAATGAATACTTTTGTTCATTAAGGATGCATTAAATTGATCAAAACTGTGACAGTAAAGACTTTTCTAATGTTACAAAAGATTTATATTTCAAATAAATTCTATCGAAAAATCCATAAAAATGTTCAGCAGCACAATTTTTTTCAACATTGATGATAATAATAAATAAAGGAATGTTTCTTGAGCAGCAAATCAGCATATTAGAATGATTTCTGAAGGATCTTGTGACACTGAAGACTGGAGTAATGATGCTGAAAATTCAGCTTTACATTACAGAAAGAAATCACACTTTAAAACATATTCAAAGAAAACAGCTATTTTAAATTGAAGTAATGTTTCACGATATCACAATATTTTTGATCAAATAAATGCAGCCTAAGCATAAGAGAATGCTCAGAAACAAAAATAATGTTCAACAACATTACGTTTTACCAACACCAGATTTTGGAATGGTAGTATATATACACTCACTCAATGACTTATGAATGACTGAATGATTAATTGAGTCACTAATTAATTCACTCACTTAATTCATTCATTCACTCTGTCAGTACAAAGGTAAAGTGAACAATATGCTTTGTGGGTTGCAGTTCATTTCATACATCAGGTGGTGATGTTGTGCATTCTGTTTTTAGCCTGTGACAGCTGTGTGATAGTGCTGCTGGAGGATCTGGACAAGGTAAACGAACGTTATCAGTCCATTGCCCATCAGCTTAGCAGCCTCAATGCCAGCTCAATCGCCTGGGCTCAACTAAACCACCTCAATGCATCCATTCAGGACATTGCTGTGAGTCTCTCTCTCTCACAAACACAAACACTCTGACTCTGTATTAGGACTTTTAGATTTTACTATTCGCCTCGCTTTAACTTTTAGTTATGTGTAGTATTATAATTGTAACTATATCTTTATGCCCCAGAATGCCATAAATAACTACAACAGCACTCTGGACAAGAGCAGGAACCAGGCCAGTATGCTGGAGGGAGAGCTGCAAATCATTGACTTGGATATTAAAGAGTTAGAGGAGAAGGTATGAGGAAATATCATCAGATGAACTCATTCTGATTAAAAATAAATTTTTTGCTGTTTTCAAGCCATCAATGTGTAAAAAGGACCATTTGACCATAATTTGCTTTTGTGTGTCTGTGTTTTAGGCCTCAGTCACACAAAAGAAAGGCGATGCTTTAGAGGACAACACTAACTCCACACACACTAGAGCACAAGACCTGCTTGGATTCATCAAAGGCATCATGGGGGATGTGCAAGGTACGAGTGTAATAAAGAAAATAAACTTGTATCTTATTACATTTACCCATTCACGCACATTCAACTGACAACATTTCTGCATCTGCTCAGATACTATACTGCAGGTGAACCGGACAGCGCAAAACGAGACCAAGGTGATCGATGAGAAGGAACTGGCTCGAAAAATAGCAGAGGTGGAGTCCATGCTCAGAGACATGCGCTTCAGGAGCTTCGACTTCCAGACGAAACTAGCAGAAAGTGAGCTGGGCCAGGCCAACAAGTGTGAGTGAAAGGATGGACCGAGTCTATAAGAAATGTTTACCAACCTCAGGCTTTTTCAATTTATTCTGTAACAGCATGGGACTGTCATGCATGTAACTGATCATTTTTGATCAACCTTTCTAAGCTTATAACCCTATATAAATACTTGATTTTGAATTGAAAAAGTTAGATTAAAGCCTTTATATTGTACTCTATAACTATATATTATAAAAGTATTTTTAATGCATTAACTTGGCTTTGTAATGCACATTACCAAACATCAAAAATCTATGTTCCTGTGGCTCAGTGGTAGAGCATTGCGTTAGCAATGCAAAGGTCATGGGTTCGATTCCCAGGGAGCACACATACTGGTAAAAAATGTATAGCCTGAATGCACTATAAGTCGCTTTGGATAAAAGTGTCTGCTAAATGCATTAATTTAAATCTAGAAAAAATAAAAAGCCAGCACTTTTGTATTGCCATTTATAAGTGCTGCATGTTTTTTTTCTGTTTTAAGATTGTAGACCTTGTCCTTCACGGTTGTTGTCTCTCTATAGTGGTAGATCGTGTGAAAAGTGAGATTGCAAACCGGACACTAAATAATGAGGCTGTGGCAGAGAACATCAGAAACAAATTCAACCAGTTCAATCAGCAGCTGATGGACCTGAGAGACGCTATGAATGAGGCCGTCAAAAACACAGCAAATGCCGTAGAGGCCAACAATATTAATGAGAAACGCATGGAGGAGTTGCAGGTGTTTATACAAAAACATGCACATACACAGGATTGGGGAAAATATGAACTTTGAGAGTTGGAATTTGAGTTCAACTGGCCACACATCAAAAGAAGTTCAATTGGGATTTGAATTGGAAGAGGAATTTAATGGAATTGCGATATGAATAAATGAATTTCTCTGTTGTGTTTTTATAGAATACAGTAAATAACCTGCTGAAGAAGCAGAAGGAGGTGGAGAACCAGCTTCAGATGGCAGAGGATGATGTGACGCAGGTCAACGACCTCCTCTCCATGCTCCAGGACTCCAAAGAGGTACATATTTACAGGAACAGTACGCTTGTGTATGCAGATTCAAATATAGCATTTCTGTGTATTATAAATGAACCTCACTGAGCTCATTCTTGTACTCATCCACGCTGTGTCGTCTCTATCAGGACTATGAGCGTCTGGCTGCTCAGTTGGATGGAGCGAGGCAGCCTCTAGCTGAGAAGGTTCAGAAATATGCTCCCTCCACCAATAAAATTCCCCTGGTAGAAGCTGCAGAGAAACATGCTGAAATGCTGGACCAGCTCGCCAATAATCTTTCCAGGTATGTGACTATTTTGTAGTAGTCGACTTGTATTGGTTTGTAATGAGCAATTCTGATGCTAGATGCTAGCAGGGTGACTGATGTATTCCAGCCTACATAATTAAAGGGCAGCACATAAAGGGTCCACAAACTTGCTGAACTGAACAAATATTTTATTATTGGACACAATAAAATGCAATTAGCAAAGCAATTTTGTATATTTAACACATTTCATATACAATGATAATTCAAAATTGCTTTACACAAACAAAAATAAAGGCAATTTTAAAATAACATACTAATAACCATGGAAAGAAAAAAAGAAAAATTTATTTTGAAGTTGAAAAATTGAAAAAAGCAATGCATTCATTATCGATTGACAGGTACATTTTGAGACAGACCTGAGGAAACTGCTATGTCTGTTAATCAGCCAAGAAGAAACAGCAATTGGCTGATACGATAATCTTAAAATTCCTGAATATTAATCAATATGTCAGCTTGGCTATATAGTGCACATTCTTGTACTCTCTATTATGACCTCCTCTAATATGATGAATGTATATTTAGATGTAAAACTGTGGCCTTGTGTTTGTTGTTGTGCAGTCTAATATCTGGCTCCAATCGAGACGGTTTCATACAGCGTGCTCTGAACGCATCTGGCGCATACACTGACATTATAAACAGCGTGCTGGAAGCCGAGACCGCAGCTAAGAAAGCCAATGAAACTGCTACTGAGGCTCTGGAGGTACAGTCAATGCATGCACATCAATGCATCTTAATTGCTCTGAAAACATGAGTAAGTGACACAAGTTTATTGATCTAGAACATAAAGGACAAAGACCTGCCCCTACAAGCTGCTGCACTGAAGAATCAGAGTAATGAGCTTGTGAAGGAAGCAGAGGAACTGAATAACAGCAGTCAAAGTAAGGACAGCAACTTTTTCTTTCAAGGTAGGCTTTTGTTGTTGTGAACCTCGGTCTAATGAAGGCCATTACTATATCTTTGGCAGGTCTAAAGCCACGTGTGGACTCAATACAGAAAAGTTTGCAGGATGCTGAAAAGAAAAAGGAGAAGATGCTCCAAGACCTAAAGAACATTAAGAATAGCCTCAATGCCAGTCGAGGTCAGAGCTCAAAGTCCTTAGTCTTCATTGTGTTCATTGTGATCTAACTAATAGCTAGCTAACTTGCAAATAAATGCACTACCGTTTAAAAGTTTGGGATTGGTAAGATTTTTTTCATATTTTGGAAATAATTATCTTATGCTCATCATTTATTTGATCAAAAATACAGTAAAATTGTAATATTGTGAAATAATATCATTTCTATTTTAATGTTTTAAAATGTAATTTATTTCTGTGATGCTCATCATTACTACAGTCATCAGTGTCATACGATCCTTCAGAAATCACTCTAATATGCTGATTTGCTGCTCAAGAAACATTTCTTATTAAAATTAATGTTTAAAACCGTTGCACTGCTTAACATTTTTGTAGAGATTTAAATAGATTTATTTTTTTTCAGGATTCTTTGATGCATAGAAAGTTCAAAAGAACATAATTTATTTGAAATAGAAATTGCTACCTTATAAATGCATTTACTGTCACTTTTTTATCAATTTAATGCATCCTTGCTGAATGAAAGTATTTTACTGCCTGCAAACTTTTAAACGCTGTTATATATATTGTCTCTCTAGCTTAATTGAAGAAAAACCATGACCTAAACATTGTCATTCAAATGTGTTGAAATGATGCAGAAGACATTGCAAAAGACATCGCCGCAGCTAAGAGTGCAGTGGAGCAGGCTAACAACAAGGTGGCTAATGTTAGCAACGCGCTGGCTCCAATTCAGAAGCAGCTGGAGGAATGGCAGAAGCAGTACGGAGACTCCAACGCCACCAGCGACGATATCAACAAAGCCCTCAATGATGCCAATACCTCAGGTGTGTGTGAGGAAGCTCTCTTGAGTGAGCGTGAGTGATCTTGACTTGCCTTTCGCATCAGTTCCAATGTGCTTCTGTGTTCCTGCAGTGGCGGCGCTGAGCGACACTCTTCCTCAGCTGATGAAGAAGTTGGATCGTCTGCAGAACACCACATTTCAGCCGTCCAACATCTCCGACAGCATCCAGAGAATCCGCCAGCTCATTGAACAGGCTCGCAATGCTGCCAACAAGGTACAGCTCTTCAGAACTCTCAAAGTATCCCCAGTTTTTCCCCAGTGCTACAGGCAGTGACTCGACTGTCTGTTCTTCAGGTGAGCGTGTCGATGCAGTTTAATGGTAACTCAGGAGTACAAGTGAGGACGCCCAGTAATGTGGCCGATCTGGCAGCCTATTCATCGCTACACATGTACATCAAGCTACCACGTGCCACACGTACACTACGCCAAACTGACACCACCAAACCCCAGTTTGTCCTCTACCTTGGAAACAAAGATGTAAGCCAACCTCCTCAGCCTAACAGTGATTTGTACCATTATATGTTGCATGTCATGCATTATATATTAAGCTGTTTTGAGTTGCGCGTGATTAATTATATACAGTATGTGTGAATATAAACACGTGTCTGTGCTGTATGTGTGTTGTAGTCCAAAAAAGATTATATGGCAATGACACTGGAAGGATCAAAGCTGCACTGGTACTTCAATGTGGGAGAAGATACAGAGCAGGTGATAATGACTGAGGACGTGAATAAGGATTACTTCAACAAAATTGTCCTGGAGAGGTAGGAAACGTGCACACCATCATTACCGACATGTATCTGTTGAGCTTAGACTTCACTGAAATTATATTCTAGCTGTATTTACTCTGTACTTCTACTGTATTTGTGTATTCTTTGTGTGCAGGACTCTACAGTATGGTCAGATGGCAATGTCCACAGACGCAGAAGAAACAAAAATAGTTAAACAAAGCATGGAGGCAAGAGAAGGAAAAGGCCTGCTCAACTTACCAGCTGAGGAGACTGTGTTTTATGTCGGATCTTATCCCAGCACATTCACTGTGAGTAAAGCAAAACCCATATCTGTGGAGCAGAATATAATAAACACTTAGGAGTGGGCACTTTTGACTTGTGCCAATAAGCAAACACCCTACTAACCACCTAGACCACCCTAACAACTCTTGTATTCTGCAAGGATGCGATAAATACATCAAAAGTGACAGTAAAGATGTTTTTATAATGACAAATATTTGCAAATAAATCCTTTCTATTCATTAAAGAATCCCTTGATTTCCACAAAACTATTAAGCAGCACAACTGTTTTCAACATCAAAAATAATAAGAAATGTTTCTTGAGCAACAAATCAGAATATTACAATGATTTCTGAAGGATCATGTGACACTGAAGACTGGAGTAATGATGCTGAAAATTCAGCTTTGCCATCACAGGAATAAATTACATTTTAAAATATATATTTAAATAGAAAACAGTTATTTTAAATTAAAATAATATTTCACAATATTAGTGTTTTTACTGTATTTATGAACAAATAAATGCAGCCTTGATAAGCATAAGAGACTTAACATTAAAATATAACACTTAGATTTTTTTTTAATGTATTGCCATTGGTTAATTTTGGATTTAATGTTTACATTGTGATTACCTTTGTCATCATCTCACATTTTTAAAAACACTAATCATTTAAGAAGTCCAGTCACATGTATCACATTATACAAACAGATTGTTTCAAAGCAGCTTCACAGTAATAAATAGAAAAGTAATGTTGCACAATTCCTCATTTGTAAAACTACAGTAATTCAGTTTCAGCTCTACAGAAGCCAATAGTGTGATCATTCAGCTCAAGTCAGTTCAGTGTTGATTCAATTCAGTTCAATAGCATTGTCAGTGTTGCATCAATTATGAAAAAATTTGATTAAATTAAAGCAGGTTTACAGTCATAAATAGTGTCATTATCCAGCTCAGTTCAGTTCAAGTTTTGTTTTCATCCAATGGTGTCAGTGCAGTCATATCAATAATATTACTCAATTTTAATTGTCTTTCAAACCCAGCTGAGCAAGCCAAAGGTGACCAAAAGTCAGCTGGTATAGAATTGTAATATCAGACATTTATTGATTATCTGCGATAACATTAAAATAATTATCAGCTATTTTTTGTCATCCATTTTAATATTGGTGAATCTTCCAAAAAATGTCACAATGTCTTTCTCTTTCTCTCAAAAACACACAGCCTCCAGTGGATCTGAACATGACATCTCCTAACTTCTTCAAGGGCTGCCTGGAGTTATTAAGTCTAAATGAAGAACTAATCAGCCTCTATAACTTCGGGCAAACCTTCCAAATGAACACCACAACTGACCTCCCTTGTTCACGGTCAGAGGGGTTTCATTTATTATTTATTAAATCATATAATCTGTGTTAACCTCTTTGCGAGAGTGCGTTCCTTGTAAAATCGCTTCATGTGTTTAAACAGGAGGAGGCCAGCAAATACGCCCGAGTGGGGAGTTGACGGAGTGTATTTTGATGGTTCGGGCTATGTTGAGGTTTTGTTCGAAACTCTGAAGGATGACCGTGTGTTTGAGCAGCATGTCAAACTCATCTCACAAAACGGCATTCTCCTGTTGTTCCAAAGACAGGTGAGACATGGACTGCAAAACTTCGGATTTGTGATTGTTTGACGCATGTTATCATGTGTTAATGTCTTTCTTTTCCCTTCTCAGGATAAGTATGTGTGCATAGCGGTGCAAGGAGGTCTTCTGAAAGTCCTCCATAACCTTGATGGACAGGTGTCCAACTTAACTGACCCACAACAAGATTCCAAAATTAAAATCAGTAATGCGCAGGCGAAATTTGTGAGTAAAACCCTCGATTTATTCCAGTGTTTTCCTGCCTGTCTGCTCATCTCTGTAAGTTGTATGTTTTGTGTTTGTTGTTTTCAGTTGGATGTTATCTTTCAACTTTCGAAAAATGAAATGCTAGTGAGGCTAGATCGTCAGAAGGTCTACACGCTTTCCAGCAAAGAGCTCAGCTTCACGGGACGATATTTCCTGGGTGGAGTGCCAGATGATCAGATGCCCGAGAGGTGACCATGCAGATATTTCCACAGAGATCCACTTGTACACAGGCTGGTGATCCCCGCTGTGTGTAATTAACTCTCTGTGCATGTCATTGCAGTTTAAAGAGTGTGTTTGGTAAGCGCGGCTCCATAAAGGGCTGCCTCAGGACCATTAAGGCCATGAGAAGCTTCGTTCAAATGAAGACCATGAAGAGTGCAGGGATCAGCTATGGCTGTCCAGATGACCTGCTGGTGAGCATCATCATACTTGTTTCAGTGGGGTTGGGAATCTACATTCAGTTCTGCTCATGTTTCTGGAACATCTGTGTTCTTTTGCGATGAGGGAACACACTTGCATTCACTCAGTTAATTGTGAAAAAAGAGGCCTCCAAAATCTGCGGTGTGAAGTAACCCGTACTCCAATCCAGCCAATATAAAGGTGTTATTGAGTTTATTTTGTTGGTTTGAAAACGTAGGAAAACTTCACACTGGCTGTTAAACGCTTTCTAACTGCCGTTGGTCCAAGATAATGATTCAGAAGTTGGGTTTGACCACCTACTTCATTTCTTCATTTCTTCACTTAGTCCATCACATATTTTGGATTAGTGAACACATATTTACAATTAATTAAGAGTTTTTCCTCCTAATTACTGTTATTACTCCTAATAATTACTATTATTCATAGTAAGTAAGGCAGTTGTTGTAGTAGTTATGTTTAGGTATTGGGTAAGGGGTCTAGAATATGGTCATGCAGAATAAGGCATTAAAATGTGCTTTATAAGTAGTACTAATAAACAGCCAATATTATGCTAGTAATATGCATGCTTATAAGCAACTAGTTAGTAACGAATAGTGTTCCCTAATAATCTAAAGTAGTACCCATATTTTATATTTAAATGCTCCGCACCCAGCAACACGGATGTCTGAATTTTTGCAAACACTATACCAAATTTCTTTTCAACAAATGACATTTAAGTATACCGAAGCTTAGGAATATTAATTAGGCCATGTCAGTTTTACGTGCCTTAACACTTTGATCAAATATGTAACAAAGCAAAGGAACACATTTATTTTTTATTACTGTAAAAATGCTAAAATGACTCCAGTTAAACAAGGTGCAACAACAACTGAGTTATTAAAGGAAACTTGACAAGAAACTTGATACCGAAATCACTCCAAATCGGAATCAGAATTAGAAGCAGAATCTGTAAATGCCTTATGATTCCCAACCCCACTGTTTTCCAGCACATATTACATCTGCTGCATTAAGACACATGTTCATGTGTGTTTGTGTTGTGTGTCAGTTTACTCGTGAGGCTCATTTCACTGGAGAAGGTTACCTGGGCTTGAAAATGGACGATGTACTGAATCCAGACAACTTCTATGCTGGCATCGGCTTCAGAACTGATCAGCAAACCGGGCTCATGTTTTACCGCCAAGGCCAGGTACAAATTACAGTTTGACATATCAAACCATATTTTGAGTATGTAACATACAATGTCAATTTTAAATGATGTATTTTAGTGATTCCTACTAAAGACACTTGCATCCATTGTCAAATTCTGTGTTTGTTTTCGTCCCCTCAGAGTGACAGGTGTCAGGTGGTATTAGACAGAGGCCATGTAGTAGTCAGTACTGAAAAAAATGGAGTCAGGTCTCAGAAGACATACAACGATGACAACAGTCACTATGTTGCATTTTACCGCATCGGAGATGGGTATGCCACTCTGTGTTTAATATTAATATACAATAAAATTGTGTTTGTGTATAGGGTTGTGACTATTTCTGCCTTTGTTTAGGTTACTTGTTTATATAGATGATGTTCTTGAGAAGCAAGGAGTAAATGTCAGTGCGGCTGACAGCAGGACGGCACTGCAATCTGACCTTTCTTACGTGGGCGGCACACCTGAGTCAGACGGCCTCACCAACCTCACCGGCTGCGTCAGTAACTTCTTCATGAAGAGGTGTGTGATGCACTGAAGAGAGTGTTGAAAATAGATTCATGGAGGAAAATGCTAATGAATGATCAAATAAATCTTATACCTGAATGTATAAGCTTTATGTAAGTTACAATTAGATCAGCTTTTATCATTTCTACATTGTGTTCTTAGAAATAATGAACCCCAGACTGTAGAAGATATGAAAAAAGCTCAAGAGGGACACGAATACACATTTGTTTGCCCCTCCTCTTCAGTCCCACTGGAAATACTGGATTCACCACGGCGAAAGAATTCAAAGGTACTATTTTTAAAAATGTAGAAATTTTATTTTATTTTATTTTATTTTATTTTAGAGTGGCTATGAACGAATTAATGAAACGCTTCCGCAGCTCGGTACGCTTTCAACTCGTTTTTTTAGTCTGGAGCAAGACTGTACGACATTTTTACGTAATTTTTACGCAGTGCACCACATTAAAAGAAATAATCATTCATGTTTTCATAACCGCTGGACAAATTAAAAAACGAAACTAAAATTAAATCATCTTTGAGAGCAAGGGGGCCCCCTGGTGTTTCGTGGGCCCTACGCAGCTTCCGTATTTTGCGTTTTGGGAGGATTGACAAAAAAATTCATATTTATTTTATTTTTAATATATTATTTTGCTAGTATGAAATCATTTTCCGTTAACGCATAAACCGTTTCTTTTTAATAATATATTATTTTCTTAATGATAGATAATCTTATTTTTTTAATAAGAGCACATGAAA
Organism: Sinocyclocheilus anshuiensis; assembly: GCF_001515605.1. Taxonomy (NCBI): domain Eukaryota; kingdom Metazoa; phylum Chordata; class Actinopteri; order Cypriniformes; family Cyprinidae; genus Sinocyclocheilus; species Sinocyclocheilus anshuiensis. The sequence continues at coordinate 1,095,247 of NW_015558695.1, read as the reverse complement.
TGTGCGTCTGTTTGTGAATAAACAGAATAAGCCTCATGGAAGTTCGAGAAGTCGAATGGCACGTGACTCCTGTCAGGGTGAGATGTCCATCCAGGAAGTCGACGCTCATCATTTCAGTGGCTCCTCCCACAGTCATCTGAGATTTGATTCGCTGCCTCAAGCATTTAGCAAGGCGTGAGTATAAAAGCAAACAGTAATAAAACTCTGTAAAGCAATTACACGTAGTTCAGTAGTTTAAATGCTTTATTAGGCATCATAACATTATAATGTACAGTATGAAATTTATATTCATTTTGCGATTACATTTAACATTGTTCTTAAATTATTGGTGTTTCTAACAATTAAACTTTTAAGTGAGTGTTAGATGACAGAAAGGTCATCTAAATGTAAAAATATGAGAATTTAGCATGAAAACCATTATAATATGTCCAGTACTGACCAAAAAAAAAGTCACTAATATTGACCAAAAATGCCAAAATCACACGCCTGTGTTAAACTCCATCTGCAGGCCGCACATCTCTGTCGGTGTGCGTGTGAACTCCTCGAGTGGACTGATTTTCCACGTGGCGGGAGGGAAAGGCCAGAGGACCATGACGCTCTCTGTGTTCGATGGCCATCTGATGCTGACGGTCAATGGTGGAAAGAGGAAGAACAGCATACGCAGCAAAAACAAATACAGCGATGGCCTGTGGCACACGGTTCGTATGTGGATGAGTCATGATTTTAGACATATATTTGTGATTTTTTTTTTCTTCCAGATCTCTTATTTTCTCAATGAACTGGTGCAGGTGTTTGTGAGAGTGGAGGCTGTCAGGGCGTCTCTGACAGTGGACGGAATCCACACCCAGAACAAGAGGGTGACGGGCGGAGGGAAGACTGTTTTTGGTGCTCCTCTCTATATCGGTGGACTTCCCTCTGACCACAGCGCAGCTATGGTGAACACTGTCTTATACATACTCTGTTCAAAACCAGTGAACTGCCTTGTTGTCTACTGCTTATATAGTGACTGAAATGAAATGCTCTACTTGGGCAATAAGAGAACAAGAGGCTGATATTAACAAGTATGCACAAATGTTGGATAAGATTGACTGTTGCATTTTTTCATTTTCATTCAAATGCAGGTCTCCTTCCACCATGTTTTATTTAATTTTACTTGAATCAAAATAATCATATTTTATTTTAATAAGAGCACACACAAATACACATATATTTTTATTATAATTATATATGTTATTTTGATTTACTAAAGTATTTTAATAGGAATTTGATGTTAGCATGAAAAATGATAAATAAATGCTTTTTAATTGCATTGAACTATTTTTTTTGCTATTTTTTATTTGATTTGAAATACAGGTCTTGATCCACCATGTTTTATTTTACAAACTTTTATACAATTTTATTAACTAAGAGACTCAATTCGCAATGGACTCCAATAGAGTTTGATGTTAGTGTGTTGCTAATCTAATAATGCAATATTCCAATAAGCAGAAATGTTAAATAACAGTCTTTTTTTTTATTAGCTTGAACTATTTTTATTGCTAAATAAAAAATTTAAAATAATAATTATTTTAGTACAAACTCGTAAATGTTTATTTTGAATATTATATTGTTTAATATTGTATTATTTTGTTAACATTTAATCATATTATTGTAATATACTGTAAGCATGTTTTTTTATTTTGAATAGTATATTGTTTAAATATTACATTATTTTGCTATGAAATCGTATTCCAGTGACCCAGAAGAATAAATAGTTTATTTTTATTAATATTATATCATTTTTTTAATAATAAAGTGGATATTTTAATAATATTATCTGCATGGAACTTCAAGAAGTCGGGTTTTATTTTGAATATTAATAGGTCACGATTTTTTCCACTGAACTCAATGCAATGCATTTTGGAATTGGCTTATCCATTAAGGATATATTTAATGATAATGATAATAAAGTTTGGAGCAGCCTTCAGTTCAGGAGTGCACTCATGATACCCTAAAAAGCTGTTTTGGTGGGCAGCTCACTGTTTTGGATGGTACCTATCTGAACATAATCACAGAGATATATCTTTGTGACGTTGATTTTTCTGTCTTTGCGTTCCTATCTCTCAGGCTGGTTTCATTGGCTGTGTGCGGGATCTGAATCTGAACGAGGTGCTGTCACAGAGCCCCTCTCACAGCGTGGGAGTGACACCCTGCTACCAGCAGCCCCTCCAGCCCGGGGTTTACTTCTCCAGTCAGGGAGGATATCTGACCATCGGTGAGCCAATCAATCAAACACGCTTCAGACTGAATTCAGAAAGATGGTGTACAGCACACTTTGTTTATTGTGGCTCTCTGTCATGCTAGATGAATCGCTGGTGTTGGCCCGGGACCTCGAGATCCAGCTGGAGGTGCGTCTGGTTTCGGACTCTGGACTCCTGCTGCACGCTGGAGCCAAGAAAACTCGACAGCTGAGTCTCTATCTGAACCAGGGCCAGGTGACACAGCCGTGCACTCACACATACACATGCAATAACTCAACAGATGTGGGCAGGGAAGTCGTTTAGGGTTGGTGGTGCTGCCTGAAAGTCAGTGGGACGGAGCCATACACCAGTTTGAAGTGTCTGTTTGTTCTGTGCAGGTGACTGTGTTGGTGAACAGCGGCAGTGGAGAGTTTTCAGTCAGTCTCACACCAGAAGAGTCTCTCTGTGATGGAGGTTGGCACACTATTGCAGGCGAGTCTTTAAAAACGCAAACAATCACACTGCATTTGACCTTTGTGGTCTTTATTTTTTTTATTTGGAAACCAAAGAAAGACATTTGAATTTAATATCATTATTAGCATTAGTAACCTTACTTGGCTCTCAGTTTAACCCATTAATTAATTAGCGAAAAATAACGCGATTAAAATATTTTAATGTAGTTAACGCACTGGCCCCGCCGCCAGACCTGTACGTCATCTTACATTTCACTTCATTACAAATGTGTAATTAAAATATATTTAAATTAGGGCTGTCAGTTTAACGCATTAACTTAATTAGTTATGAAAAAATAACGCGATTAAAATATTTTAAGGCAGTTAACGCACTGGCCCCACCCCTAGACCTGTACGTCATCTTACAGTTGACTGTTGACAAATATGATGCAGAGCAACAACTCCATAAACGAAGTTATGCCCTAAAATTCAAGATATTGGGGCAAAAAATGCCCCTGTATGAGTTTTTGTCTCATATTTATATAATATGATAAACAATATCACATGAGTAGCGAAAGCAATATCATACGAGTGCTGTTTATGTCCGAATACCACAAGTGCAAATGTGATTTTATACAACAGTTCAGTAAATAAGTTAATATTGTGTTTAATTTTAAACACAATATTGTGTCTTTTTGCTCAATTTTGCCAACGAAAATATTACCCACAAAGCCACAGCAGAACTGTTATGCATCTGTGAGCAACATAGCAGTGCTTAGTTTCTGAATGAACTGAACGAGGTGCTGTCACAGAGCCCCTCTCACAGCGTGGGAGTGACACCCTGCTACCAGCAGCCCCTCCAGCCCGGGGTTTACTTCTCCAGTCAGGGAGGATATCTGACCATCGGTGAGCCAATCAATCAAACACGCTTCAGACTGAATTCAGAAAGATGGTGTACAGCACACTTTGTTTATTGTGGCTCTCTGTCATGCTAGATGAATCGCTGGTGTTGGCCCGGGACCTCGAGATCCAGCTGGAGGTGCGTCTGGTTTCGGACTCTGGACTCCTGCTGCACGCTGGAGCCAAGAAAACTCGACAGCTGAGTCTCTATCTGAACCAGGGCCAGGTGACACAGCCGTGCACTCACACATACACATGCAATAACTCAACAGATGTGGGCAGGGAAGTCGTTTAGGGTTGGTGGTGCTGCCTGAAAGTCAGTGGGACGGAGCCATACACCAGTTTGAAGTGTCTGTTTGTTCTGTGCAGGTGACTGTGTTGGTGAACAGCGGCAGTGGAGAGTTTTCAGTCAGTCTCACACCAGAAGAGTCTCTCTGTGATGGAGGTTGGCACACTATTGCAGGCGAGTCTTTAAAAACGCAAACAATCACACTGCATTTGACCTTTGTGGTCTTTATTTTTTTTATTTGGAAACCAAAGAAAGACATTTGAATTTAATATCATTATTAGCATTAGTAACCTTACTTGGCTCTCAGTTTAACCCATTAATTAATTAGCGAAAAATAACGCGATTAAAATATTTTAATGTAGTTAACGCACTGGCCCCGCCCCCAGACCTGTACGTCATCTTACATTTCATACAGTTGACTGTTGACAAATATGATGCAGGGCAACAACTCCATAAAGGCAGTTATGCCCTAAAATTCAAGATATTGGGGCAAAAAATGCCCCTGTATGAGTTTTTGTCTCATATTTATATAATATGATAAACAATATCACATGAGTAGCGAAAGCAATATCATACGAGTGCTGTTTATGTCCGAATACCACAAGTGCAAATGTGATTTTATACAACAGTTCAGTAAATAAGAAGTTAATATTGTGTTTAATTTTAATAAATAGAAATAGAAAGATTGCTCAATTTTGCCAACGAAAATATTACCCACAAAGCCACAGCAGAACTGTTATGCATCTGTGAGCAACATAGCAGTGCTTAGTTTCTGAATGAATCCGCGTTTTGAACGAATCGTGTGAATCAATGATTCAAATGCCCATGAATGAACGAAAAACTCATAAAGACATTTACCGCCACCTGCTGGCAGTTTTAGTTTCTACTTTAGAGTGTAATTTTATTTATTTGAAATAAATAAATTAGTAGACAAATAAAAAAAACATTAAAGGGATAGAACAAAAAAATTAACAGAAAATGCTAAGATGTTTCTCAAATTATCTTCTTTTATGTTTCATAGTTTGTTAGGCCGACCGTTGTAGCCTAAACGTTTGTGTAATAAATTTTATGTTGAATCAAATCAAATATTTTTTTCTAAAGCTACTATTTGTAATGTCTACTTGCTTCTTTCTCATTTAACACAATAATAGCTTGAAATAATCTTTTGTGGGTATTTTCACAGCCAAATGTATTAATTCATCGCCACACCATGTAATTAATTAAATTAAACGTTTTAATCGACTGGCAGCCCTAGTTAAAATAGAAAGATACTCCGTCAATGTATCTGACACTTGCATTTTTGTGATTTTAGTTGTGAAGAAGAGCAACGTCATCCAGCTACACGTGGATGCGGTGAGTGAACATGGAGTGGGTCCCAAACCGAGCAGATCAAATGGGGGCAAAGAGACTGTTTATCTGGGCGGTGTGCCAGGTATGAAATCTGAACGCTACCAAATCAATATTTACAATTCCTGTCAAGTCAAATTTTTAAAGCTAAATGAACAAAATCTTACATTGAAATAAATGAGGTGCGATGCTCAATATTGACCTAAGCCTGTTGTCCTCGTGTGCAGATACCATAGCCGTGCCAGGTCTCCCGTCAACCGTCTTCTCTTTCCACGGATGTGTGAGGAAAGCCATACTGAACCACAGGCCTGTCATGCTGTCCAAACCCCTGTCAGTGTCTGGATCTGTGGGAACTCAGGGCTGCCCTGCATTATAGACCACAGCTACATTAACCCTACATACTCTACACTCACACTATCAAATCAGCAGGTGGTGGGTTTGCTTAGCGTTTAATTTAAACTGATATTTATGTTTACTTTCATGACACCGGTGTATGTAGATTAAAAAGCACTGTAAGTGCCGATACGCCACTGATAAACTATTACGTTCAGAACGGCAGGGACCAGAGTAATATAGAGATGGATTGGCACTGGATTCATATTGTTCCAGGTTTAATTAGTACATTGATACAATCATATGACCATTAAATGGGTTTTATGGGAATATGTAGTTGTATAAATACACTGGAGGGCAATTGAATGTGGATTTCCCATGTGCCATAGGGATTCATTGTGTATTATGTAAAATCACTGGAGTTGAAAACTCAAGAAATATTATTTTTGTCACTTTTGATGTTTTGTCAGATTCCCTCAGCTGTATTTTTATTGGCAATAAACATTTCCTTTATGTTTTGTCACTTTGATTTCATGTTGATCAACTTCACACATGCACAAGCTGGAATTACAGAGTCAGTTGTTTAATAGTGTAGCTGTGGACATACAAAACACATGCGTGAATCAATATGAGTACAGGCAAACAACCCAGACTAACACTTCAGAGAGACGACTGTGTTCAGAAGGTTGTTCTAATCCAAACTCATGTCCTCGTCATCATCTTTCTTGTCTTTGGAATCGCCGTCATCTGGTTTGCTATCACTGCCCTCCATGGCCTTGGCAAACGCTTCCACATCTGAATACCAAGACAAAGCAAATGAGTGCTTGTGGGTAGCAAACATGAAGTAGTTATTACTAATAGTGAAAACTGAATTCAGGATATGCACTTTCCCTTATAAGTTCATAGAAATTTTGAATTCAGATTTTATGCTTCTGATTGATATGACGCACATCTCACCTCCTTTATTAGCTGCGTCCACTGCTTCAGAGGGCAGACCAAACTGGTTCATGAGCGGGCCGAGCTGCCCAGAGGCCAGAGCACTGCTGAACATACTCATCGCCTGCACAAACACCGACACACAGCATGTTTACATCAAAGCAGAATATACGGACAAGCCCAAGACGAACATTTATAGAGATTCCCACAAATTGCTTCTGTAAATCACTACATATAGCTGGTAAGATTTTATAAAATAAACAACAAAATGCCATAATTCATTGATGACTAATTCTTCTTCTGCCAAGCAATGATTTCAGCCGACATTTAGCAGAATGGTCTTTTAGAACCGCTTCAAATACGGCTCATGCAATCATAATAAGGACGGGATCTTTTTATAATTCATCTTTAACTTTTTTCCATTTTATGATGGGTGGCAAGCAGCATTAAAGGGAATTGTTCACCCAAAAATGAACATTTTGTTATTATGCCTCACGTCGTTCCAAACCTGTATGAATTTCTTTCTCATGTTGAACACAAAAGAAGATATTTTGAAGAACCAAACAGTTGATGGTCCCCACTGACTTCCACAGTATTTCTTTCCCTTCTATGGAAGTCAGTGGGGACCATCAACTGTTTGGTTCTTCAAAATATCTTCTTTTGTGTTCAACATGAGAAAGAAATTCATACAGGTTTGGAACGACGTGAGGCATAATAACAAAATGTTCATTTTTGGGTGAACAATTCCCTTTAATGCTGCTTGCCACCCATCATAAAATGGAAAAAAGTTAAAGATGAATTATAAAAAGATCCCGTCCTTATTATGATTGCATGAGCCGTATTTGAAGCGGTTCTAAAAGACCATTCTGCTAAATGTCGGCTGAAATCATTGCTTGGCAGAAGAAGAATTAGTCATCAATGAATTATGGCATTTTGTTGTTTATTTTATAAAATCTTACCAGCTATATGTAGTGATTTACAGAAGCAATTTGTGGGAATCTCTATAAATGTTCGTCTTGGGCTTGTCCGTATATTCTGCTTTGATGTAAACATGCTGTGTGTCGGTGTTTGTGCAGGCGATGAGTATGTTCAGCAGTGCTCTGGCCTCTGGGCAGCTCGGCCCGCTCATGAACCAGTTTGGTCTGCCCTCTGAAGCAGTGGACGCAGCTAATAAAGGAGGTGAGATGTGCGTCATATCAATCAGAAGCATAAAATCTGAATTCAAAATTTCTATGAACTTATAAGGGAAAGTGCATATCCTGAATTCAGTTTTCACTATTAGTAATAACTACTTCATGTTTGCTACCCACAAGCACTCATTTGCTTTGTCTTGGTATTCAGATGTGGAAGCGTTTGCCAAGGCCATGGAGGGCAGTGATAGCAAA
>NW_015558695.1:1085496-1087113 GCF_001515605.1 Sinocyclocheilus anshuiensis | reverse complement strand
GTCGTTCCAAACCTGTATGAATTTCTTTCTTATGTTGAACATAGAAGATATTTTGAAGAACCAAACAGTTGATGGTCCCCACTGACTTCCACAGTATTTCTTTCCCTTCTATGGAAGTCAGTGGGGACCATCAACTGTTTGGTTCTTCAAAATATCTTCTATGTTCAACATAAGAAAGAAATTCATACAGGTTTGGAACGACACGAGGGTGAGTGATTGATGACAATTTAAATTTTTGGGTGAACTATTGCTTTAAGGTGCAATTCCTAACCCTTTGGTGCTAGCATGGAAATCGAAAATGACTTAAATGTTTTGTTTTGTTTTGTTTTTTCATTGAAATTAATGTATTATATATTATTTCGATAATGTTTTTTATTTACTATTTTGTATTTTTAGGGGATTTTATGGTACTTAATTATATTTATATAATAGTTATGATCCATGTATTTACCTGTTAAGAACTTCTGGAGCACAAATATGAAAATTAAATATCTAACAGGCAAATCTTGAATGCTTTAGAGCACATACAATTTATTTATTTATTAGTTTATTTTTAAAGCAGACACTTGGCAGATTATTGCTGAAGTGAAAAACGTTTAAAAAGTGAAATAAAAAAAAGAAGTTTATTATTATTATTATTATGAAAAATGAACTAAAATATTTTTACTATTTATAACTTTATGAGAAGTATATTTATTCCAAAAAGTGTTTTACCCTAAAACTGTGTGAAAACCAAAGCCATAAATCTAAACAAGTTGTGTTCCAAATCTGAGGCTGATATCTCAAAACACCAGCTTTCTGTAAGATTTTGTTCTGGCGCAGTACCAAACATTTCCACTAGAGCTGTGTGATTCACTTCCTATTCATTTCCATTGCCTTCATTTTTAACCACTATTAGTATGTGACTATTTTTATCTGGCCTATTTAACCTTTAATAATGTCCATACTTTTTGTGTTGTGCCAAAACCTTTACCAAGTTTCATATCATTCTGATGGGTTTAAGAAATTATTTTTAAAAAATAAAATATTTTTGGCCAAAAATGACTGAACAGCACCACAGGAATCCGTGTATCATTCGATCATTCGTTTTTTGATTTAATATTGGAAGTAGAAAAATTAGAAAACGGCTCCTTTTTCGTATTTTAGTTTTTTTCCAAAACACGAAAAACGAGAATTCAGCTTAAATTTTCATCGAGGGGACATAACTTAATACTCTGTCATTTATAGTCGTATGGTAAAATGTATACTTGTAATTGTGTAACGTTACGTTCAAAATAACTACAAAATGTCATGCCTTTGAAAAATAAAGAGAACAACAGAATGCGCTGCTTTAGCGCGTCTCGGTTTCCTTGAGCATCTTTCTGGCACATGCCCCAAACATGAACCACAGCGAATACTTGTCTTTTAAAAGGCTTCATTTAGATTATTTTACGTTAAATGCATCATATAAGTCACTTTTGGAATAAATCACAGTAGGCCTATGTATCATGATAAAAAAAAAGCGACTTTACAGTCTGGAAATACTTTAGGCTATAGCAAATTATTTCTCGGACCCCCTATCACTTTAAGAACCACTGGTCTACACAGAAGAAAGCCCTGTCTAGACTCTGCCCCTGT
>NW_015558695.1:1076798-1085311 GCF_001515605.1 Sinocyclocheilus anshuiensis | reverse complement strand
AATATTCAAGCTGTTTATTCATTTTTCCACCCATGAACGAAAAACGAAAATTTAAGTTGAATTCTCGTTTTTTGGAAAAAAATAAAAAAAACGAAAAAGGAGCCGTTTTCTAATTTTTCTACTTTCAATATTAAATAAAAAAAACGAATGATCAAATGATACACGGATTCTAAAGGTTTTCTGTTTTTTTTTCTTTCATAGTTTGATTTTGGTCAATTATATTGAATCCCATTAGATTCAGTTTGACCCACAACAAAATTATACCAAGAATTTGAACATAATATGGTTATCATCAATAACACTTGTACTGCAATGAACAGCCATTCATTTGAGTGCATTATGAGCATGAGTGTGACCTGCTGGAACTGTGGAGAGGTCAGTGTGTTCTGGATCTCTTCGGCGCTCTGCGGGAGCGACTCTCCTGACGGCAGGTACGGCAGCAGTCTCTGCTGCACTTCAGAGTTAGCCAGAATAGGAGCCATGACATCAGGGGTCAACACACTCGCCAAGTCCACTACAGAGGAGCAATGCACAACGTATTAGAGAATGGGAAAACTGGGCAAAGATCACATCAAAGGAAAGGAAAGGACATGACGTGTGGCCAAGTATGGTGTCCCATACTTGAATTTGTGCTCTGCATTTAACCCATCCAAGTGCACACATACAGCAGTGAGTAGTGAACAAACACGCACACACACACACCATGAGCACACACCCGGAGCAGTGAGCAGCCAATGCTGCGGTGCCCGGGGAGCAGTTGGGGGTTCGGTGCCTTGCTCAAGGGTCTCACCTCAGTCGTGGTATTGAGGGTGGAAGAGAGCGCTGTACATTCACTCCCCCCACCTACAATCCCTGCCGGCCCTGAGACTCGAACCCGCGACCTTCAGGTTACAAGTCCGACTCTCTAACCATTAGGACATGACTGCACTAATGAAAGGTACGTCAGTTGTCAGAGTCTCACCTCCCGGCCCCTCTGCGGCCATGGCAGGCACGTTCATGGTGGCCAGGATGCTCTGGAGGTCACTCAGCTGGATGGGCTGCGTGCTGGAGGGGGGTCCCGCAGGCATGGAGGGAGTCTGGGCAGCAGGGGTGGTGGGGGTCACCGTGGGCGAGCTGGTGGAGGTAGCAGCAGGGGTGACGGGTGTGGTGGGTGCCTGGGTGGAGCTGAGACGGGCGGCCGATCCAGAGGAGGGAGTGGCTGCTGCCGATTGGCTGCGGGAGCTGTGTATACAGGAGAGGGATAATAAATAAAATCAGTAAGATGTGTGAACACAGCGCCAGAAATAAGTATGGAGAAATCAAAAGATGTACCTCGAGGTTGAGCTGCTTATTACCCAGGAGGCTTTGCAGACCACCTTCTCCTTATAGAAAATTACATGTACAAAAGGGAAATTCACTTAGTACTCTTCTTGACAAAGAGCCTGTCCCAAAACCGACACTTGCAGTCACTGAACTTGACCACTTGTCGACTTACAAGTGTGCATAGAACAGATAACCTGATGGAACACACTTACAAAACAGTGTTGTAAAAACAATTAAAAACCAAGTAACAATTTTTAAACAGCACATTTTGATTTTCAATACTTTAAAGTAAACTTCTCAATGCCTGTTTGGTAGTTCTTATGCAACAGACAGCAGTTTAGTAACGGTGGAGCTTCTAATTAAGTGATAAAAAAAAAAAAAGCAGTTGCAAATCTTTTACAAAATCCACAATCATATCTGCACCAATACAACATGTAACTTTTTACAATTTACTACCAAATTATATGTAATATCTAATTTAATGTAGTTTTTCTACAAATCTCAGGGCACATCCTGAACAGTTCCTGAACCTAATGATGGGATACGTTCGCCTCAAATACACCTGAAGCACTGTCACAGACTGTGGATTTAGTGTGAGCTTTGGTGTTTTCAGATCTTGGATAGTCTTGTGCAGTTTGAACGACTTCAAATAAATATAATTATTAAATGTAAATAAATAAACTACCACCCTCCTTAAAGGGATAGTTCACCCAAAAATGAAAATTCTGTCATTAATTACTCACCCTCATGTTGTTCCAAACCCGTAAGACCTTTGTTCATCTTCGGAACACAAATTAAGATATTTTTGATGGAATCCGAGAGCTCCCAGACCCTCCCATAGACAGCAATGATCCTTACACGATCAAGGCTCAGAAACGTAGCAAGGAGATCGTTAAAATAATCCATGTGACATCAGTGGTTCAACTGTAATTTTACAAAGCTACGAGAATACTTTTTGTGTGCAAAGATAACAAAAATAACGACTTTATTCAACAATTCGTCTCCTCAGCGTCACCCTATAGCACCATTTTGGAGAGTATCCACTGAATGTAAACAACGTATGCAGCACCATGCGGAAACGTTGTTTACGTTCAGATCAAAGCGTAAACAACGTATCCATGTGGTGCTGCTGACACAGAACAGCATTCGTTGTTTACGTTCAGTGGATACTCTCCAAAATGGTGCTATAGGGTGACGCGGAGGAGACGAATTGTTGAATAAAGTCGGTTTTTTTTTTCTTTGTGCACAAAATGTATTCTCGTAGCTTAGTAAAATTACGGTTGAACCATTGATGTCACATGGATTATTTTAACGATCTCCTTGCTACGTTTCCGAGCCTTGATCGTGGTAATTACATTGCTGTCTATGGGAGGGTCTGGGAGCTCTCGGATTTCATCAAAAATATCTTAATTTGTGTTCCGAAGATGAACGAAGGTCTTACGGGTTTCGGAACAACATGAGGGGGAGTAATTAATGACAGAATTTTAATTTTTGGGTGAACTATTCCTTTAAATACCTTCAAATATTTCTTAAGTTAAATTAAACATTGAAAATGAGAGTGACTTAAGTTTTTTAGTATCCAACTATATCTAAAAAAGAAATGTATTCAGCACAGGTGTGTTTTGATATTTGCTGTGGCAGGTCTATTGGTCTACATTTGAGATATGTATTTTATCTTTTGCTATGATTATTATCTCTATACCAATCATCAAAATTTCAGGAGTGACTCACACAACAATATTAGTGGACTCACTCCCAAAACTTATTTAAATTGCTAAGGCATTATACACAGAAAAGCAAGCAAAAAGCGCTCTCTATACTGTAAATCACAGAAGCTGTCAATCACTTCAGTTCAGCATGAGCTCATGCTGTACACTGTACAATCAATCTCTTATTTAAATCCTATCTTCACTCTGTTACAACAAAAGGATCCGCAAGCATGTAGAGCTAGTCAGTGAGATCATTCAGCATTTTGGGCGGTATTGGGCAAATCTGACTAACTTTAACACCTCTTATAGACCTTAGATCCCATACTGAATTTCACATGGATGAAAACGAGGCTGTGAGGGACAGACTTTCTGTCTGTACAATGAGACAGCATTGCATCCTAGATCAAAATTTTCACAATTCACAATTTTCAAAACGGTTTCGTAAGGCTTTTGTCTACTGAAATTGTTTTTCAGAAAGACGTTTTGTCAGCTGTATGTTATTGAACAGCAGTACAATCCATCGAACAGACTACTTCTATCACACAGAGCCTCGTTTTTCATTCCTGACAGTAATTAAATATGGCGCTACCCTGCCTCAGGCCTATTGGCCATTGCTTTCAACTGACATGTCTGTCTGTGATGCTGCAAAAAGAAACATTTGCCTCTGTAAACAGAAACTAAAGTGCGCACACATATAGGCCTTAGAGCGGGTTGTACTTAATTAGTAATTATTAAGTAATTTTGTACTTAAATATGATCAAAATTCGAATTTAAAATGCATAATTTCAGTTAGGGTGAAGAAAAGCTTTTGGCTTCTCTTCTGAGGCCACAAGAGGGTGCATCGAGCAAAATATTACTAATGCACGTTTATTCAAAGCATAAGATAACATGGCTATCTTTTAAAAAAAGTGCATAACGTTTAAAATGTTTATAAACAAATTAGAATTAATTAAGTTGCTTAAACAACTATAAACAAAACAGCATCATGTATGTATGCATAGGCCGAAAGCCAATCACACGGAGTACATTTTTCATTTAAAAACATGAGATGCAGTGGGATGGGGAAAAAACCCGCCATAAAGTCTTAAGATATGCTTTTTTCAAAGTTAAACTTGCATTAATTTTACATGGCTTTCTAAACATGTGGCTCCTTTGTGTGAGGCGCAAGTGCAACGGTGATATGTCCTTCTAGAAAATGCGTAAAATATGTGTTCTGTGTGAACGGCTTGGTTTCAGTTTTGACGTAAACAAGATCTTCTCCGCATTGATGTTCTCTTTTTCCACTATATTATTAATGAACAACGCAGCAGCGCCGCATCTAGTGGCTTCAACTGGACAGGATACCAAATACATTATAATGCAACCACACTTACATCGTCATCGCATCTCATGGCCACTGATAAGGCTGCCTCCTTAACGCACACCTAAAATTCAAATGCAACGTTTTTGCATTTGAATGTGGATATTTATTTTAAATTCGACGAATATTCGAAATTCTAATTTTTTTTTGACAGCCTTAACCTCCACCCCAATTTCAAAAACTGATTAACAAATCAACTAATCTACATACTCGTACAAAAGACCCATTATGATTTTTGCTGAAAAGTGACAAGCATGCATCCCTGACTCGTATACACACACGCTCTCAAGTAGCCAAGACTGCAAGTGTGGGTATTAGGACAGGCCCAAAGTGAGACGCATGTTCTCCATCTTGTATCACTCACCACCAAGTGCAGAGAGTTCATGGCCACTACCTCCTCCGCTGCCCAGAGCGCCTGGCATGGGGGGGTTGTTCAGGTACTCGTTGACTTTGCGACAGTACTCCTCATCTTTATCGGTTTTCGGCTCCTTTAGAGAGATGAGAGATGGAACAGCAAGCACAAATGTGACTTGAGCCGATTAGGTATCACAATTCCCTCTAAGTGCATCATTTCGTTATATTCCGACAAAGCAAATCTGAAATGCTGCATGTCAGCATGCAATGCAAGCATCACGAAATACTGTGCTCTGCAATCTTTTACTCACCTGCATCCAAAAGAACAGCCTTTTAGAGCCGGCCTTGAACTTCAGCACATACACGCGTCCTGTAGTGCACTGGTTCACCCGCTTGAACTCACAGTCATCTGGGAATATTATCAGATCCTACAACACAAAATCAACAATCAGACTTTGATATCCATATAAAACATCATCGGTTGCATGCTAAACAGTAAACAGCCCTCACATCCTCCACATTTCCAGAGGTCCTGTCCTTCCAGCAGAAGTGGATGAGAGAGTCGTCTGTCTGCTGGATGTAGACAGTGCCTTTGCGCTTGTCCGGGGTCACTGTGCTGCCCTTCAGGGTCATTTTACCAGCCCTGAACTCAACCAGATATTTACTGGATGAGCTGCGGGAGCCAGACACCAGACTGGGGAACAGAGCTCCAGATGACATCCTCACTGCTAGACAGACAATGCAAACAGTTATAAAAAAAGTTTAAAACACACAACATAATTTCAAGCTCTTTTTCAGCGGTTTTATCAGATAGCTCAGTGCTCACCTTCATCACAAGGTTGATAAACAACATGAAGCTTAAAGATGTGAGCACAGTTATTCAGCAAGATTAGCACTCTAGCTAGCTTCAAAAGACAACAACTGGCTTGTATATGTACAAATATACATTTACATGTTAACTTAAGATATAATATAGCACCATAATCAACAGTTTCACCCTCAGGTTGAAGATGTAATCATATTTTTTATTGTTTGGCTTCTGACGCACTTCACTATATTAGCATTAGCTGCCATTTAAACAACTCAACAGTGACTGTGCATTTTATTTCCGATGCGTATTTAAACGCATCACGCCGCTGTAAATCTGACAATAACATATTGTAATAAAAGTGTATCATACCAGTGGATACGTTTAGTCTTTCGGGGATTCCTTCAGCAGATATGGGTCTTTTTAAAGGACACTTGCTGAAGAGTTGCAGATAGACTGGTGAAAAGTGGCATGAGACTTCCTATATCCTGTCAGTCGTGTTCCTATTGGTCACGTTCGTGCGTAAGGAAGCATTTGATTGGCTGAATAACATGTCATTCTTGTGCCTTTCTTTTTATGCACACTCACCTAATTCAATGTAATATCTACACGGTATATTTTACAGTGATGCAAAAAACGTTAGTAGCACTTTGTCCTGAGGATATCTTGGCCACGAATTCGTTTTCACGACTGAGAACAAAATGTACAGGTTTCTCACAGCTTTACACGAATCTCAAACTTCCACGTCAAACTCAAAAATATAATATTCGCTTCTGTCAACATCAAACTTTAGCCTCATTCACATGACACACAAAACCTGACAAACACACAGACACAGAGATCATTTAACACACTCCAAACGCCTCTTATTGGGAATCAGAAATCATGTATTGCTCAGTATCTATTACAGTATGGAAGGGTGCAGATACAACAAGAAAACAGTCGCTTTACAGCAGTCATTCGTAAAGAACGGGGTTTTCCCCTCATTTCGCTGCACTGCTTTTCTGTTGTTTTTCTAGTAAACATTAATAAGTTTAAGTTTAAAAAAAAATGTCTAACCTACTTTTGATATCTTGTTTATATTTTTATGTATACCCATTTATGTGTTTGTTGCTGAACAAACACACCTCTAAAACCAATTAAAATTACACGAATTTGCAGGAAGAATGATCACTACAATTATTTATTAATTAAAGTCATTTGGGTTTTTGGGACCCCAAACATGTTGGCCCTCTGGAGGGCAGTCCTTGAGCGCGCCATCAAAGATAAGCTCAATTGGTATTTTGTATATTGTTGCATACCAAGTTTACTATTTAATTCAGACTTTTATTTTCTAATGCTTTTCATCTACTCTAAGATCCAATTTGCAGTATATGAAAAAGTTTTGAAGAATCGTTCAAAAAGACTAACGAGAAGGCAAAAAGAGGGGAAACGAGCTTTCAATCTGGTACATCAACAGTTCCACTTAGTGTGTACAAAACCACATTTCTATGAGTGCAATACATGTATAACATGCATTCAGTATCGCTATCGAAATAAAAAAAATATATTTAATTGCTAATCAATACCAATACCAAAATCTAAAATATTATAAACCACAAAGACTTCTTCACAAGACTATTAATGCCCACCCAGTAGTGCAGATTTCTTGCTTTTAAAGGAATGAAACGAAGAGGTTTTATCAATGTATTTTTTTATTATTATTCCAAAAGAATCAACAAATTTCAATTAGTAGAATTTGTTCTCACCAGTATGACATCCCCATTAACTCTGTTCAAAAATGAAGTATAACCCCCATCTCACAGAGAAAATACCTTTCGACACATCCAAAAAAAAAAAAAAAAAAAAAACCTATAAAAATAAATCATTGCACAAAATAAGGAGTATATGCTTGTGATTGCTAGAAATCTATGTGCAACATCTTGGAACGTACAGACATTCATACATATGACATCCGGTTATTCCACTTACACAAACTGACACAAAGCAGCATAAAAATAAAATCTATAGTTTAATTGTGGAATATTAGTTTTAGAACGCTAGTTTTCAAATAATCAAATGTACATTTAATGAAGGAACAGATACAATACAGGATGCAAAACAAGTAGTGTACTGAATGTCGTGTATCTAACGGAAAGGTGGTTAGAAAATCAAATAAAATGTCTAACATATTCAAATGAATCACCCTTAAACGGGGAACAAACAGCTCAAGATGAAGTACTAGTGAGTGACTCACAGGTGCATTGAAAGTCAGGCACTGTGGGAAATAAAACACGTTTGTGTGTGTACTTGAGAAGAGCAACAATGGTTGCATCAGTGTGCTTCAAACCCGCTCGTTTGACCTGCACGCTTCAGATCGTCTCTACATGAAAATAACTGATTTTATGGTCAGGATGCGTATGTGACAAGGTGTAAAATACTTTTCATGGCATCTACAGGCAGGAAATATTCTCTCAAATAAGATTCAGGTTATATGTACACTTCCATAAGCTGCCATTCTGTACGTTCATTATTTTGTGGGGTTTGAGCAGTTTGATGGGTTGCATAGATTTCGCTAGTTTCTCAAATACACAGTGTACACGTCTATATTTGAGAACAGTGATAACAGATGCAAATGCTGATGAATAAAATAGCCCATGACACCCTAGTTTTCGTAAAACAAATTCAATTGATAGTGCTTGAGGAACAATTTAGTGTGACACCAATACATTAGGAAAAACTGAAATATGAATATGTACATTTACAGTATGTCAACAAAGCCTTATTGAATGTTGGTACAATCAGCCTATTTTACACCCCATGAGTCTCTGTGGAAACAACCACGTGAAAGGAAAAAAGAAAAACGCTTCACCATAACGAACACGTGATGAGGCTATTTCACATAAGTTTAATCTGAATCTGAAAATCCAAAAGGCAAAATATTGTACCAATTAAAATAAAATCTATGGCTTTTTACATTAATTGCCACAAGCGCGCGCGC
>NW_015558695.1:1069766-1074237 GCF_001515605.1 Sinocyclocheilus anshuiensis | reverse complement strand
ACACACACACACACACACACACACACACACACACACACACACACACACACACACACACACACACCTTCACGAACCCAAAGTTCATTATTAACATTCATCAACATTCTCTAAACATTATTACTGCTGTTAGTTCCTTTAATGCTTCATCACCTTCACGCTCTACATACAGCTGGATCAGAGGTGGCTCAGTGCTTGCCAAACTCAAAACATCTGGAATTAGTTTTCATATGTTAAACACCTACTGTACATGGAAAACGGCCAAAGCACTTCAGTCACATTTTATTGGTGACATAACTACATCTATATTGAGCTCCAGCATTGCTGACGGCAAACAAACTGGATCTCTGATGAGGGGTTTGTACGTTCAAAGGCAGAAAATGGCAAATTGGTTCTCCTACTGCTGTTTCGATGCTTTCCTCCATTGATAAAACCTACAGGGTTGATGGGAAGTGAGAGAAGACGCTTCCAAAGGACAAAAACACAATCATAAACACAAGTGCTGAAGATGGAGGCAACTCAGTTTAATGTGAGCATAAGCACTATCGTTGTGGATGGTGCATCGTGTAGAGGGTTGTTGTAGACTGGGGAGAGAGAGAGAGAGAGAGAGAGGGAGGAAGGAGGTGACAAAACCTCTTTGAACTTGCACCTCCTCATCAGTAGATATCAGGACAGTCGGTGTATTTCCTATCAAAGTAGCCGCCAGTGTACAGCCAGTCCTGTGATCCTGTATATGGATTTGTGCCTAACTGAAACCACCTAAAAACAGTAGGGGAGGTTCAAAATATTGCATAACAGTAAAAACAGTAAAGAAGGAGCAGCACTAACCTAGTCGACCACTCTTCACCATCTTTGCCCAGCTCTTTACGAGCTGCTCTCTGCCCAAAGCACTTCAGTCACATTTTATTGGTGACATAACTACATCTATATTGAGCTCCAGCATTGCTGACGGCAAACAAACTGGATCTCTGATGAGGGGTTTGTACGTTCAAAGGCAGAAAATGGCAAATTGGTTCTCCTACTGCTGTTTCGATGCTTTCCTCCATTGATAAAACCTACAGGGTTGATGGGAAGTGAGAGAAGACGCTTCCAAAGGACAAAAACACAATCATAAACACAAGTGCTGAAGATGGAGGCAACTCAGTTTAATGTGAGCATAAGCACTATCGTTGTGGATGGTGCATCGTGTAGAGGGTTGTTGTAGACTGGGGAGAGAGAGAGAGAGAGAGAGAGGGAGGAAGGAGGTGACAAAACCTCTTTGAACTTGCACCTCCTCATCAGTAGATATCAGGACAGTCGGTGTATTTCCTATCAAAGTAGCCGCCAGTGTACAGCCAGTCCTGTGATCCTGTATATGGATTTGTGCCTAACTGAAACCACCTAAAAACAGTAGGGGAGGTTCAAAATATTGCATAAATAACAGTAAAAACAGTAAAGAAGGAGCAGCACTAACCTAGTCGACCACTCTTCACCATCTTTGGCCAGCTCTTTACGAGCTGCTCTCTGCTTCTCTTCCAGTCTCTCCTTTTCTCTGCTGGCTTCATCTGCACAAACACGCACAGTTAAAGAAATCAAATGTCAGGGTTTAGCATGCGTGAACAGCAGGGGGCGCTGTAGCGCTGGTTTTGTGTTTTAATGACTTCATTACCCATGTTGCCGTTCTCCATGGCTCTGATGTCAGGACGCAGGCG
The DNA here is from genome assembly GCF_001515605.1 of Sinocyclocheilus anshuiensis. Taxonomy (NCBI): domain Eukaryota; kingdom Metazoa; phylum Chordata; class Actinopteri; order Cypriniformes; family Cyprinidae; genus Sinocyclocheilus; species Sinocyclocheilus anshuiensis. Next base: position 1,072,549 of record NW_015558695.1, on the reverse strand, counting down.
GCAGTCTGTTGGTGCCAGCACTCCTTCCGTGCCAGGCTCCAGCTCATTCAGCGTCATGGAAAAATTAGTGAAGTTATACATCTAGAAGTGAACAGAAGGGGTTTGGAATCAGGTAGACCACCATTACTACACTAGTGTTTAAGAGTTTGGTGTCAGTAAAATGTATGTTCTGTAAGAAATTAAAACGTTTATTCAGTAAGGATGTGTTGAATTGATCAAAAGTGACAGTAAAGATATTGATAATGTTACAGAAAATTTCTTTTGAAATTTCTATTCATCAAAGAATACTGAAAAAACATGGCTTCCACAATAATATTAAGCAGCAATATTAATTTTTCAACACTGAAAATAACAAGAAAAATATTTATGGAGCAAATCAGCATATTAGAATGATTTCCGAAGGATCGTGTGACACTGAAGACTGGAGTACTGATGCTGAAAATTCAGCTTACATTTTTAAATGACATTCAAATAGAAAATTATTTTAAATGTAAATATTTCACAATAAAATGTTCTTACTGTATTTTAAACAAATAAATGCAGTCTTAATGAGCATAAGAGACTTACTTAAAAAATAATAATTGCACCAACCCCAAACTTTCAAACAATAGTGTACTTCACTTTTTAAGGAATCATCCATTTGTTTGTTTGACTGTTTTTTCACTTAAAGCCATGTGTTGATGTGTCTGTGCCTTCAGGCCTCTGCACATGAACAGTGTGTGTGTGTGTGTGTGTGTGTGTGTGTGTGTGTGTGTGTGTGTGTGTGTGTGTGTGCGTGCGCGTGCGTGAACCTCTGCTGAATTAGGCGGTCTTGATGATATTCTCCATAATAATGTGCTACCAGGAATCACTGCCACAGTCTCCTGTACTTCAGGCATTTCATCGGCATCCTCGTTGACGGCTTCTGGCTCCTCCTGTTGGCGCAAGTACATAGATTAAACACAATAACTTTCCCTTATATACTTTCATTTTTATTATTCACACAATACCTAGCATTCAGGAAGAGCATAAACACATTAGACACGATATCAAACCAAGTGCCCCCTCCAGTGCATGCATATACTATTTTATCATTTAAAATTAAACAGTTATATTTGTGAAATGTTTCGCTTGAAAAGTCAGCTCAGGCTTTCATGGTTTAAAATAAGTGTCACTTGGTTACTTAGTATCTTCTGCAAAACACAAAAGAAGATATTTTGAAAATGTTTGCAACAAAAAAAGTTGGGGTGACCATTCACTTCTATCCTGTGAATAAAAACACAGAGACATTTCTCAAAGTATCTAATTTTATGTTCCACAGGAGAGGAATTGCCAGTCAGGTTTAGAATGACATGAGGATGATAGCGACCATTTTTAAGTCACAATGTATGCATCCATACAGAAAATACACAGAAGCTCCCACACTCATTGACAAGACATTTGTTAAATATAGCAATCAGCTGGGTGTGTTGTCATGTAATGAGACACGTGTTTAAATAAACAAATGAACTGACAAAACTCTGGCAAAGGTCTGAGGCATGATGAGTATTTTACCACACCTGCTCTCTCTACACCTACACACAGCTCTGCTGTACATACATTAGCACATTTAAACCACACACACCAATACAAACAGTTCAGTAACCCTAAAACAACACTCCATTATTCACGGCATGTGCATGAATCACTACAGATAGTCTAAGATGTCTACACCTCCTACTGATACTAGTCTACATCTCTCTCTTTGTTACCTTGAACACAGAGAGAGCTTTGCTTTAGTTTTACCGGAAGCATTAGCAGCATGAGTGGTCAACTATTATCTTTCACACCTGTTTCTGTTTTTTAGTGTCCGTTGTTCCTTTCTTCTCGAGTTTCCGATGGGCCTCGTACACCTGCGGGTCGATGCTCCACATACACTCTGTCCATTTCCCATAGATCACACAGCGCTTCTTCTTACTGGATGTGACATACACAGGAAAAGAACAGGAAACATGCACTCATTAAATAAAGAACAATAAACAAACTCTGTGCTTAATGTCACGGGTATCAAAGGTGTCGGTTTTCTAAACTTTAAAATCTTAAAGGTCATCATTGTTTCCAAGAAATGAAATTTACATATGACTAGTCATATCAGTCATGTCATTATCCTAAAAAACAGGACAAATTAATAGAGACTGATTGCAAATGTGCATTTCTATAATGAAACTGATAACAGAAAACATTTGTTTTTTTGTGTAATGCTGCTAGGTGTTAAGTATAAATCCAAGACAACTGATATATTGATCAATGCAACAATTTCCTCATTTAAATCAAGTGAGTCAGGATCTCACCTCTTATCCTGGATGTAACCTTCAACTCTGTGCAGCTCCTTTCCAAACATCCCACAGGGTTTAAAGTTCAGTACACACTTCTCTCCAGTACTAACCAATCACACATCACATTAATAATTCAGACCATGTAAATTCACAATAGAATAGATGGATCATAAAAATTGAACAGTCTGGCTTTACCTGTGGTTGACAATTTCTACAGTGCCGTACTGTTCAATCCACAGTTTACCAAGAATTATATTGTGTACACAGCAGAAAGGGTTTGTCCATGTGTATGCCTCTTTATGCCTGTGAGGATAAACACACACACGTAAGTGAGCAGGCAGTTACTCGGCAACCCCAGAACCCTTAGCTCTCAAATGCAACCACTGACTCATCCAAGAAAAATCTCACTCACACAATCAATAAACCTTTTCATGAACACAAAAATAGAAAGAAAGTTAGCTAAATGTTCACAAAAACACCATTAGCTAC
>NW_015558695.1:992821-1069684 GCF_001515605.1 Sinocyclocheilus anshuiensis | reverse complement strand
CGGCGACCCCCCCCCAGCATTAGCGACATTAAAATGTAATATCAAACAACCATTCAAAAACAAAACAAATGAAAAATCAGGCAAACAAAGCAAAACGAAACCAAAAGAAATTATCATAATAAAATAAACTAAAAAAGCAACACACCCCACCCTCCAAAAAAGGCAAAAATAAATAAACATATAATAATAATAATAATAATAATTATTATTATTATTATTAAACAAATAAATAAAAAGCACTAAACAAAAAAAGAACAAACAAAAAAGGGGAAAAAGCCCCAAACAAAAATCCCAAAACAAACAAAACAACAAAAAACAAAACAAAAATAAGCCGACAACAAACCCACCCCAGCCCATTACATTCAAAATGTAATATTAAACAACCAAACAAAAAACTAAAATGAAAAAGCAGGCATTTAAAGCAAAACTACGGAGCATGCAAGAAAAAATAAATAAATCGTGTGCACGATTTTCTAATTCGCTCCCTCGATGTACTAAAACGTGCACACGATTTCTATTTCATTACCTCGATTTGCTAAATCGTGCGCACAATTTACTAATTCGTTCTCTCAATTTATAAATCGTGTGCATGACTTAGCAAATTGAGGGAACAAATTAGTAAATCGTGCACATAATTTATAAATCGAGGGAATGAAATAGTAAATCGTGTGCACGATTTATTAATTTTTTTCTTGCATGTCATGTGCGGGGCTCCGTACAAAACCAAACTAAAAAAGCAAAAAAATAAAAACGCAAAACCGACCCCCCCCCCAATAATAATAAATGAAAAGCAAAACCAAATCAAAACAAAAATAAATCAGGGAATATCTCTATCATGGTCTACTCCACACACTACGTGCCGTATAGACTCACTTGTAAAGCTCTAGCGTGATGGTCCCTTTAGGTTCTGCCTCCACACTTTTGCCCCAGAACTTGAGTTTGGGGTAGATGGAGCCGTGGAACACAAAGTCACCTGTCAGACTCTCAGTGTGAAACGCACTGATTGGCGGATGGTGACTCACCTGCTCTGAGATCAGTCTGAAACCCTGATCCTCTCTGAGAAGAGAAGCCAACAAGAGCAGAGGAAGGAAGCGTTAAGGGGAAGGAGAAGTAGAGTTACATAAATGACAGAGACCAGTTTCTCTCCAGACCAATTCTGATCTAACCCACATTTAACAACATCCTCAAATCTTATCAGCATAGTCCGTTATTAAACTCTCTGCTGATGTGCCTTTACCGTGTGAGTTCATAGGTTTCTCCTAAAAGCGGGTTGAAAGGTTTTCCAGTTCTATCCCACTGAGAAGCGACTGCAGACACAGCAAAGGCAGCTACCGTCTTAAAACAAAAAGACAGAAAAACAGGTTTGAATTCAACAACTGCCTGACAATTTAATATCTATTATGATTAACTATTATGATTCATCTCGATATTGACCCAGCCCTAGCTTATATTAAAATGATAAACCAATTATAAAATCCAAACACAACAATCTGTCTTTAAGGCAGGGGTGTCAAACTCAATTCCTGGAGGGCCACAGCTCTGCAGAGTTCAGCTTGATTAGCTGGATCAGGTGTGTTTGATTAGGGCTGGAGCTAAACTGTGCAGAGCTGTGGCCCTCCAGGAATTGAGTTTGAGACCTCTGCTTTAAGAGGTGTGTGTGGTCTCACCTGCATCCTCTCTATAGAGTCGGACTGTGAGCAGGCTTTCTGGATGAGGTATGTGTGCTCCATATACTCAGAGATTCTCTGTAGAAAGCTCAGGGGCTCATTGAACACAATGGGCATGGTGATCTTGGACAGCTCCTAGAAAACAGCACCAGCAAACAGACTCAGCAGGACCAAACACCACTACAACTTCACGAGTCGTGCTTTCAAACTACTTTACTAATAGTTCTTAAAGAAACCCTGTAAAAGTACAGTGCTTCAGGGTTATGTCCATTAGACAGTGTTTAGACATGTTCTTTAAGGGGCCCCAACGCAGATTTTTGAATGAAAAAACAGCAGGACTGAGTGCAAATGAATAAGAGAATGAGGAGATATGTTTTTTTTTTTTTTAAAGTTAAACTATGTCAGTCAAATGTGACTGCATGTACATAATTTACTACTTTGGATTTTCACCCTTTCTGAGAAGTTGTTTAACTCCTTTAAAGAAAAAGAAAAACACTAATGCTAAAGAACTATTCGTGCGGAATATAAAAAAAAAGAAACTGTATGCGTTTTTCTTCCCTATTGTGGTGTATAAACAGCGAGTTAAACAGCTTCTTTAATGAGAAAAAGAAACACAGGGCTTGTACATCAGGAATTGATTGGGCCATTGTCGTTTGTAATTGCTGTGTTCTCATACGAGTGACAGCTGCTGGAGGCGAGGGATTATTACTGACCCGTTCTCACGTCATCAGAGAACAGGTATCGTTTCGAGGGGGAGGGCAAGTTTTTGATTGAAGATTACAGGGGCACATGAATTAAATAATGAGGTTCACAGAAAAATGAACATGGCAATATTCCACAAAAATAAGATTGAAATCATGCTAAACTTGCTGCTAAAATGATTATTTATTTATCCTTACCAGTCCAATACATTTCTTGAGAATGCTCCACACACTAAAATCATTCCTGGAGAACATGGGGGCAGGAAGAGACGACCTAAGAGGGCAGAAGAATGTTTTCCCATTCATAAACATTTTATGTAGGTGCAGGTGTGCAGATTATAAATGAACGAGAATGAACTGTAAAGATAAGATGAACAATAAGAATCTTGAGAAAGAAAAGAGAGAGAGTGAGAAAAATTAAAGGCAGAGACAAAGAGCATATGGGTCACAGTGCTGGAATCTGGCTGTACCTGTGCTTCTTAATTCCGTTCTCCTGAGGAACCGCTCCATTGTTCTTCTGAGCGCCGTCATACACTACAGCATCTTTAAAACTGGCTTCTGATGTGCCTTCACACGACTCATCTGAATCCAAGCCTGGGACACACAAGCACATCTTATTTAGAGAGACAGATAGACAGAGATGCATGACTGCAACCTTAAGAGGGTTAATTCTTTTTGAAACACGATATTTCAAAAAGTATAAACGAGAGTTCAAAATAAATAAACATTTTACTCGTCAAAATGAATTATATTAAATATAAAAAAAATAAGGGCTGCAAAATTAATCGAAAGAATGAATAGTCAATCAATTTTTATTGATAGTTTTTAATTAATTTTTTTTGTTTTTTTTCTTAAATAGTTATGTCTTTTTTTCAGTGAAATAGTACAAACAGGCAAAGCAAACCTAGATTTTATATATTTTTTTTACACTGTCTGTAAAAAAATTAAAGCAATTAAAAAAAGCAATTAAAGATTTTTCCTAAATTGAGCAGCTCCATATAAAATATATATTGACCAAAAACTGATATATTCATTGATATCACCCTTACAAATACATCTCTTAAAATTTTTGGAACATTAAATGCAGAACACCTCACCAAACATCTTCTGTACACCTGATATCAACATGCAGTTATTAACTACGGCACTATTTAATAACATGGTCTAAAATGCGTCTCCTTCATATTTTGTACCATCTGATATGAGCGACTCTGTTGATATCAGACTTCAGGAGCCCAGCACAATGACCTGCCAAGGTCCATATCGCCTTGTTTATTTATTCATTACATTATTTATTTTATCTCATTTCATCTCAGCGATGAAAGAAGCCATCTGAACACAGCACTACATAATTGAAGCCATCAACAGACTGCGGTAAGCCAACACCAGAACGGCACGCCATGTCTGCGGCCACTCTATCATAAACACACAAGACGAATGCTAAAGTCAACAGTGGCCAAAACACTAACAATAGGGGACAAAGTAGATTGTCCTCAAAAAAAAAACCACAGCTGTTTAATACTGCTGTGTGTAAATGTCAATATTTTCATGACATGCGACAGCTCTGGATGGGCTTGTGTCACAGAGGTAATGTTACAAACAACTTCCGATGTTCACCCAAAAATGAAAGTTCTGTCATTAAAGGTGGGGTAAGTGATTTCTGGTAGCCAATGTTGATATTTCAAATCACCAAACAAACACGCCCCTACCCCAAAAGGGTCTCACCCCTATTTTGATAGCGCCGCCCCACACATACGTACGCAACCCAGGCAACGATTATGACAAACGAGCATATTCAAGCAAAGGCCAGCATATATTAGTTCTGTGAAACAATGCAAAAAAAAAAAAATGTTACTCACAGATTGAGAAGAAACAAAGCAACCTCGGCGTCCGATCGCAGGCCTTCCCGCTCCTTGAGTTCTCTCCAGCGCTGGAAAGCTGATCCGATATTTACACGGGTCCTACTACTTGCGTTATCGTAAGCCATCTTTTGTTCCGCAGACGTTTTCCTCTTTTGTTTTTTTATCTGCCATCTCTATCTTTCTGTCGTCGCTCGGCTCGGCTAATGTCCGTCCTGTGCACCGAGCGCTCTCCCATCCCCATCGTGAGTAGACACACCCCTTACTGCTGATTGGCTACAAGTTTGTTTTGGTACTTGGCCCGACTCAGTTTTCTAAAGCGTTTTTGAAACAACGTATGCAACATATGTACGCGGATACGTTGTTTACGTGCAGATCAAAGCGTAAACGGTGTATCCGCGTCCATACGTTGCATACTTGGTTTACGTATGTGATACTCTCCAAAATGGCGCTATAGGGTGACGCGGAGGAGATGAATTGTTGAATAAAGTTGTTATTTTTGTTTTCTTTGTGCACAAAAAGTATTCTCGTAGTTTCGTAAAATTACGTTTGAACCGCTGATGTCACATGGATTATTTTAACGATCTCCTTTCTGAGCCTTGATTGTGAAAGGATCCTTGCTGTCTATGGGAGGGTCTGGGAGCTCTCGGATTTAAAAAAAATAAAAAATAATCTTAATTTGTGTTCCGAAGATGAACAAAGGTCTTACAGGTTTGGAACGACATGAGGGTGAGTAATTAATGACAGAATTTTCATTTTTGGGTAAACTATCCCTTTAAGTTCTTTTAGGATTTAAAATTTTAGAGGTACCTTTTTGGTCTCATATATCCATTCATCACCACTACAATCATGTGCACAACGTCTGTGATTGGTTACAGTGCTATTTGGCTGCAAAAAAGCGGCGTAAATGGACACTTCATTAAATACTAAACATACTACTGATTTTTATTTTTTTTTTTAAAACAGCCCTACCATCACGTGCCATTTAAAATGTCTTACCTGTGACGGCATCATGGAACTCGTCTTCATTGTTCATTGTAGATAATGGGCTGCCAACACGGGGTCTCTAAAACATGGTCTCTCTTTCACTTTCTTGTCTCTGGAGACTTGCTACCACATCCAAAACAGGGACACCTGTGGAGAGACAAAAAGTCAAAACCAGACTCACAAAGAAGAGAACAACTCAACCTTGCAGTCGGTTTAAAAAACAAAACAAAAAAAAAACACTGAAATGGACAAAACTCCCATCATTCACCTGTTCCTCCAATGATCTTAGAGCCTACATTCATGCACCCATTCATCCGTCATGTTTGACTGAAACTAGCCGGCCGCACTTTAACTGAGAGGTGGAGCCAGTGTGGGTCTCCTCCCATGGGCTTGTATGCAGGAACGCATTTCATATAGAACTGAACTTTGGACTGTCTACTTCCAAAGAGTGTAACCTGACAGACAGACCTGTACTGTGATGAATACGAGACAGCCTTATCTCAGTCTAGACGAGACCTGAGGGAATGCTTCTAGCACGGTTAAAGTCTATTAACAAGCTACGCAATTTTATGTAGCCATTGCAGAGTTAATTAAAAAAAGCTTGCTGAATGTCTTTCCCGGTCTGTTCTAGTAGGTTATTATTTGTGCTCGGCGAATTCCCTGAGCACAAATTACTGGAGAGCAATTAGCAGTTTTATTACAGCCCCAGGACAACTCTGAAGTCTTTAAGTAACACAAAAAGCAAAGACAAATCAAGCATTACTGAAGAGTTCTTCACTGCTACACTTCTTTCTTTAACCATTATGACTTCTTGGCCATCTCACACAGGAAATTCAAAGTCAGTGAGCCAACCCACTATTAGATCAGATATGCAAAGCAAGGTGCCAACCTACAAGTATATGTTATGCAATGTTTATTGCTTTTTAATAATAAACCTTATCAGACGTTTTCTTTAGACCAACCAATCTGCAATATTAGGAAATACATTTCAAATGATGACAAAGCTCTTTCTTTTCTATCTTGTGACGTACATCAGAGCATAATGTATTACTGGAGGGAACAAAAGCAGACTGAGGACTTCTTTATTGTGTTTCATCCATCAGCTGTTGATTGAATTTTGACATATGGCTGTTTTACTCAAAATGAATGAGCTTGTAGTCGATTTTAAGAAAGGTGCAAGGTTAAAGAGGACTAAAAGATTGGAGAAGTCTGATGTTTCCACTAGAACAGGGGTAAGCAAGTTCGGTCCTAGAGAGCCGCAGTCCTGCAGAGTTCAGCTCCAACCCTGAAAAAAAAACTCACCTGCCTATAGCCTTAGTAATCCTGAAGACATTGATTAGTTTGTTCAGGTGTGTTTGATTAGGGTTGGAGCTGAACTCTGCAGGACTGCGGCTCTCTAGGACCGAACTTGCCTACCCCTGCACTAGAAGATAAAGTCTGAATAAACAAATATCACTCGATTTTTAAATTAAGATTATATTAAAAATCTATTTTCCTTGCACGTATCAATGAACTCATTGTTCAGCATAAGTTTCAAACAGCTATTCAAAAGCATCTCAACCATTTTGCAAGGCCTAATTGGTTTCTGATGACCCAAACCATGTGATGCTTGTTTTCAATTGGGAATTGTTTTCCTTAGTGCAGGTCAAGGTTATACTTTTAATAGGGAAAAGTCAGGGGTCAGGCCACACGGATGACTCCTGAGTAAATCAGAGAGAAGGAAATGAGTCTAACTGCAGCATGGAAGACAACTTTCAGCTGTCTGTGTCAAGGTCAGACCAACTCTTAACATTAACTGTGTTTCCAAAAATGCAGACGGTTGGGTTAAAAAGATAAGGGATGTGAAGGTGTGAGATGTTATAAAAAAAAAAAAAAAAAAAAAAGTTCTGTCATCATTGACATTAACTCACCCTCATGTTGTTCCAAACATGTACGACTTTCTTATCTCCAATGAACATATTATATGAAAATTTTTCATATACAACCTTATTTGGCAACAGGCATTACAGAGCATAAATGAATACTTGAAAAGTTATTAAATATAACAATTTATTTGTATCCTGTATGTAGAGTTTTTCCATTGGGTGATTGAGCTGGGTAAGAAGAAAAATGTTTGCATGTGTATATACAGTATATATATATTAGGAGAAACCCCGAATAATTTACTGGTTGATTTGTGTATTATATAAGTCATATGATTGCTTTGTGTGATGAAAAGACCGAAAAAGGTTATTCACACTGATAATTTGCAGCCAATGTCAAAATAAGCAAAGGGTCAACAGGAGACACCATCAGTCCTCTGAAATCAAAGACGACAGACAAAGAGAGAGAGACAGTATTGCTCAAGGTTTTCAACAGAATCTGCTACATTATCTCTGATGCACTTTCACCTACATGAGAAAACAAAGTGTTCTGCAATCAGCTGAAAAGTTAAAATGTTAAAATAACACAGACGTCTCAGCCATCCCCCGAGACACGGTGTTGTGCTAGAGTAATGATCTCTGGTCTGGGAACAGCGTTCCCGGGAGAGAGGGGATCGCAATCTGAGACGACCGAATGCGGGGGCCGTGGCAACCGATAATCATGCACAATGCGTCTGCGTGAAAAATAAAGACTCAGGTGCAGGTTTGGTAATGAGAATGCTGGGTCTAATGAGATCCAGCACACAATCAGGTCCTGTTGCATTTGAACAGAATCCTGTTCGATTGAACCAGGGGATAGAAATGAAATTTGGGAAATGAAGGGTTGACAGAATGGATTTGACGTAATAATCGCCCATAAGGAGGCCTGGACAGAGTCACTTGGGTTTTCTGCACTTATTTGAGGGTAAGTCTGCAGAATTTATTGTGCATTTATTATGTTTAATGAATTTAAATGTTTTTAAACATGGTTTTAAAAAATTGGCTAAAATTCTTAAAGGAATAGTTTACCCAAATAAGAAAATTTGCTTAAATTTACTTACCCTGAGGGGCCGAGGGCATCCAAGATGCAGATACCGGATATAGGAACATATTTGGTGAAATTTAACATTACACTTGCTAACCAATGGATCCACTAAAGTGAATGGGTGCCGTCAGAATAAGAGTCCAAACAGCTGATAATATAATCCACAAGAAATCCACACAACTCCAGTCCATCAATTAAAGGTGCTGTATGTAGGATTGACACTGAGTGGTTGAACTAGGTATTGCAGTCCAAATTCAAAATATTGGAGAGGGTTTTTTTTCACCCGGCCCCTCCTCCTCAGACTTGACACACACGCAGGTTGCCAGATTGACGACACCAACAGGAACAAGCGCACTTGACGATGAATGAAATTAAATGCGCTTTTTTTTCCGCCTACTGGCAACCCGGGGTGCCGAAATACAATTGGGTAAACTGGCAGTGGGCGGGTTTCACAAACCAAAACAGAGACCGACATTCCGGCCCGGAACGCACATTTTCAAAGGAGAATAACTGACTGTAGCATAGTTTTTCAGATAAACAAGTATGTTAACTTAGCATGTTTCTTAAATATCTGCAAACACATTATGGTATTTTTATGCTTTAGTAGAGTCAAAAACTTACATACAGCACCTTTAACATCTTGAACACCTCTATCCATAATATTGCTTTCTCCAGTGAAAAAGTCATCTTGTCATGAGGAGAGAAATATGCACAGATAAAGTACCATTTAGAAGTGAAAAGTTCAAAACAGTTCTAAACAAATATGTTGATGGATGGCAATGTGAGAAAACAGCATTATGGATTATAGACTGGTATTTTGGCCAGAACTGATGGTTTAAAGTTAAAACGCCTCAATGATTTGTTTCTTACAAACACGCAGCTTTTCACTTCAAAAAGATGTTAACTGATGGACTGGAGCGGTGTGGATTACTTGTGGATTATTGTGATGTTTTTAATCAGCTGTTTGGACTCTCATTCTGGCGGCACCCATTCACTGCAGAGCATCCATTGGTGAGCAAGTGATGTAATACTACATTTCTCCAAATCTGGAACAAACTCATCTACCTCTTGGATGTCCTGAGAGTGAGTACATTTTCAACAAATTTTCATAAAGCCATAAAGAGAATTTAGAGTTTATTAAGAATGATGTGCATTCCAATTCTGTGAAGGTTTTTCGCATAGGTACCAGTGGCAGAGAGGAAATACCTGAAAGGGCATGACTGCCTGTGACTATAGGGAAACACCCAAACACCCACAAGATTTCAGAAATGGAATGAATCACAGTCTTTTGCGTTACTCACAGTTTCATTGAGACCTTTGGAATGTAGTCTGCTTGGGAGAGGTGCAAGCACATACCTGACAATGACACACACTAGTAGTTAGCAAGTCAAGGCGGTGTTGGGAATCTCCATGTACACGCGCACAGAACAAAGCAGTGACACCTTGCTTTACTCTCTGGGATGTGACCTGATACTCATCTATATCTGTCTACAAACTTACCCCAAGCTACACACAACATAACACCTCAGGAACAGAAATAAAGCAATAACTGTTCAGTGGTCCACGTAGACCCACTTCACAATACTGTACCCTTTTACCCACTTTAACACCAGTAATGGAATGGCGCGACTTTTATAGGCTACATAGAAATGACATTAGTTTTTGTCAGATATAAGCACAGTTGCTGCAATTAAAAGCCTTGGAACCTACATGAGTCAACATGACACTGTGCAAATAAGTCAAACACTAATACACACGCACGCCCCATTGAAAAAAAAATAGTAATAATAATCAATCCAAAACCTGTCATTCTGAGTTTTGCTAAAATAGGACGTTTGGAATGACTTACAGAAAATAAAAAATCGTCTTACAGTAAAGAAAGTTCCCAGTCATGTACTGAGCAAGTTGTTTCAAATTTGTAACATGCTGGTGTATAAAGCCCCAGGGAATAACACATACTTGCTCATGTCGGTGCAGAATATGTCAACATACTTAAACAGATGAAAATACCCGGAAAGCAAAGCGTTTACAAAAACGTCTGTTTACTTTTAATAGGAAAATAAGCTGAGGAAATGACAGCTGAACAGCCCTCAAAATCAACACGACAGGGCTCGACCTCTAACACTCATACTGAGCATCAAGAGACAAGGCTTTTCTGGATATTTTTGTTTATTTGTTTGACTTGGTTGTCAAACGTGAATAACTCCGTGGAAAAAAAAAAGACAACAAAACCAAAAGATTCAGGACTCTCACTCTAATGAATCTGGGCTGCGTCTCAAAAACTGGTGAGCTGCCTAACTAGACAGCATTTTTGAGACATTCTGGTTTACTCACGTTTTTTTGCGAGTGGTCGCTGTTCACTCAAAAGTGTTGTGCATGTAGGCAGCTTCCTAGGTTAGGAGGCACAGCCGGAGCCTGTAAACAGATGCTAACGGGCTAACGTTAAAGCTCCAGCAGCTAACTGACAAACTTACTAAGCAACAGCGCGAGGGCGTTTCGTCCGCTGGAAAGTGTTGCTTTAAAACTTCACATACTGGCGTGGATGAGCCCAAAGAGCTACTTTTAAATAAGAAAATCGTTACCTGTGATGATGGCCGGATTTCGCTTCTCTTGGGCAGGGATGCTGCTGCTGCTGCTGCTGCTACTGAAGGGCTGACACACAGCCGGAAGAGACCGATATGGGCGATATGATTGACAGGCCTCTTGGCCAATTATAGTGCGGGAATTATAGTCGCCTGACGGGTTATGTCAGACCAAGGTCATTTGCATTGTAATTGCACAATAATGTTTATGATGCAGCATTGGCTCACTTAACCCTTGTGCGGTCTTCGGTCACTTCTGACCGGAGAATTTTACATTTTAATTTTTAAAAATCGTAGCATCACCAGAATGGTACAAAACTTTTATGGCACTTGGTATGTGAACACACAAAAAATATTGAGGGCATGATTGTAAAAAGCTAAGTGGTCGTAAAAAATAGTCAGCCATTGGAAATGAATGGGAAATGGGGGAAAAAAAACGAAAATACAGAACATTTTTGTGTGTACAATCTACAAATCCCCCACAATGCAGAAAAAAAATTGCACAGCAACGAAGGGTTCAAACTCTAAAACATCTAGAGTGCAAAATCAACACACCAACTATGACACACACACACCTATGAACTGGTGTGACTGTAACACTCCAACTATGTCAAATAAAATCAATAATTCAACTACAATGCAGTAAAAAAAAGTGGACAGCAAGGAAGGGGTTACACTCTAAAACATCAAGAGTGTAAAACAGATACATCGACTCACACACACACACACACACACACACACAGAATTATACATACCCAAATGAATTGGTATGGCTATAACCATATAGCCAAAATGAGTCAGAAGATTGAAATCAGATGTTAAAATCAGATCAGAGCCAGAAGGATTAAGCTCTGATAAAGCATTCCTGTTCATTTTTTGTTACTTTTTTTTTGCTCTCACCAATAGGTGGTAGGTGCCTTAAAAAATTGTTTTTTAATGTCCTAGTCTCTATTTTAATCTGAAATACTGCATTAATTGACAAATTATTTTAAAAAAGTCGAAAAAAAATGTTTGTACTATTTTCAATGGGAAAAATTGATCATAATTATTGCATAAATGTTAATTAGTACCATAAAATTCTCTCAAAATACAAAAGAAAAAAAAATATTATTGAACAAAGATATATTAGACTGATTTTACTGAAGAAAAAAAAAAAGGTGTTCGGTCACTTTTGACCTCGAAGACTATGAGTGTGACTCCCAAATGAGGAGCGCACAAGGGTTAATCTCAATAACATTTATTTTTAAATGACTTAATATGGGACACAGTAAATAAACATGTTTCATATATAATAGCGAATAAACGTATACACCATTTAATGATTTGATTTATTTGAATTAATTTAAAAAATCTTTGCAAAAATGGACCAAAAAGTCACTATAGTTTTCCACAAAATGTAACAAAAAATTTCATATTTACAGTTATTGTTTTAACTTCAAGCAGGTATTACCTGGTACTGCTACCAAATGAAATTAAAAATGAAATGAAATGAAATTAAAAATTAAATTAAAAAAGCAGAAGGAGTCTAAAGAAGACTGCTTCAAGAAAAAATGTATGAAATAAATCCTACATTAATTTAATATTATAATGACAAAAGAAAAATTTATTTTATTATTTACGATATACAGCATGACATTATTTTATATTATGTTTTTTTTTTTTTTTTTTTGCTCACATAAATATTGTTATTGGAACATGGAGTGCGTGCATATATTACAATATAACATTTTAATATAATATTTTAATGTATTTTTAATGTATATATTATTTCTAATATATATTTGGAGCAAAGAGTGTATGCATATATTATTCTATTTAAATATAATATCATTTTAATGCCATATTTTAATGTAATGAATTTCTAATATAAATTTGAAACACACACACACATATATATATATATATATATATATAGTTTATTTGTATAGCGCTTTTCACGATACAGATCGTTGCAAAGCAGCTTTACAGAAAATTAAAGTTTCTACAATATATTTAATAGTAGCTTATCATTGGTGACTATGTCAAGTTGATGTCCATATTTCAGAAATGCACAGTAAAAAATATTTTATACATATACTGTATATATACACACACACACACACATATATCATCAAGTTATTGAACCGAACAGCACAACATTGCTTATCATATATTACAGTCTGTTCTTTGAACCACCTTTCAGGCTACTCCAGTTTCAATTTCGCCAAATGTTCATTCCAAGAAATGAGTGAATTCATATAATGTTGAGAAGTCCTTTCTAGAGGTCATTGATGAAAATGTAAAATAGTAAAGAGAAGCAGGTTAACAGTGACCTGGCTGCATCTGCATGTGTATTATGATCCACAAATACTGCAATCTCTATGAAAGCACGAAAACGATTGAGCATAATGAAAAGCTTGTGAATTATTGATACAAATTTGGTCTGTTTGTTTTATGTCTCTCATTAATAATGAAGGCAGACGTCACTGATATACCCCACAGTTCCCAGAGCAGCTAAGTACAGCACTGACCTCACCGCTTACTTATTGAAATGTGTGTGTTGGAAACCACCTCTGAGGCTGACAAAGACAAACAGCCCTGAAAGGTTGAAAACAGATGTCCCTTTGACATACTGGCCTTGATGGCTAAAATATACAGTATCCAGAGATAAAATTGTGCTGTCTAGAGCCTAGAGCCACATATTCATACATCCAGAACAGAGCAGCCAGTCAGCCGTCGGCAATAAAACACTGTGGTAGAGGCAAATTATAAACTTTTCATCAAAAACCATCCTGCCGTTTTGTGCACCATCAGGGTACAATTAGTCCTGCACTGTTGTTCCAACAGATCTCACAGGACTAAAGAGTGGGACTTGAGCACAACTCCAGTAAAAAGGACTCTTTCATCCAGCATTACACACGCCAATTACACCCACTGACCCTGTACAACATGGCATTGTTTCTCCTTGCACAGGAAGAATTGCCCTCTCATCGCTGATGCAGGACTTTGACTCAGTATGTGTAAAGCGAATCTTTATATCACGGTCAGACAAGAGTAATAGGAAACCTGGAAGCAAATGTGAAACAATAATATATACAATACACTTTATGATATCAGGCAAGGGTCATTTCTCTGTAAAGGTTTGATCTTTTTATCCTCTTGATTTAACCTCGGAAGTGATAACTGTGTTGTGTTTGCTTAATGTGGCCATTAGGTGGCACTAGTGCTTAAATGAACACACAAAATATCTGTTGAATGATTTGCTTTGAGCTCATGTCTCTGACTGATGTTGTAATATCAACCCTCGTTAAGATACATTAGCTGAAAAAACACACCAAAGGTTTGTTAAAATTAGCATTAATGTCTATTCTTTGACATACAAATAAGAAATTAGTTTTTATTAGAACCAATTTATATTGTATCCCATGAACAACACAGAAACTGGTCTTGCAGACATCTGTACAAAGTTAAAGATTCTGAGAGAAAAAGACGGTATTAAATAGGGCCTGAAACTCTTTACAAAAGTTGCAACATTTTTTTTAAATGTTTTATTTAACAAATGGCCATGCATGGAAATCATGGAAAAAAAGTTATACAAGATGTTCTGTTTTCTGTTCATTTTATGCAAGGTTTGAATTTCTGAAACCCCATTACCAAAATATGCCACACATATTTAAATAAAGTTTAATACCCTGATTTGTGTCCATTGTTAACATAAAATATGCGTAACAATGTTGCAACCACCATTCTTTAAAACAAATATTATAAAAATGTACAAATATTTGTCTTTATTATTGTGCAAATAATATTCATACAAAATTCATTTTACATTAGATTATAGTTTATCTAACATACATAACAATTATCACAAAACCCATGGGTTTTTGTCTATTTTACAGATTGCTTTATTTAATAAAATTAATAAATACAAAATTACAAAATATTTTTATGAGAAATATCCATTTTAAAAATAAGAGTTTTATTTAATTTATCGTATTTATTTATCTTATTTTATTTTCTATTTTATTGTTTTTATTAGTAGTATTTTATTATTTAAATCATCAAAGCAGTCTGTTGGTGACCTTTTCCTTGGTGGTAAGTAGATAGAGAAAAATTGGAGAGAGAAAAAAAAAATCAACACTGTAGTGATGAGATGGGCTTTTTATTCAATTTCCCAGTGTTTTCTGCTAATACAAAATAATTTTAATCATCATTTTATATAAACAAAAACAAAATTCTTAAAGTAATTCTTAAGTCAAGCTATGTGCATGTAGAGTCCACAAGATGTATTTCTCATCAGACAAGACCAAAAAAGATTTATGAACCCACTTTTGTCATTGCCTCTACCACAACCATTACATGGAGACCAGAGGACTGCGGGGTCCCAGTCCTCAGAGACAGGGCAACAACAGCAGAAATCCTGTTAGTATCATTACCACAGTTATTTAGGCCAAGTATATAGGACATGGGACTAAAATACTGTTTTACATTAATTAAGCCCACCATGAAATAGAATATGTAATATCCAGCAGCACAGGGGATATTTTCTGTGTCTCCCTGTGGGTTTTGCATTCCTCACTCTAGTGTGGCAAGGCTGCTGACAGCCATTACAGTCATAACAGTAACAAAATCCCTAAACGCTTCAACACTGCACAGATAATTGCTGTCTTACAGGAAACAAATGCAGTAAATTTTCCATTATCCATTCAAAAGGTCTTATTTATCAGTACTATAAATATGTTTCACAGCAGTTTTGCAGCAAAGAATGCCATCAGCACACTTGTGCTATTTTCATTTCTGACATATAATGCCAGTTTTGCTTTTGTTGTAATAAGAAGCATACACTGCACATACAGGAATGCATCATCTGTGGATGAATAAAAGGCTTGTTCCTCTTTTTAAATCAATAAAAGATTGAGTAAAGACTCTCATTGATCTGCCTCCATCTCAAAGACTCTGGAGGATTGGGATCCTCTTCTTTCATGTAGCATTGAGAACGGCTCAGTTAGTACAGACAGCAACCGGTTTCTCTGCCCTGTCTCCAGCACTATGTGTTAACTATGTGCTTATGCGAAGTTCGGGGAGCACCACCTTTGTCAAGGTCCCAGAAGGGGCTCTAGTGTTCGGCCAGGAGGACAGTCTCTGAATAAAGCCATCGTTACAGACTAATTATGGCGCATGTGACCTGTGCTCACATTCCTGCCTCATCATTCAGCCTCCCATTCCACTGCAGGAGGCAGTATTCAGCACAGAAAAATGTATGTATCATTAAGTAACTATAAAAGTTTCAGCCAAAAATCCGGTGACACAAATGCTTGTTTTCAAACACTTAGCAGTTGTCTTTAAATAGCACTAGGCTATATAATGAATTCTGTCATCCAAACAAAAATTATTATACAATTATTATATAATATTGTAGCACTATAAAAATATTACTTATTTTTGTAATAGCTGTGTAAACATATAAATATAATAAAACCACACTGGGATACATAATAACACAACATTATTACATAACTGATCATACAAATAATGTATAGAGTAAGTTGTGGAAGATTTTTTTCAAGAGAATTTTATATTTCAAAAAAGTGGTATTCATAAATCAGTGTTAACTTAACTGACAACACCTAGCAACGTATCCAATAGGCCTGTCTTTATCCTAATCTTTAACGGAAACATTGTGAAAATCATTCGATTTCGGTATTTTTCGAATGGAACAGGTTCTGAATAAGAACCGGTTGTCGATTCCAAACCCTTATTTAGGGATTTTTTCATGTGTCTACTTTTTTCACGTGCCGTGTCTTGGTGGCAGCATTGCTCTGCGCGCGAGGCTCTCCAGATCCATTCGTCACGGTCAGAGCCGCTCTCTGGGCGGAGAGAGAGAAACCCAACTGAACTGACCCTCCAGCCGACGCTCAGCAGAGCAGCCGCCGCAGTTCAAACTGAGGACGCACAGGGGGATATCTTGCAGACGTGGTAAACAGAAGAAAACAGAAGCGTCTCATGCCAAGCAATTACATTCTCTTTTGGATTTACAAAGGTTTTGATGTCGGCTCATCTGGTGTGAAGTGTTTACCAGTTCAGCCTCTGTGTTTGAGGAGAGGAGGTACATTTCAGCTATACTCGGGTCTCGTAAACGGAATGAATGACCAAGAC
The DNA here is from genome assembly GCF_001515605.1 of Sinocyclocheilus anshuiensis. Classification (NCBI taxonomy): domain Eukaryota; kingdom Metazoa; phylum Chordata; class Actinopteri; order Cypriniformes; family Cyprinidae; genus Sinocyclocheilus; species Sinocyclocheilus anshuiensis. The sequence continues at coordinate 1,052,807 of NW_015558695.1, read as the reverse complement.
AAAGGTTGACACCGGTTCCCCGACGCATTTTGTCTCGTCGAAGGAGAAGAGACAAAAGCAGAAAATGGAGAGCAGCACTGGAGAACAAGAGCAGCCGCAGCCGTCACAACAGCAGCCTGCCCAGCCGCTACAAGTTACCGAGAAAAAGAAAATACACCGGGCACCGTCTCCAGCAAGACCCAAAGATGTGCCCGGGTGGTCCCTCACTAAAATCCGCGGCGGTATCGGCACGCCGACGCTGAGCGTTAAACCGGGGGCCATATATTTAGGCGGCCGCGTGTCCAGACGGAGCCCGGTAACCGGGAAGGAGACAAAAACAGAGAAGAGTAAACCGACCGGCAAACCCGCGCTGTCCGCGGTCGGTGCTCAGAAGAGCATCGTGAAGTCTAATAAAAGCGGCCGGAGAAAAGTTTCGGACGCCAGCATCGGATCGGATGATTTGAGCAAGGACTCCGGCTGCGCTCCGGGGAAACTCTCAGTCACCGACAGCAGCTCGGAGCTCTCCGACTGCGCCTCCGAGGAGAATAAAGTCTCCACAGATGCGCTCAGCAGCGACACCGAGACCAGCAGCCGCGGGGGGATCGACGGCGAGAAAGCGCCAGCGGAACATGGACTGTTGGACAAGAGTGGTCAAACCAAGACCAGCCTGGAGAAAGACCGGCTCTCGCTGGGAATGGAGACCGCAGAGGGGAGCGTCTCTCCCGGCGACGAGCGCTCGCTCACCTCGTTCGACAGCAGGATGCCCGCCAGCACGTCCTTGGCGTTTTCGGACCTGACTGAGGAATTAATGGACGGGTTGCATGAGGAATTAGTCAGGGAAATTGAGGAACTCAGGTCGGAGAATGATTATTTAAAGGTAACATAATGATTCTATTTTTTTATTGTTTTATAAAATTAGCACCATGGCAACCACAGTTTCCACCAAAATATCTTGCCACATTCAGTTTAAGGTTCAACATGATGTTATTGTCTAGTTCTTTTGAAGTCATCTATGTGTTGGTGCTTTAAACAGCCAAGAACCAAAAAAAATGTATGTGACCCTGGACCACAAAACCAGTCATAAGGGTCCATTTTTTAAAATTGAGATTTATAAATTATCTGAAAGCTGAATAAGCTTTCCATTGATGTATGGTTTGTTAGGATAGGACAATATTTGACTGAGATACAACTATTTGAAAATCTGGAATCTGAGGGTGCAAAAAAAAAAATATTCAGAAAATCACGTTTAAAGTTGTCCAAATGAAGTCCTTAGCAATGCGTATTACTAATCAAAAATTAAATTTTGATATATTTACGGTAGGAAATTTACAAAATATCTTCATGGAACATGATCTTTACTTAATATCCTAATGATTTTTGGCATAAAATAAAAATCGATACTTTTGACACATACAATGTATTGTTGGCTATTGCTACAAATATACCCGTGTTACTTAAGACTAGTTTTGTGGTCCTGGGTTACATATAGGCTAATACAACATCAAAACCTCCAAAATAATAAGCATAAGAACCAAACATAACCAAAACTGTGCTTGATGCTCAGGGAGGTTCTTTACTGAACCTTTAAAGACCTTTAACATTTTTTTCCAAAGTATACAGTAGAGTTACAGTAAACCAAGAAGATTTCAGCATCTTTTAATTATTTAATGATTATTACTACACTATCAAAATGTAACCCATTAAAAAAGAAAATGCTAGATTATTGCATTTCTAAAAATCAAACTGGTACACTATAGCCCACTTAGAAACAATTGACTGAATCAAGAAAATGAAGTTAAGAAATTCATAAAACAGTAGAAATGACTGAAATTGTTATGAGATGGAACCAAGACGTTTTTATGATGCTGAAAACATGTTTTACAGTGCAATTAGTCAAAATAACTGTATAACTATAGTTTTCTGGTGGAAACTAGTCACAGGGTAACCAGTATAATACTGTATTTTTGCCATATATCATCATCTAAATGTCTATGTTCCTTCCCCCTGAAACTGGAAACACTGTATTCATTCTTCTCGCAAGGCATATGTTTAAGATCCTTGTTTACTATCATATGGGCAGGTCATTTCTCCAGAATTACTATTAGTCATATGTAAGAGATAAACAGTGATTCTTTTGTAATCTCGGCTTTCATAAACCATCACAAGACCATGACGGAACCAAATCTATTTAATTTGCCACGCCTAATATAAAAGCGTTAAAAAGGTTAGTGGCTAGTTGCTCCTGCGCGCGTGTTGCTTGAATAATGCAGCTGTATACAGATGCTGCAGCAGTCAGTCAGTCCACTGCGCCCGCGCCCACTTTTCACTCCATTGTTTATCCTCGCGTTGAGCACGTGACGCGCGCTGCAGTAGTTGACCTATATTCACTGGAAATGTGTGGCAGCACGCGGTGGCCCACCGCATCTATCAGCCTCTGAAAGCTGAATGCATTTTTATCTGTTTGAGGCATAAATAGTTTATTTGGGGTTAGAGCAAAACTGCTTTCTAAACATGGCGCTATTATGTAAACTGTGTAGTAAAAGAGTCTCGAGGAAAATCATAATGCAGCATAATACACAATGATACAGATATTAGTAGCTACCATGATCTCAAGTGGCTTTTTAGCAACCCTTGATCCTGGGTGACACCAGTGGCAGCCCTGCAGATCATTGTCTATGTCTGACTAAAATGTCCAATATGTTTTTGAAAAAGCTTGCAAAACGCATAGTCATTTCTAAAATGATGCACTGTGTGTGTGTATATCAGGACGAGACGGAGGAGCTTCGCTCTGAGATGCTGGAGATGAGGGACATGTACATGGAGGAGGATGTCTATCAGCTCCAGGAGCTCAGACAGCAGCTGGATCAGGCCAACAAAACCTGCCGCATCCTGCAGTACCGCCTCAAGAAGGCAGAGAGACGCAGCATCCGCGTGGCCCAGACCGGACAAGTGGACGGGGAGCTTATCCAAACACTGGAGCAAGACGTCAAGGTTAGAGCAAGTTAATGTGTGATGTAGAAATCCAGTTGGTGTGAAGGTGTGATTTATTACAGATAAAAGCCACCAAATGTATTCTGTTAGCTAACTGTGTTTAGCAAGTAATTGCTTGATCTTTAAGTTGAGTTGGACTCAAACACCTTGTGAAAATGAAGTGCGCTTAGCCTAATTGTGTTGAATGTGTACTTTGAATCTTAAAAGTGTGATTTAAGAAACCGCATTTGCAGATAATACAATTTGAATGAAATAAAAGGCCATTTACTGTAAGTGTTCTTAAGGAAAGTATTTCAAGTTCAAGTTCATTTATTTATAAAGCACATTTAAAAAAGCCACAAGTCTGACCAAAGTGCTGTACAGAAAAATCAAACCATAAACACATAAAACAGAAAAATAAAACATGAATTTAAAGACATTCTGAAGACAGAGTAATAATCAAGACCATAATACAACGTAGGCCAGATCGAACAAGTACACTTTCATGGCTGACTGTGTCTTAAACACACTTACGTACACTTAAAAGTGCACTTAATATTTTGTCATGCTTTAAAGAAGTACACTTATTTTGATGTTTTGACTAGCATAGTAAATCACATGGAAAAAGGCTAATTGTAATTTTAAAAGTGGTGTTATTAGATATTACAGTTGATGTTTTAAATGTACTAAATTGCAACTTCATCATTACAAATGTGTAATTACAAATATATTTAAATACATAAAATGACATAAAAGTATATTGTAGTTTACTATAAATGCTTGTCAGTATATGCAGCAACACACATTAACCATACAATTATGAAATTACAGAGATGTACTATATAGAGATGTCACTTAAGTCCTACTTAAGTGGGTCGAAAACACTCTTAAATTCAACTAATTGCATTTTATATAAATGTAAATTATATTACATTTGAATTTAGTTTTAAATAACATGCAATGAAGTGTCTGAAAACAGTATATTCAATCCGCATTTAAAATATATGAAGTACTTTTTTTGTATGTTTGCTAAAGTGTACTTATTTTTCAACTCTCTGAATGAAGTGTATCTCATAAAATATCCAGTGACGTAAACGTCTGCAGTGGACTGTAAGATCATGCTTTAGGCAGCATGTAATGCACCACACAGGCAACTGTCTCACATGGCTGAGGACACAATACTTCCTTTCTCTGGTCTGTCAGTGAGAGGAGAAATAACCATGATGTCATTCCCGTCAGCACTGTATTCCTCTTTTTTACATGGCTGATTTGTATACAGTAACAGAGGGAGAGTGATTTCCTCTGCCAAGCAAATGCTGCGGCTCTCTGTGCTACTGAGACTGGCTGTGTTGGTCTATAACAAGTTACACTGTCACATACTTAAGTTTTACCACTCAGGACACAGCTGGTAAGGATCAGAGGCTGCAGAACACAATCAATGTGGAGGGGGATGGTGTCTGCAGAAAAAACATCTCAGCCTTTGCTGAATTCTTTAACTGCTGACAGGAGTCTCCTAACACAGGGTCAATTGTCTCTCCACAGCCAGGTCAGATTACACTTATCTTCAGAGCGCTTGTGCATTCAGCTGGTTGAAATACTCCATTGCTATCGCTGTGACAGGCATGCTATAGGCTTTAAGGAGGAAGGACATTGTTTCTTTACATTCAGCTTAGCACAGCAACAAAACATTGTGCAAATCGAAGTGCTAACTCAGATTTTCTTGTAGCCTTACAGGGTTATGAGAACAACTCGTGCAACAATCAGTACTTTAAAGTGATGCAACAAATGGAATTTTTTATTAAAACACAGAAACCGTCAATAAAGTTTTAAAGTAGCCAAAAACCGAAACTGACAATAAACTCTATTTAATAATCAATTAATCAACTTTATTTAATAATCAACTAAGTTGTATAAAAGCAGTTAAATTGCACATAAGGCCGTTTTTATGTCAACTTTTAATATAAATATGTTTTGATTCCAATTAGATGTTTCAATATAAAATTTAAACAGTGCTTGTAATAAAACTTTCTTGACATATTTATTCAAATATACATTAAATAATGAAGTAGGGCTGGGTATTGTTAAAATTCTTTTAACATCGATACAGATACTTTGACTTCGATACCGATTCCTGAACGATACTTTTTCAATACCAATTTTATGAAATCTGTTTTAACAAGATTACATTACACGTCACCTCAAAAAACGTTGGTTTTATTGTTTCAGCTTGTTGACAGACTTAAAGGGTTAGTTCAGTCAATAATGAAAATTAGGGTAATTTATGGGCTAATTTTCCTTTTTGGGTGAACTAACCCTTTAAAGACTCATCTCCTGAGCCACTGCACAAAGGAACAAAATGTAACCAACAACACAATAAATCAGTGCAAATAGTTTTAATACATGAGAAATGTTTGCATGAGAAATGCTAAGCAGGTGTAGCAATTAGCTTGATATAAAAGGCTACAAATAGCATATTTCAGCAACATTATATGACCAAAACACACATTAGATCGCAATCGCCAGCACTTGATTTATGCACATAAAGCATGCAGCATGCTTATTGGCTCACTGACGTTGATGAAATTAACCTCTTAGGTATCGAAATTTGGTACTGAACGACAAGATATTTTTCGATACTCAGTGGTATTGAAGCAATTAGATCGGTGACTAAAAAGTATTAAACTCGATACCCAGCGCTATAACGAAGACAGTAAAAATAAAAGAAGAAATGTAATATAGTGCATAGATTTAGCAAGATGCTCCTCTATTCAGTTGTGTAACCTTTGCTGCAGTGTTCAGTTAAGATTAGTGGTCAGTATCTTTTCAATATTCGTCCTTGGCAATGCTGTTGAGCAGACCACTCATCTAACTATTATGTCTTTCGTTTCACACCACAGACACACTCCCTTGTTTCATACAAACACAACTGCTGCCAAATGTTATCAACTAGTGAAAATGACCTCAGACGATTGATTCAATGTTTGTCTTGTTGCTAGGCTGATTGTTATGAACAGTTATTTTGTAGAAGAAACTTTATAAAACTAACTGAAAGGGACCGTGATGTTAAGCAGATCACCCTTTTGGTTTATTGCGCTATAATGACCGGCTGACTGTACATTATCCTGCTTATTATCTGACTTACTTACCAAAAATGTAAATAATTGGAAATGAAATGCTAATATGAGTTGAAAATATTATATTATGTGAAAAGAAAGATCTGGGGAAGCACAGATATTTAGGAAATTGATTACCCCAGAAGGATGCAAATAACCAGTCGCAATCAAGTTTTCAACAAAGCCAATGAAGATAAATTAAACATTTCTTTTGAATTCTGAAAATTTGTTATCTTAAAATGACAGAATATTTGCTGATGAATCAATCTGGCCATAATGTATTACATTAAGTAAAACCCTTGATTTCTGAGAACTTTTTGGGGCTGAGATGACCCACGGATCAGTTATTGTTGGGTACTTTCCTTATGAATGAACTCCATTCAGAGGTCAGTGATATTCTGACCAAGAGGCTGTGTAAGACAAATATTTTTTTCCCCTTGGACTAACATATAGGAGTTTCCCATGTTCGACTTCTTCCCATCTCTCTCTGGTCTCTCGGGATGAAGGGGGAGGGGATGATGTCATGGTCAGGAGGGGGTGGGGGTGAAAAGGGTTGATGGAGGATCTGAATGTTTGTAAGATCCCTGCACCATTTCCTGCTCTCTAAAGCACTGGCCTCATTTCTCATCCAATGAGAGCAACGTCTCCCAGATCTGTCAGGGGAAGGACGGAAAACAGCTCCACACCTTCTCATCAGCTGCTGTGGCTTGTGAAATTGGGTTTGGAGGAACACTGGAGCTTCCTCTCTCCCTCTGTTATCCATCTGAGCTTCTCCAGCCATGTGCTCATGCAAAACAACAACTGAGAAACGGAGAGAATGATTACAGTTGTAGACAACAAATATCAGAAATGAAATTAATATAAGGAAATTCTGATCATCTGGTGCGTCAAAACTGAATCACTCCCATTAAAATCTAGTGCCTGATGTACTATACAGCTTGCAGAGTCGTTATTCTTTTCTGATAGCAGATATTTAAATTACGATATCATGCAACATTTCTGTTGTTGCACGCCCAGTCCTAATGGAGGATGCAGATGTTTAAATCTTCTGCTTCTCAAAATGTTCTTCTGAAAGAAAAAAGACCCTAGTTATCTCCTTTAGACTTTACAGATCTCAACAATTTCTCAATCTATGTTCAGATTTGCTGAGACAAAAGTGAGAGATTTCATTATAAATTTATATAACTCATATTATATATAAACTTAATATAAAATTCTTATCAGATTTATCCAAGATCATTTTTTGAGCTCTGCTAGTTTAATTTATAGCTCTATACTCTTTTAACATTTTTAAAAGGCTTACTTGTCTTGAAAAAGGGGGTGGCTAACACATGGCTATATAGGACTACAGAAATTCAAAAGCTTAGTGAAGGTGACATTAAAGTCATGTGACCTTGCTGTAGTTTGTTTTTAGCCTATGTTTAGCTTTTTATTTCTGGTGATTGTATTTAGGCTTCAATATTCATAAAAGTTCATTTGTAAAGATTATCATGATGAACAAAATGTGTAAAAACCGTAAACTTTTGTTTGAGCTTATTTTCTCCAATAATCCAATGGTTATGCAATTGAGTTTTTGTCAAGGGAACCAGGGTGATGCTAATTTATGGGCTGACCTACAAAAATATGTCATCAATGCAGCACTCGATTAGCGTCAAGTTCATCTGCGAGATGACCGTACAGAGAACACACGCTTATAAAAACCAGGCTTTGCACAGTATGTGCATACCGTGCTGCTGATTAAATTATTACGCACATGCACTGCATGTATACCCTAGCACATACACGAAAATCTAAGTATTTTGTGGGCTTAATGAGACCTGCAGTTAGTCTTGAGCTATGAAAGCAGAACCTCTGCCTCTGAGCAGAAAAAATAATTCTGGGAAGAAGGAGAATAATAAAGAGGAAGTGATGGTGACAGATGATGATAAGCAAGGAAAATACTGTTTGGTCAGTTTGGCCTTCGCCTGTTCAGATATCAGCTTAGCAGCAGCATCCTGGAGATAAGAGGAGAGAGAAAGAGACACATAGTAATGAACACCTCCTCATCGTGTAGCTGGCTTGGTCCACTCGCGGTCGAACCGCTTCATTGTCATCTATGTGAGGAGCGCACATGCATAATCAGCCATGTGCTGCATTCACATGTCAAACAGCCACGGAGCAAGACAAAGCCCCGCTTTAAAAACCAGATCCTATGCTGAGATGAAACTCTAGAGGAGGCACATTTGAGATAACTAGGGTCTCTTTTCTAGAATAAAAAATTGAGAAGCAGGAGACTTAGGCTAAAGTCTCCATTTACTTGCCCTACTTTTATCTCATTGAATATCCTTTTTTACTCAGAAATGCATCACATTATAAGTAAAATGGTTTGCAAATGCTGTTTTATGTTGACTCTGTTACTCACTTGTGAGTTTCAAAGGCAGGATTTGTAAAATGAACTCAAGAGTGACATATGGCTGGAAGCTGCATTTAAAGTGTCAGTCCATTTAAAAATGTAGTGAAGCTGTGTTAATGGGTTTCTTTCAACACAACAGTATTTGGTGCCCTTGGACTGTCTTCATATGGCTCATCTGAGCCGTATGTGTGCTAATAGGTTAACCAAAGGGCAGTTTGCTTTTTCTAAGCAGGGCAAGGTTGAGTTTATAGTGTGAATGTGCCCGGGCAGCTGTTCTGCAGATGCAACCAGATACAGATCTGGAGGGAAGTCATTTAAAACGACTGTTTGCACAGCAGAGAGGTGGAGCAATCCTGAAAAGCAGGATCAGAGAGGAGCGACACACACACACACACACACACAATCAAACCCAAAGACAAACAAATTCCACAGAGCCATTTACATATCTGACCAGGTTCTGCTGACAAACAGTCATGGTCACATACAAATGAGACATTATTAGTCTTTGATGGGTCATTACACTCCTTTGATTTCTGGGTTTGGTCAGATATGGCAGCTTGTTCCACATCAGGCTGTGGTGAGAGAGGCGGCCAACTAAGCATCTACACACACACACACACACACACACACACACACACACACACGACACTGCAGTGCTTCACTGCCCCTTTCCCTGTGGATCTAGAGGTGTCTATCTCCTTTTGCATGTAAAAGCAACAACAGGCCGTGACATTGTCAGACAAAGGCAGGTGGGTGGCGTCCAGACAGAATGGAGGGAGGAGTAAATGCAAATAATCTGGACCAACAGACACTTTCGGAGCTCTGATAATTAAAGCTTTTGTGTGACAATACAGACGTGCAATTACCATAAAACCCTGGGCCTGTGGTTTAGAAACATATTTTATATTGTATCATGAATGGTGACATTGATTTATTTCCTGCTTTTCTGTTTGTCCATAGAAAAACTGATACTGTATAAAAACTCCTGTTATAGTTACATAAAAAAAAATAAAAGCTGTGGTTGCTTTAATGATGGTGTTTTTACAGTTAATGGAGTGTATTTTACAGTTAATAACTCTATATGTCTTTTATATAATTTTAATATACAATCCAAAATGGTATTGATGTATAAAAATGTTTACAGTTCAGTAAAGTGTTTTTTTCAGGAACTGTGGCAAAACACCATTGGAATAACTTACATAACACGTATAATGCAATAAACATTGAAACTAAAATACAAAATTGCATAACTAATAAAAAAAAAGGGAGAAAATAAATGATATGGGTCACACATAGACGTCTGCTCTATTATTGTTTGTCAGTAAATAGTCAATACGTCAATAAATAGTGAATATTTCTTACTTATAAAATGGTAGTTTTAATAATATTATATATAGTACATTGTACTAGTACATAACCTATATATTCTAATTATAATTTTCACCTTTTTTCACCATATACTGTAGGATAATGTAGTGTAACATATTCACTGATCATTTTTTTGTTGTTGTAAAATAATGTTTTTAATGCGCATGTCCAATATAAAGCAACAGCAAACACAATTTTATCATCCCACAGCACAACATTTTGGGGAAAGTAGCTTGTACTGGAAAAGCTGAAATGAAAACAACTGAACTACTGTAACGCTACTGAAAAGGTAGTTAAGGTAGTAGTTTTGCTGCTTTTAGTTAGTTTCTTCCACAACACTGATGGATAAACAAAGATGTTTATAGATCCTGGCAATGAGAATAGGAAAAAAGACTGATGAAACAAGGCAGAGAGGCTTTTGGTGAAATAAAGAAAAGGAAAGAATGAGAAATGGAGGGATCTGATATGAATTAGAGCGTGGTGTTGGTACAGAGGAGCATTGTGGGTACCCAGCTGCACCTTGGCTGTGGTTCAGACACACAGAGAGGAGAAAACCCTCCCTCACAAACAGGGACTGTGTTTCTCCTCCTAGCCCTTCACAATCCCCATTTACCCCATTCAGTGACTGCTGCCCTCTCTTTCCTCATTCCTCTCACACAAACATCCGTCCTTAATATGTGCCCTATAGAAACATACAAACATTGTCAGTAATGACAAACGATCTTGTGTTGCTAAAATGGTCCAAGCACCAGCATGCGTGTGTGTGTGGTAGAGATGAGTTTGGATTCTCTGTCTTTGTTTGCCCAACACCGATAATTGCCTCTTTAAGAAGTTAGTGCAGCTTTACGATCAACCACTTTTAATGAGCTTTCCTCTACCTTCAGGGAGACATGAATCATAGACTTATGAACTAACCATCTTCAATGCTTTTCACTGGCAAAGCTAAAACTTATAAACTTATAATTACTACAACATGCAGTATTTTTAATCAGTATTTAGCAGTACACTGAACAGTTCTCTGTATTTATCAGCATTGAATGAAATATGTTTATTACCATTTCTGTAATATTTTAATATAATACATATACGTTCTCTTGCCTATTATTTTTCACTAAGCTCGTCTTTGTAGGCAGCTCACAGAGTACCTTTTTTTTCAAAGGATATTTTTAATGCTCCCCTCATAAAAACTGTTGTGGTTGTTTTAGGTGGCAAAAGACGTGTCCATCCGTCTGCACAATGAGCTGGACGCTGTGGAGAAGAAGAGATCTCGTCTGGAGCAGGAGAACGAGGAGCTGAGGGTGAAACTACAGGACCTGGAGGTGGCCAAGCAGGTCCTGCAAGCGGAGATGGAGAAGGCCAGAGAGGTGAGAGATAACGGATCATTCCAGAAGCTTTCAAGATGCTGAGTAGCTAGCAAGTGGGCTTTAAATGAGCTGTAGATATTTGAAGTATGACGCATCTCAAATTTGTGGGAAACACAATGAGCTGCTGTGAATTTTACCACAGGAAAGAAGTGTGGTGTGCATTATGAAACCAAAGAAAAGATTCTGCTAGGGTGGTCTGGGTGCTGCCAGAGAATTGCTATGTGGTTGATAAAGTGAATCTGTGTGGTTGTTAAAGCATTGTTATAAAACGGATAGTTCCGGTCCTTGATTCTGATTGGTTGAGCCAAGTTCGAAGCTGTTGTTAATTACTCTACAAACATACACCTTTGTTTACATTTGTGTGTTGCTCGGCAACCACTTTGTTGGAACCACAAACGTTTCTGAGGAACTACATTGTTTGGTGGAAGAATACTGTTTTTATCTATCTATCTGTTATTAATCTATCTGTATTGATTAATAAAGAATTTAAATGACAAGTCCACAAGTGGTGGCCACAAGTTGGCCATTTGGAGCTGGAACTATCCGTTTTTGGTTATTTTAGCTGCAATGATGGAAATTAGTGTGAGTTCTGTAAGAAGTTGCTAATTGGGGAAAATAGGTTAATTAATTAGTTTCAGATTCTCCGAAAAGGCTTCATTAGGAGCTCCAATGAAGGTTTCTGAAAAGAAAAGTGTTTATATTGTACTTGATTTGGCTTGGGGCAGAACTCTTAATGTTGACACTTTCGTTTAACTTCGCTGTAGTCAAAGCTCTATGTGTGTTACAGCAGGAGCTGAGAGCCCTTCGCTCGGACCGATCTGTTGACTCTCTCTGTGTAAATGTCAGCTCGGGTGGGTGGTTTTGAGGGTGGACGGGGAGCACATGAATTTAGCATTAGATTTTCTCTACTGACAGTTTAATGAGGAGGAACATAAAGCATGCTACTTGTGTTTGGTTAATTCTCTGTTTTGGCCTGCATTCTTTTGGTAATAAATGTTCCTTTGTGTTCTGAGTAATGGATCATTGGCAGGATGGTCTATGTCGGCTCAATGGTTGGTCTGTGCTCTATTAGCTATGTCTGCTGCATGATAGAAAGTGATGAATGCATTATTGTATGAAGCAATGGTCATTATTGGTCGGTTCACTCTTTTCTTTGAGAATCATTTTACGGGGTGTTGTATACCACTGTGATAGTCAATGCCAGCGCTCTGATTCGCTCGGCTGCTCTGCTTTGGGTCGGCTCACAGGTTTGCTCTGTGTTCTTATTGGCTGAAAGCCCAGGGCAGGATGCGTGCCGCTCTCTGTTGTTGAGGACTGAATTCTTGGCATAGCGGGCACTTATGGTACACAGCGAGAGTTCATCCTCAACTGAACTTCCAGAAAAGAGCCAGTAGAGCCTTTCAGACAACAGATGACTCAAAGAATGGAAAGAAACGATGGATCATTACATGTAAAAGAAGATGATCTGGCTGAGCACGATATCTCACTCTCACTATCTACACTCAGTTAACAAAGTACAGGATGAAACAGATGTATAAACAGTTATTAGAACAAAAACTCAATTCTAATGGGTCAGTCGTGGAATTCTGCAGTAAAATAGGCCTATTTTTGTATAATGATAGCTAAACTGTATTTGTCATTGATTTCATAAATAGCTGTGCTAGTTTTATGTCTTTTTCTGTATATTATAACTTATGTATTAATTATTGCTAATTTCTTTAATAACAAGTTCCTGATAAGGACTGTCTATACATTTTCTTTTACTTCTATAGACAAAATGTATCTGTTCTATCGTTACAAACATGGATCAGCACCATTTAGGTGCACAAAAACGAAACTGGAAAAAATGCAACAGTAAAAACGTCCTTACCTGGTTAACTGTACGTTATCATACTGTAGGGTGTAAAATTGTAAGTTGTTTAGCATTGCATTATATGATATTTTACTGTAAAATACTAAGAAATTTCATTCCCAGAATTCCTTGCATGAAACATCACATTTTATTTTTATTTTATTTCAATTTAATTTTTAATTTTTCTCATTTTTAATTTTGTTATTTATTAGGGTGTTTTGTGTTATATTTTCTGTTGTAACACCATCTTTTATAGGCTACTTGATTAACTTGATTAACTTCTGTATTATTATGGTTATTATAATTCGTTGATTAGATAGTTCAAGATGTTTTTTACTGTACATTTAAAAGAATATTTGTTTTAAGTGGATGTAAAGTTACATCTGATGATGCATGTGCTAAATTATTAAACTAAATCAAATGTCAGTGGTGAACACCATAAGGAAGAATGGACAGAAAAGAAACTTGCAGCAATGTCTAATTTATTTCTCAACCATGATCACTAATCGCTTTATTTTAAAAGAGACTTCTCAGACTTTTAGTAGGTCAGTGAGAACAGAGGACAGAGTCTGCATGAGGACCACGCTGATGTCCTCAGATCACCATCAAAGACCTCCCTTCCTGACACAAAAATAAACACTCAAAATGAAAGCTTGCTGATATAGGTTGTTTTGAATCTAGATAGCACCCCACCCAAAAATCTTCATTTTTTCCATCCCACAAATGCTTTAGTTCTCCTTCTATGCTCTCCATCCCTCATTCTGAAACTCTCTCTCAAGACTTCATTTAACACACAGCAGGTATTGATCGGTACTGCAGCTGGCGTGAAGTCTCACGGGTGATTAGGTTCACATGTCTACTGCTGCCGTGAGTGTAAGAGGTGTGTGTTTGTGTGTGTTTATGGCTTCTGATGGTGGTCGCTATGTGGAGGGGCTGTTTTATAGGGCCTGTTTTACAGGTGTTTAATAGGCTTCGGTACAGTAAAAGGTTAGTATAAGAGTGCAACCTTATTACTGCTGTTTCTTTCTCGAATTACACATTCATACCAATAGCTCATTTGTTAATTTATCATTCAGAGCCCAATGTGTCTCAAAAACAGCATGTATTAGTGGCATTACCCATATACAGCTTATTTTTTGATCCAGAGCCCTTCTAGACTGTGCTAGAGGAAACAGTCCTATGAGGCTGACTGAACTTTTATTTATATTTTTCAGGAAGCTCCTATCTTTGTTTTGTTCTGAAGGGGAAACCCTGAGAAAGGAAGGAAGTGCAGGGTCTCTGAAGCAGGGTTCATTAACTCAGCGTCAGCCGCTCTGATGGAAACAAACACTAGATGAGGAAAAATTACAGCTGGACAGTCAGCGGAGTCATGCGTCAGGGCTATTTAATCTTTAAAACCCCCTTGTTGGGAAAAGCACGGGAAGATTTTGAGGAATTCTGAGCAATCCAGAATATTCAGAGTTTGCTGAAAACTCCCTGAAAGTTTGAGGGGTGATGTGGGATTTAGCAGGTGGTCATGTAACTGTCTTTTTCAGAAGTAGAGTAATGAAACGCTGACTCACAGACTATTTGATGATTACGAGAACAGTCATAAGTCAGTAAGCACAGTGCTGTGCGCTTTTATAAGAAATAATTTCCAGATATATATGAGCCTTGACATTTCAAGACAAATTGATGTACTTTTCTCTTACAGTGGTGGTACCATGGTACTGAATGATCACTATATTCATGTACAATGGTGTTTACATGGTACATGATACTCTGTACCTTGAAGATACTAATGGTACATAAGTGGTCCAATAACCCTAGTAGAATGTCCTGTACCAGGATACTTTGTAGAACTTGTTTGCGTGGTTATAGTGGTGCATTTCAAATTGCCCTTTTCTGTCTATTCTAATACTATTCAATGAATTAGATTCATGAATGCACAATGCATAATAAAGTGAGTGTTCTCAGACTATATTTACAATATCCAGTTTTCTTTGTATCCAATATTTACATTGCTGTAAATAACACAAAGAAGAGAGTTAAATAGAGGTTCAATAGCTGCGGGGTTGTGAGGTCTTGAGTCTGGGAAGGTTTGGCAGCTGTGTTTCTCTGTATTGTATGGTGTCTGACCTGTGCAGCAGCATCAAAGCACATGGCATTCGAGGTTTTGTACTGGTTTGGAACATGATGGGAAAAATAGAGAATCAAAGCAAGTGAGAAACACACACATATACACTCACACACGTGTGACCTGGATATGTTTATTTTCTCAAAAACCAAGAAGTCCCTTGTGAAAAAGGAGTACACTTTAGCATACTTTTAAAAGAGTACTTTTTACAGAAATTATATATTTTAAAAGAATATATTTAAGTGTTAACTGGCTGTTTTTGATGCATAATTGCATGTTAATTGCTATAAAATTAAAATACATTATTATAAATGCAGTTAGTTGAACTTTAGAGTGCTGTTTTGACCTGCTTCATACTTCATAAGTACTTATATTGTAAAGTGTGCTGCCAAATGTACTGACAAGCGTTTATAATAAACTAAAAATACTTTAAATGTCATTTCTCTATGAATCTTGTAATTATGCAGTTTTAATGAAGTTGCAATTTAATAAATTTCAGCTTTATATGTGATATCGATTAACACACTACCGTTGAAATTAAGTACTTAATGTGCTTTAGGTGTTAGTCAACTCATCAAAGCATACTTCTTTAAAACATAATGATTTATTTTAAAATGTACTTTAAAGTAAAGCTTCAAATCTGCAAGTACAGTTTTTTACACACTTTTAAGATTTGATGTACACTAAAATTACACGCAAATGAATACAATTAAGCACACTTCTTTTTCACAAGGCGTATCATTCATGTCCTTAGAGTTTACTACTTGGAGTTAGGGGTTTGTCCAAATATCTATTGAATTAGTATGAGCATGAACAGTAATATTGAGGATTGCCTTAGCAAACACCAATGTTAATATTTTATGTGTACTATCCTGCATTTCAGGAAGTGCAACCAACTCCTGGTTAAATCTGACACACATCCACATACAGATAACATGTTCTTTCCTCATGGAGTGAGAGGTGATTTCATGCTCTAGTAAAGGTCTGCATGAAAAACCAAACATACTACACAAGACTGAAGCATGCAAAACTCATGAACACACACATTCAGGCCTGGACTGCACTATATAGGTTAGACTATAGTCAAATACAGACTGATATTAATAAGAAATGTTTCTTGAGCAGCAAATCAGCATATTAGAATGATTTCTGAAGGCTCACGTGACACTTAAGACTGGTGTAAGGATGCTCAAACTTCAGCCTTATATATACTGTAAATGTAATAATAATTTAAAGATACAATAAATGACATTTTAAAATAGAAAACACCTATTTTCAATTTTTACTGTGTTTTATTTAAATAAATGCATTACAAAATCTTACCGACCCCAACATTTTTTGAACAGTATTGTAATTTCTAAACAAATGAGCTAAACCAAGTTTTACTTTTTTTTTTCTTCTTTTTTTCTTCATACACACTTCTACAGCCTTTATGCAAACTAAAGGCAACACACACCTCTGATGTTGCTGTTTGCCATTCATCATGTCTTTCTCTTTTTCCTTTTTGAGCCATTTGTATAGAGCTATTTTTGAATGTCAGATCACCAGACCTGTGTTGGTCATGTAAAAAAGAGTCTAATTTTTAAAAGCACCTGGGATGTTAGTGCTTACATGAGCTGACATCAAAGTCACAGTAGTAGGATTTAGATTTGCACATTTAAATGAAAGCCATTATCTGTCTTAAACCCAGACTCTGATGTTATACGAACACTTACTAGCTCTGTATGTGTGTGTATGTTTGTACACATCAGACAGAGAGCTTGTAATCTCCAACTGCTTCCACTTGAAAATTACTGAACAAATGGCACAGACAAAACAAACAATAAGAGGATGTGGGGAGGGAGTTAGTGGCAAGCTCCTTTTTATGAAGCTCAGCACTATGCAGAACTGACAGACAAAGAAAGCACAGAAAGGGAAATGTGTGTTTGATTGATGCCTGGAGTCTGGACCCGTAAGTTTGATACACACACACATACAGAAAGACATATAATGGAGCTAGAGGTTATTAGATTTGATAGTGACAATGCTGCAGCGCTTGTAGGTCATTTATAAAACTCATGCACACACACAAAACACACATGCATGCACCAACTGGCTAGTCTATTTCTGCTTTTAATGGTGGGGTAATTGTGTTGTCTCCTGGATACATCTCCATACAAACTGCATTAGGTGAGCAGCATGTCATGTATTAAGATTGTGTCTGTGGAAACCAGCTGAGATCAGCTGTTTGAAAGAAGTTTAGCATGTCGGACAAGATTAGATCTGTCAGGTTCCCTGCTGTGACAATCTTTTTGTAGGCTAGAAATATTGTCCAGACAATACATACTAGCCTGTTTACTTGTTTGAATAGTTTATTTTATTTTCATTATTATTGTTTGATACTAGTGGCATATATTTGGAAAGTTTGAGATAAATATGAGTTTTAAAAATACTTTTATTCAGCAAGGATGCATTAAATTGATCAAAAACAGTGACAGAAAAGACATTTATATTGTTACAAAAGATTTCTGTTTCAAATAAATGCTGTTCTTTTGAACTTTCCATTCATTAAAGATTCCTGATGGTTTCATTATTTCATGGTTTCTACTAGTGCTGTGAAACGATTAATCGCGATTAATCGTTTGACAGCACTAGTTTCTACATAAATATTGTGCAGCACAACTGTTTTCTGCATTGATAATAATAGAAAATACTTCAAGCAGCAAATTATTTGTGATTTTTGATCATTTCTGTAGGATCATGTGACACTGAAAACTGGAGTAATGATGCTGAAAAATTCAGCTTTACATCACAAAAATAAATTACATTTTAAAATATAGTCAAATAGAAAACAGTTATTTTAAATTGTAATAATATTTCACAATATTACTGTATTTTTGATCAAATAAATGCCTTGGTGAAAACGTTAAAAAGAACTTACTGACCCCAAACTTAATAAAAAAGTATTTTAAAACCTTAAACAGGAGCTATAAGATTTATAATCAGCTGAAAGTGTGTTTGTGGCACAGATATCTCTAACAACTGTACGAATAGCTGTTTCTCACAGAGAGCTTGTATTGATCTACAGTGCTATTTCAGTTGTGTCATGCAGCTCCCATCCACTTGTGTTTCCCAGGACTGAGGTTAAATGAATTTGATTTGCAGTGCTACTGATTATGCTAAAAAATCCATATTATTGAATCAAGCCATTCAATACAATACATTCATTTTTTATATATTGTTTACAGTGTGTGAGATGTTAAAAAGTGAAAAACAAGCATTTGTTCATACAGAAGACAAGTCCTCATTCCTGTTACCAGATTTACACACATGTTCAGGCCTTTACATCATTACACAACACAACTAGCGCCTCCTGCCCTCTGATCGAATTCACAGGTCTCTTAGGTCAAGCTAAGTGGTTAGATCTCAGATCCTCCGCTTTCTTCCTAATCAGATCAGTAAGCTGTTGCTTTGATTTTGAGTATGAGACAGATCTTATATAAGACATGTCTCCTCATATCCAGGCTCTTGGGAACTCCTTGTCCTGTGACATACAACACACACACACACACACACACACACACACACACACTGAGTGCTTTAGAAAAGCATGTGCATGCACTTTGCTGCATTGATTTATATAGAGCATGGATAACAGTCTTCGCTTCACTGCCTTTGCACAAGACTAACTATCAATATTCATCTGCGTCTGTACACCTCACTGATCTGTTAAAGGGTTATTCATTATGGCTTGTTGTAATCTGCAGACTCTTGTAATTTTAGCATGTTCAAAAAGGGAATCCTGTGGTTTAAATATAGATTTACGAGTCATCTGTAAATGTGATGGGTTATTTACAGACAAAACTCCTAAATTGCTTTTGGAGAAGCGCTGATCTTCTGTTTTAGATATAATGGCTTGAGAAGTGAGCTGAGAGTGAGATTGATTACTTAATCACATCAGAATTATACTTTCAGCGATTCTCTTCAGTAAAATGGGTTTATTACTGCAGTCCAGTGACCTGCTCACCTTATAATGTAATCTGTCTAGACCAATAACCTGAGGGGATATGGCCAGCAGAAACTACAGCTCTATTACTGTAGTCCTCACTACATACTGCACAGTATATACCAGATTCAGAAAGAAAAAAGCTGAAAGTGACCCTGGAATTCAAAATGTTGGAGCAAAATCTGCTTACATTTTTTTTTTTATATCATTTTAATAATGTTTTTTTTTACATTTTAACCTAGGCCTAGGTGTACATACAAAAAAATCACATATGTGTTGAGCCAGATTTAATTTTATGTAACAGTCATATTTATTTAGATTGAGAATTTATGTGAATGTTATTTGAGCCATATCTTAAAATTAAGTTAATTGATATTAGGTCATACTTATTTTTATTATTTTTTGCTGTCATAAAACCAGTTAATTTTGATTAGTTATTTTTCTGCATTGTCTAACTTTTCTTCAGTGCGTAAAGTCATGACACACACATGCCATTATACATTGTACGTACATTCTCTGCTTGTGCACAGTATACTTAAATATTTTCTGCATGCCTTGAGTTACAGTGCAGCTAAACTCCTTAAACCAGCATGCATACTGATTCATCATGCTATCATTATGAATTCATACTCCAGTTTGTTCAGCTGAAGCATTCAAGCATCCATTCAATACTGATTGAGGTGCAATGTGTTTATTTATGTACTGTAGACAATTATCTTCATTAATAAAGAAAGGCCAGTGATTAAGAAGTCATTAAATGCCTCACAATTTAATTACACAGCTCTTGGATAAATAAGTCTGTTGTCTAATGATGACTGTTTCTCTCTAATGACCATCTAAATGCTTGACCATTTCAATAATCTAGTAATGATTTTTCAATAGCTTGCTGCAACATCTAAACATTCTTATCTAAAACATTTCATGAATTTACTATATTTATCCCCATTGTCACTCATCACCAACTCTGTAGCCGTCTCAATGCACATGTATTTTTATGTATTTCATGTATACTCAAATTGTATTTTTTTTATTTCCATATAGCATCCTTTTCAATTGACGCCCCTATCTGTATTTTGACTAAGCAATTTTGGAAAGCATGAATCAATAATATTTATATATTATAGTAGAAGTTTTACTATTTCACCATTATGCCTTTAAAAAGTGAAATAGACTTTGACTTCACAGCTCAGGATTGTCGCTAGTGTTTTGAACTGGGGTGTTCTTCATGATGCATTTATGGCTCAAATCAGCCTGACTGCAGAATTGAGAGCGATTTCAAATTGCCTGCTTCTTCAGAGATTCTGGTCCAGCCAAACAATTGCCATTGAGATGAATGGGTATGCTTATGGATGGCTTTTTTCAAGACCTCCGTCCCATATCCTATGATATATTGCTGATGTGTGTACTTGTCCATCATATTTTCTCCAGCTCAGTAATTATTTCTCTTACTCGCTCGCTCTCAGATTTTTCATATAGCCTCTTGGGATTTGAGAGGTTCTCCTGATATATTTTGCCGCAAAAAACAATTTTGAATTGAGTCTGAGATGTGTTCTAGTTCAGGACTAGTACAGACTGTCTGCTAGTGCAAAAGGGAAGAATAGACCATTCAGATGTCTACAAACCTACAAATCTTACTCATATATTTTCATCCTCTGCTATGCTGTAAACTGAGGAAACTGACCTATTTCGGTCTTTTCCACATATTCCAAAAACCTCCCCCAAATTCAGTCTCGCACTCTGAATGCCAAATGTCGTTCTTAATACAAATGAGAGAACAAAGTGAGCAATAAGAGGTATGTTTGGAGAGTTTTCATCTGCCAAGAGCGCATGTGGTTCGCAACCTGACACACTAATGAGCGTCAAGTGCTTGCTATTCTCTCTAACGAGCGCATGGGCTCCCTGATTGAATTCCGCTGAAATGGGAGGGCGAGATACAAAGACAAAGAGCAGTTTATGTGGCTGTGGGGAGCTGGATGTTTCACTCCTGTTATGACATACTGTCTTTCATGCAGAAAACGAGGACAGATACTCGATCCAAAACTTTGGTGGTATGTAGGACAGGTCATAGATGAAGGGGCCAATTCCTTCAGGCTGATTCTTTTTTTAGGTTTATAGTCAGTTTTCATCAATTTACATGTTGAAAAATGTAAAGACTGTCATATCTATGGAAACTTTTTCAATTTTCTTTCAGGTTACAGATAAAGAGATCTTCAGACAGTGTTTTTTGGATATTTCCCCAGCGTAAGACAAACTGTGACTGCTTTTGATTGCTATGCCAGTGGTGTTAATGAGAAACAGGCTGCTATAGTTCGATTTGATTGGCACACACCTGGGAGCAATTACTTGATGCTCAGTACAGGTGGGATTCACCACCACTTTCTTCTCTGTTTCTCGGTCATTAATCTTTTGAACTTTACCAAATGGCACAAAACACACTGATGGCAGACTGTCAATATGTATTCACAGGTCTACATACTGTTATATTCTGAGATGGTTGATCAGGTCTAATTAATGCTTTAATTTTTCAATTTAAATGTTGAAATCATTGATATTCTAAGATATGGAAACGGCTGTACTGGAGTGCACTCAAGGAAGGAGGTGAAAATTAAGGGATTAAAGAAAGAAAGAGGGAGGGAGGTGTCCTTCGCTGTGGTGGCACCAAGGCTTTTTTTGTGGAGTGTGCACACAACAGAAGCTTAGAAATTAAACTCACAAGCCAAAGAGAAAGAAAGAGGCAGAACAGACCTTTTCATATGCTACAGCCCCATTAATATGTTCATGTAGAGGTGGAAGGATGCAGTGTTCCTCAACCCATGTGACCTTTTTATGACCTTTTACGTATATCTATGTATATAAGGGTGTAACGGTACACATATTCGTACCGAACATTTTCAGTATGGGCTTTTCGGTTCGGTAAGCATGTGTACCGAACAAATACAGTAGGCCTATTCTTTTAATCACTGCACGAGTGGAACTTCATTGGAAACTTCCCGTTTTATACATTGTTACTTTTGATATGAAAGAAAGTCTCATCTTTCAAATTATGTCCATTGTTTCAGGAAATACAAACAATACCGTGGTTGCAGCTTGGCAGTGCGTTCCAGGAGCGGTGCGTCTGCAGCAGTGCAGCGATCATTTCAACATGAGTTTATTTTTTGCTGTGCTGCACGTGCTGAAATAAAGTGACAGCGCATTGTTCGCAGTAAAAATGAACATGGATTGACACAGAAATGTGGTAATTTCACAATAAATAGATATAATTAAAGTCTATTGTGTTTCAGAGTCAACACGTGGCTTTTTGGCTAGGTTTAAAACAAGGAATAGTGCACTTTTAGATAAAAAAGGCAATGCACTTGTGGAGGTAGAAAAACAGTTCTTTAAAGGGGTCATATGATGCTGCTAAAAAGAACATTATTTTGTGTATTTGGTGTAATGAAATGTGTTTATGCGGTTTAAGGTTAAAAAAACACATTTTCCACATACTGTACATTATTGTTTGGATTTGAGACTTTAGTCTTTGCAACTTTACAGATCTTCTTTATGCACCAAGAGCTTGTAACACTCCAAAGAGACAGGAAAAATTGAAATCGCATCATATGACCCCTTTAAGACCCGCGGGATTGCTTGTATTAGCCAATAAAGTTTTAAATGCAAAAGAAAAAGTGTCAGAGTGGGCTTCAGTTTATTGGCATAAAGTCATTCAGCTTCACCTCAGGCAGCTATTCCTTTTTAGATGCTCCTTTTTTAATAACATTGCTGCATCATAATCATAATCTAACATGTCCTAATCATGTGTTCATGTTTTCATAGACAGGTTTTCATGTCATATTTTTATTTTTAACATTCATTTTCATAACAATCTTCAGATTTTTTCATTATATTCATTACGGCCATGCCCCGCCGCCCGCACAAGCCCCGCCCCCGATTACTCGATTAATCTTTTTTTTTAAACCTATCGATGATCGAAATGAGAAATTTCCCAAAATGCCCATCCCTAGTTCTGACCAATGTATTTCCATGACTTCTCCTGTTATTTGTGAATACTGAATAAATATTTTTTTCTTAAATGTAGACATTTGATTCACAATCCAGAATATATATATATACTGTATATATATATATATATATATATATATATATATATATATAAACACACACACCCACATCATTTATTCGATTGCACTTTCTATTCATGTGCACCAAATCAGCATATTAGAATGATTTCTTAAGGATCATGTAACATTATTTCCATCCATCACTTCTCTCTGCTGTTTCTGTTTCTCACACACACACATATCTGCATTTCTCTCATGGGCCTCAGGGCATCATGTGTAATTATAAAAGTGTTTCCCAGCTCTAATTAACACTCAGCCTGATAAGCATGTAAAAGAACCGTCCCGCTCACGGGTGGACAGAAGCATATGTCATTCTTCAAGTGTGAGAAAGCTGGAGGCAAACGCTGCTTTATGCCAAAACTTTATCCTGAATAAGTAATCTAAGAACAGGATGAGCACAATATGTGACACGTTGTGTTCGCATTGGTAAAACGGCAACAGTGATTTGCTGACAGATGCGAGCAGCAGAACCTGGCAGGCAGAGAAGCTGCCTGCACATGTGTGTGTGTATATGAGTGATTTAACCGTATGTGCTCATTAGGACTTCATTAAAGGAGATGTATCATGCAAACTAGGATTTTTTCCTTTTTTTTTTTTAATGTAAATTGGTTGATGTACATTGAATGTTTACTCTAGTGTTCTGCATGCTCTAATTATGTACACAGAGATTAGCCAATCACAACAGAGGTAATTTACATGTTGAGGTCTTAAAGGTACAGTACCCAAAACAGCCTGTTTAATTTGAAGCATCACAGAGAGGTAAATCATGATGAAATCTCATATTTCTGTTCCAGGACACCTTAGTTAACATTAAACGGGGTAAAAAAGAACATGCTAAAAAAGCATGTGTGTATAAGGATGGACAGAAGTAGGTTAAAGTGGATTCTGGTCTTGAGTTGCCTCAGGTTAATGTGGACAGAAAAGCTGTGGACAGCTTTTGGATATAAAGAAGATTGGAAATGTATTTGGGCAGAGACATTTTCACAGTTCTTTGTGTAAGGCATAGTGTTTATCACTGCCATCCTGCTGTTGTGAACGAATAAATATTCTGTTGTCATGGATCAAAGCGAGAGAATATCTCAATTCCCAATCATGTAAGGAGGGACAGAATTTGTGTGGGAAACACTCAGCACCTGCAGGCTCTCAGTTGCTTTATGAAAAATGCTATGATAATGATCTGGCTTTTAGCACCCTTGTGTTTTAGCGCAATTAGTAAGCGAGAAAGCTGGGGAAGCGTGGTCATTTTCTGCAGTTGTTTTGCCTGTTTGTGCAGGAGGAGATGGGCCTCCTCATGTCAAATGGATTTGAAAGGTTGTGATTTCCTGTTTTCCCTCTCCCAACTTCCTCCCCCCATTTATTCATCAATTTGTTCCATTGAACTCTACAGGGGAACTGCTCACAAAAGCCGTTGTCATGGGAACCCATTATAGTCTGGAACGGTCGGGGACTCGTGTCTCTGCGGTCTGGGAATTGAGAAAAAACATACAATGCGAAAATGGATTTACCATAGCCTATCTCTGTGCTTATGTCCAGCTTTTGGAGTGGTACGCAGTGTGCACTCCATGCACTGTTTTAAGTAGTATGTGAAGCAGAAAGCATTTGCAATGCTCAACATTTCACACAGTGGTATAAAACTTTGCATGACCTTTTGTTTGTGGCATTCAGCTGAAAATTACAATTATTTTGCACTTTTAATCCAGTTTTGTGTAAACATTTCTGAATTTGACCCTCCAATAATTTCAGTCAAGACAAAGGGAAAATTTGTGGCTGATATTACTTTCATTTTTGGGATCTGGTAGTCTAAGTAATCTGAGCAATTGACCCTTCGCTGGGAGCTTTTGATCTGCCCAATCATAAAGCCGAATCTGCTATTTTGTCTGACAAACAAACCAGACAGGAGAGTACATTAACGTCAGTGGACTTGAACTTGAAACATGGTGTTTATTGACATCTTTTCGCGGTTGAAACAAGATAGCTTCTGATGTTCATTCACGTTTATTTCATGCTATAACTAGTAAAGATAAAGAGATGATCGGTTCACATGTCGAACATTGAACTGAGGTGCTATAGCAATCTGTCACGACACATTAAAGAGCCACAAAATGGTATTTATTGTTTGAATTTCATTAAAAAAAAGATTTGAAAGCTGAGTCATTGTTTTATACCAAAAGTAACCAGCTCTGTCTTGTCTGTTGGCACATTGTTAGTGTCCTGCCTCTTTGCAAAATTTACTGTGAACTAAGCCAATCTGAGATACTGAAAACACCAGATCATGAGCTGCTCAAATGCAAATGAACACAGTGCTGTGTTTCACTCTATAATATGCAGCACATGTATTTATTTTTTTGCTGAAAAGCCGTTATTTGAAAACCCATATTGTGATTTTGGTGTTATTTTTTTATTCATGCAGCCCTATTAACATCACCTAAACACAGCACTTTCGTGATAAGCGGTTTGTCATGGAATTATTTCCAATTCTCAAAATAGATAATCCGTCCACATCTTTACCGATGTGTTTCTCCTCCCAGCTTTGTCACCTTCTATTTTTATGAAAGGAAATGAAGTGTGACTCTATCTGGAGTCATTTGGGATATAGAGGATTACAGGAACCTCTGGAGATGACAGAGACAGCAGACAAATAACTAACACTTCCATTCAGTGATGCCTTTTGACATGTTCATGTTAAAGTGCAGTAATTGTTCTGTCAAACAAAAGACCTATTTAAATGTCCCTCCACATGAAGACTCAAGTTCCTTGAAGCAGTGAACACACATGCTCCCTATACATACTAGAGCCCGACTGATATATCGTTTTGCTGATTTTATCGGCCGATATGAGCCTGTCGCAGATATATCGGTATCAATTTGCCGCCGATATGAAATTTTTTTACAGAACATAAAACGCAGATAAAATGCTTGTAAATTATGTAATTACGTAGTTTGTCCAGCAGAGCTTGCTCCATTGTTTGCTACTGGCAACCTGGATGAAACGCTTCAAAGCTTAAGTATATGGAATACCATTGAAACGTTGACCGTCCATATCTCCGTAACGGCGTGGCGGATCCGCAACAAATTCGAGGGATCCCTTTAGCTCGAGGAACCCCCTCGAACGCCGAGTGTACGTCTCGAGGCCCTGTTTCGAATGAGACCACCCCCGCATCGATAGCCCCTGGGGTCAGGGAGTTATGAGCGGTTAAATTCGCGGTTGGGCGCCGACCGATCTGGCGATCCCGGTTGGCTAATGAGGGTGGTGTTCGAGAGGGCTCCTCGAGCTGAAGGGATCCCCCGAATTTGGTGGAGATCCGCCGTCGCGTTCGCGAGATAGTGACACCAGCCAACACTTTCACTTCACTTAAGTCTCATTCCGCCATGATTCCAGTTTCGAAGGGAACGTACACGTTACATTCAAAGGGCATTAAATTGCGCAAGACATAAATTTAAATTGTATTTATTTACAGAGGTAGGCCTATATTATGTAGGTGCACAGTGTCATTCACACAAACACTAAACACCATCATGGTAACACACATGAAACTGAAATAATGCAATAAACATTCATTTAACAACATTAGGTGTAACATACAACCCTAAAATATAAAACTGATAAGAAAAAAATAAGAAGAAACAATTATTTAAACAAAAAAAAACATAAAATTTGAAACGTAACGCAGGGAATTCTGGGAATGTAAATTTACAGTTATTCACTGGAAGAAACATAGTTATTTCAACAAAAAAACATCAAATTTGAAATGTAACGCACGGAATTCTGGGAATGTCAATTTACGGTTATTCACTGTAAATTATACGGTCTTTTTCACTTCTAAAAACGGTATACTACCGTAAAATTACATATAATGTCCAATACAGTTTTTCACCGTATATAGTAGGGGAATTTACCATTAACCATTTAACAGGTTTTTACTGTAGCGTTTTTACAGTCTTTTACCATTAAATTCACGGTTATTTTTTTACAGTGTACTGTATTCTATATATAGTACCAGTCAAAAGTTTGGACACACGAATGGAAAAGTGTCCAAACTTTTGACTGGTACTGCACTATAGTATACACAAAAAATATCAGCCTTTTTTTACTCCCTAATATCGGTATTGGTATCGGCCCCCAAAAAACCCATATCGGTCGGGTTCTAATACATACATACATACATACATATATACATACATAGTTATACATACATACATGCATATATATATATATAGATAGACAGACAGATAGATAGATAGATAGATAGATAGAGATATGATAGAATTCAAATCCTAATGATGCCCGTCTAAAGAAAGAGAATCCTGTCAGAAACATTCAGCTCTCTATCCAGCCTCGTGATTCAACAGTCTCTCTTACGCAACATTCATTCGATTTTGAAGGAAGAAGTGTGTGAAGTAGAGCGTGACTTAGAGAACCTCTCAGTTTCACACACTCCACTAACTCAAGTCTTCATAATTCAGTCAACTGAGCAGGTGAAATTAGAGAGAATTATATAAATGAGTTCTCTGTTGTTCCTTCAGGATGGATGGGGTTTGTTTAATACAGTGACACTCTTCATCCCTGACTGTAACATGACTTCATCTTATTCCTTACAGCCTGTGTTGAAGGATGAGTGTGTTTCATAAGAATAAATCAAGCAGGCACAAGATCAGGGCACGGCTGAATAGACCTGTGTGTGTGCTTGTTCTCAGATTTCCGTACCTGCATTAGGTTTCATGGTGTTGAAATTCAGGTAGCTGAAAAGCAATTCAGTGATCAGATGACTGACTACTTGGATTGAGAGTTTCAACATGTGCTAGCAGTACAAAATTATGCAATGATGAACATGAGTAAACATTTACCATCATGCTTCTAGTCGGCATGAAAATTCACTCTTTTCTAAAAACATGTTATAGATCTTATTAACAATTCATCAATTTATGTTTTATAATATAATCAAAATGTCACAAGTTTCAAATTCAAGCGTCAGTCAGTCTCTATAGTAAAACTCATATTGTGATTTTGTTCCCCATATTTTCATGTTGGTTGCTTAATGTGAGGAATATTCCACATTCATGTTCCCACATGACTTCTGGAGGGAAAAAAAACGTATTTGCACACCTTAGATAAACTTCGATGGTAAATCTTCCACTGTTAGAAAAAACATGAGTCATGAATGATGTTTTCTTTAGTAGACAGCTTGTATTGTCTTTGATTTGAATTGTCAGTGAGGGTCAGACTAGTGTTCTTAATATCCAATTTAAACTGTGTATTATGTCACAGTTCCTTATAAAGTTATTGGCCAGTTGGCAAACAAATTTTCTTGCAAATGCCTATTTTTACTCTATGTACGTTTATATATGAAATTGTGAAACTTTGAGTGTCAAAGAAAAAAACTCTGTTTGAGAAACACGTCTGTTGTATTAGAAAGGCAAAATTGCATCAGTCTTGTGAGTGGATGGAATTTTATCATAACTGTGTGTGGAGCGCCACAGTAGGAAACACTCAGTCACTAGAGTGACTGTGAGTGAGTGTTTGTGCTGGAGGACTCATATACAGAAGAAAACCCCATCACACAGCTTTTACATGTGCAGGCCTTGTGGACGAGGCCAGTGGGAGTTAGTGGTGGGATAAATGACGTTGCTATAATCTCATTATGTTCAGACTTCTTTTCCATAGACTCAGCAAACCACATTAAATTAAAATAAACAGTGGCACAAAAATGGTCGATACACTGCTAAGTCGATGCTTTCATTTTCTTTCAGCACAAATCTGTTGATTTTAATGAAGTTTAGTGCCATTAAAAGTGGCATTGTCATTAACCTGTGCCATTCTGTTAGCCCACATATGACAGAAAGTGAAAATGGGATTTTACCCAGCAGTCTGTCTGTATTCACCCATTCCTGTTTTTTATTTATTTAATGAAAACAAACATAGGTGCAATAACATGATTTAGGGAAAAATCACACTAGAAGTGATCATGTTTGATTTTTGCAATAAGGTACGAGAGGCTGTGCTATATTGTGAATATTGTGTACTTTCTCACAGCTGAAACCTTGTACTAACTTATAAGCATCTAGGACTCTCAACTATTCGTTTTATAATGTATCTGATAGCTCTCTGTCCTCCTCCTATCTCCATTTCCTGCAGTGGAGAAGTTTTTTATTTCATGGAAACAATTAAATACCTCACGCTGTGATGTGTTTCAGTTTAATTCAATGCTGGTTTGCTGCCAAATGATGATTTATGAGTGAAAATATCACAAAGAGAGACAGAAGTGATGGTGTGATATCAGAATGGATGTGCAGTGGCTGGGCAGGGGAGGATAACAAGAGATACTCATTCATGTTTTTACACATTTTAAATTAATTTATCATCTTTTCCCTGTAGAACTCTTTGAAGAAGAGAGGTGCCAGACCAAACAACAAACCTGATAAAAAAGCATTGCCTCAGGTAATAATACACTCTACTACAATACATCTGATGACTGAGTTTTCTTCTATTGTGATATTATTACGATTTGAAAGAGGACTGGTAAAGTACAGCAATGATATCAGACTGTACTTTTAGAAGCAGGTGTTATTGATTTAAAACTTACATTGTCTTTGTAATCCTATAGGGGATCCTATACCTCCTTCATAATCTCTCCTACCAGAACTTAAAGGAATAGTTCACCCAAAAAATTAAAAGTGATTAATTACTTGCCCTTATGTTGTTTCAAACCTGTAAGGCCTTCTTTCATCTTCGGAACACAAATTAAGATATTTATGATGAAATCCAAGAGCTTTCTGACGATGCATAGACAGCAACGTAACTACCACATTCAAGGCCCAGAAAGGTCCCAGAAAGGAACCCGGATACACTGTGTTTACAATCAGAGGAATGCACACGCAAGTGTTGTGGTACTTTCGTAAACGCATGTCAAAGACTGACACGGAAGAGAAGAAATTGCTGAATAAAGTCATTATTTTTGTTTTCTTTGCACACAAAAAGTATTCTCGTAGCTTCATAACATTACAGTTGAACCACTGATGTCACATGGACTATTTTAACGATGTCCTTACTACCTTTCTGGGCCTTGAACGTGTCAGTTGTGTTGCTGTCTATGCAGGGTCAAGCTCTCGGATTTCATCAAAAATATCTTCATTTGTGTTCCGAAGATAATCGAAAGTCTTACGGGTTTGGAATGACATGAGAGTGAGTAATTAATGACTGATTTTCCATCAAGAACTGTGTGAAGCAAGGCCTTTTTGGCCACTGGCTCCAGCACCAGTACAGTGGTGGAGGAAAAGGGGTATAAGGGGACAGTGTATTGTTTAATGTTGTAGCGGCTAATAATTGTTTGGTCTCTGCAAATGTTCCTCTCCAGCCTCCAGAGGACAGTTCAGACCTTAAGTGCCAGCTTCACTTCGCCAAGGAGGAATCAGCTCTCATGTGCAAGAAACTCACCAAGATGGTTAAAGACAACGAGGCCATGAGGGAGGAACTGGCAAAGTATCGCTCTCTGTACGGAGATGTTGATGCCTCACTTACTGTCGAAGAGGTCGCCGATTCTCCTCACACCCGAGAGGCTGAGGTCAAAGTCCACCTGAAACTGGTGGAAGAGGAGGCGAACCTTCTAAGCCGACGGATCGTAGAGTTGGAGGTGGAGAACCGCGGCCTTCGTGCCGAAATGGATGATATGAAGATCCAAGATTCCCCGGGTGGAGTCGGAAGTCAGCTGCTGCTTTCCACGTCTGAGAATGTGATGGAGCTACAGCGCCACCTACAGTTTGTGGAAGAAGAGGCGGATCTGCTGCGGCGCTCCCTGATAGAAATGGAAGAGCAAAACAAGCTGTTGATGAACGAGCTCAACCACTACAAGTCTGAGCTTCCCGCTGTCACTGAAATACAGCCGTTGTCATCCACAACCATCACTTCACCCACGATCATCCCTGGTGCTTCTGAAGATGGAGGATCTGGTCTAAACGAAGCCAGCCATAAAGAACTACTTGCTGCCAGGCTTCAGATCGCAGAGCTGAACGGCAAAGTAAAGAAGCTCCAGTATGAAAACCGTGTGCTTCTGTCCAACCTTCAACGCTGCGACTTGGCCTCCAACCAGGGCTCCACACGTCCAGTGCTGGAGACTGATGCTGAAGCAGGGGACTCGGCTGAGTGCGTCCCCAGCCAGGTGCACCGTGAAGGCCCAGTTGGTGACGAGCAGAACGATATTCTGGAGGAGAAGAATCTGAAAGTTTCAGGAACAAGTCACACTCATACTGCTCAGTGCCTCAGCATAAAAGACCTTCTCGCCATCCGCGACCAGGCACAACTTGTTACCTCAGCCATTCAGCTTCTGACGTCACCCGACCCCTCCTGTATCTCACCGGATGCCGTCTATCATAAGATTACGACAAACGAGTCTGCAGAACCAGTTCTGCTAGAGAAGAGCCAGACCCAGAGCTCCACGCTGCCCCTGGTGGAGGCCCTGCATGGCAGACTGCAGTCCCTCCAGGCTCAGCTACAGGCCCTCAGTGAGAGGGTGGATGCCCTTGGGCAGCCCCCAGAGAGGGAGCGTGTGGAAGGGATGTGCCTGATGCCCCTGTTGTCTGAGGCAGAAGACCCTGCAGCAAATTGCTCATGCCCTGCAGATGCTCAGTTCAACCAGAACACGACCCAACAGAAGGTATACACACAATCTCTTAGTCAGATATTCCCTTGCATCTTTATTCTTTCCTTTTTGCTTGGAGTTTTGTCTGTTTTTACCAGCAAGTTTCCTTTTTGTTGCTTTGCTTGATTAGATCATTGAGTTGTATTTACACGGCCCTATCCCTTAGAAAGGTTTGCCGACCACTATAACAATGCATGCTTGTAGTGCATTATAAGGCCTCATAGTGGATAGCATTTAGGCCTCTAGTGGAGTAGATCATCATTATTGTGGTAAAGAACTGACCCGTTGTAAAGGTTTTCATTTTGATTGAGGAATCCACTTTTCTGGTAATTGATATTTTATGTGTAGATTCAAATGATATGAATAATTTGGTATAATATGGTATAATAATTTATTATAAAATGTAGACTTGGCTGTTTCCAATAAATTTTTGACCTGACTATTCAAGCAATCATAATGAGATGTCTAATCCATGCATGTTAGCAAATAAGTGTAAAATCATTATTTGATATTCATAGATATTTTCAAAGAAAGATAATATCTCAGTATCTTAAAGGATTAGTTTACTCACCCCATGTCTTCCAAGATGTTCATGTCCTTCTTTCTTCAGTATAAAAGAAATTAAGATTTTTGAGGATAACATTCTAGGATTTTTCTTCAATGGGAACCAATGTGTTGAAGGTCCAAATTGCAGTTTTAATGTAGCTTCAAGGGGCTCTACACGATCCCAGCCAAAGAATAAGGGTCTTATCTAGTAAAACAATCAGTCTCTTTCTAAAAAAAAAAAAATGTATATACTTTTTAACCACAAATGCTTGTCTTACACTAGCTCTGCATCCATTACGTAGTCATATTGGAAAGGCGGAAGTATTGACCCAGTGTTTACAAAGGGAACGTGTAAAGAAAGTCAAACTCCCTTTACAAAAAAAGGTAAAACAACAATGTCAGACGATTTTGAAGTGGGAGGAGAAAATGAGATGGAGTTACCTTACCCTACCTTTTTGAACTGGAGTACACAGACGAAGAACTAACCATGTGTGACCTTTGCAAAGTTATTACGTAATGCGTGAGGTCACTGACGCGCATCACAGAGCTAGTGCAAGACGAGCATTTGTGGTTAAAAGTATTTATTTATTTTTTTTTTTTGGAAAATGACCAATCGTTTTGATAAGACTCTTATTCCTCAGCTAGGATTGTGTAGAGCCCTTTGAAGCTGCATTGAAACTGTAGTTTGGTCCTTCAACCCCTTGGCCACCATTGAAGTCCACTACATGGAGAAAAATCCTGGAATGTTTTCCTCAAAAACCTTCATTTCTTTTAGACTGAAGAAAGTAAGACATGAACATCTTGGATGACATGGGGGTGAGTAAATTATCAGGAATTTTTTATTCTGGAGGTGAACTAATCCTTTAAAGCCACAGGTCACCAAAAAAATCATTCATCATTTGCTCACCCTCATGTTATACAAAACCTGTATGAGTTTCTTTCGCCTGTGGAACATGAAAGATGATATTTGGAAGACCGTTTCAACTGTTTTTGTTCATCCAATGAAAGTCAGCAGGGTCCAATACAACACTGTTGTATTAGACAGAAAAACACTGAAAGATTTTTCATTTTCTGACACATTTGAGGTTTAATCTAACAGGCATTCATTTAGGCTCCATTAGAGGCCCAAATCTTGAGATCCAATCCAGACTCTTCCCTTCCTCCTTCTCTCTCTCTTTTTCCTCACTGCATGGGCACCATGACCTGTGGTCTCTGCAAAATTTCTTCCTTTGTTTTTCTTCTTCTTCTCCCTCTCTTTATGATTCCTTTGTTTCACACTACCCCATTTCCTGTTTCCTCCTCCACAAACCAAAGATGATGCTTTCACTTCTTGTTGTTTTGCTTCTTTTTGCCATTTTGTCTTATTCCACAATGGCCAAACTGTTTTTCCTATACATACTTTTCATTGTCTTGTGAGTTTTTATTTGCTGGTGCTTTATGGGTATCATTATGCCTTTTTTTCTCCATGTTTCATTTGTCATTTTGTTTAAATATGTCTATTCTGTCCTTACATCCCTCCAAATGTTTTATATACCCATATTACACATCACCTTTTTTGATTCCTTCATCATATTCCTCTTGATCTCGTCTGTCTTCTATCATGCTCGTCTTTTATTGTTGTTTTTTGTTTTCCTTCATTAACTTGCCCATGCATGCATGCAACAGCCTGATTCTAGAGACCAGCCAGACTGTGAGGTCAAAGTTCACCCGTGCAAGGCAGAGGAGGAGAGCAACAGCCACAAAGACAGCAACAAAGACGAGGAATCTGAATTAAAGGAAACAAACTCTGATCTGGTAAGGCACTACAAACAAATTTCACTTCTGCTGTTGTCTTACAATTGAACACACAATGGCTCTGTTCCAAAACCCATTGTTCGCCTAGACAGTTTTTAAGTGATCTCTTTTGGACAAAATCTGAGGCAGCATGTTGCTCATCCTTCATGCATAAGGCAATCCCAGAATGCATTTAATCCATAGAATTAGTGGTGCTTTCAGTTCTCTCAGTTGATAACTGGTAAATTTCAAAAGCTCAGAAGTTACAATGAAGACTCAAATCTGAATTTCATAGGGAATTGGGAAATTAGGGTTTAGGTAATGACTGCAAAGTCTATTAAATGGGACATTCATAGAATCTGAAGAATATTTATGTGGTTAAAATATAAAAATACCCATGAGTTCATAAACAAAACAAAGCCTGTTCACCCATGCAGAGATATGAGCAAATATAGTTCTCACTGCCAACATGGTTTAGTTTTGCCCTAGCCCCACTACGCTCTTACATTACACTATATTTACCTCAGTACAGAAACTGATGTGTCTGTACAGACTGAGGCCTACTTCTTTATTGTCTCTAGTAAATTTGGTGCAATTTGGAAGGCCAGTGATCTGTTAGGTTTGCACAAGATGTCATAAAAAACTCCTGAGAAATATGCAGTATTTAAATTGAAGGCAGTTTAAAGTTTTGACATCATGATTAAAAATAGTCCATTATGCTGAGCTTTAAATCATGAAAGAATGCATTATGTGATTTGGTGTCCCAAACACTGTGCCAAACGCCCTTGCAGCATTCCAGTGAAACCTCCAGTCATCAACAGTTTCCACCCAAACAATTTATCATCCACCATTTCCACTAACTAGCAAATGTGATTTTCACAAAGAAAAAGAGAAAACCGCCTGATCTCATGTTTTGAAATTTAGGGTGGGTTCAATGTAAAAAAAAAAAAATCCAAATATTATATATTATATTCTCATATATAGAAGTCATGTATATTTAGGCGTTTTTTTTATTTTATTTTTTTACCTCAGCCTGATATGAAGTGTTTCTTAGAGGGCTTAATATAATTTTTTAAGTTGAAAGCAGGGGTCTCAAGAAACAAGTTTGTTTTTGTTAAAAACTGCCAAAGCTGCCCATCTGCAAGTGTATGCTTGTTGCGGACTTATTTTTAGCAGTGGTGCTTTAACTTTATCCCATTTAAACCACCTACTATCAACTACTAATCCAAACAAAAACTACGAAAATATCTGGTTGACCAAACAATCGACTATTCTAGGACTAGGTTGTGTCTTACAGTTCTCTGCAAACTTGATGTCATGTTCAGACGGTTTCTAATCTAATTTGATGGGGTTATTATTTTGCCATTGTAGCACAGAAACATTTGACATTTACAAAGCAGCAAGTTTTGCCATTTGTTCCAGTTTATTTGTATTACAAATACTGTGCAGCTACAGCATTTACCAATTACGTGCATTCTCTCTCCTTCTCTCTGTTTTCATGTTGTTCTCTAGCTGACAGAGCAGGTTGGTGAGCTGCAGCAGAAGCTGTGGAGTCAGGAGAGAAACCTGCTGGTGCGCAAACTTGATGTCATGTTCAGACGGTTTCTAATCTAATTTGATGGGGTTATTATTTTGCCATTGTAGCACAGAAACATTTGACATTTACAAAGCAGCAAGTTTTGCCATTTGTTCCAGTTTATTTGTATTACAAATACTGTGCAGCTACAGCATTTACCAATTACGTGCATTCTCTCTCCTTCTCTCTGTTTTCATGTTGTTCTCTAGCTGACAGAGCAGGTTGGTGAGCTGCAGCAGAAGCTGTGGAGTCAGGAGAGAAACCTGCGGGTGCAGGAGTCACAGCAGCTCAAAGAGAGCCTGCTCCTCATCAGCCTCAAGCTGCGCTGGCTCCTCAAACAGTGGAGACTCGGCAAGAAACTAGACACAGAGAGCAAGGATATCCTAGAGGTATGGAGCCTTTTTTATTTGGTGAATTCACTAGGAATGAATTGTGCAAATTGTGCCTTGTTTGTAAAAAAAGGAAGACAATGCAAAGACTGTTTTTTCCACAGCTTGGCACTGCCCAGCATCTTGTTGTCTTCAAAGCCATTTTTATCGTTTGGTTTCTGCTTATACCTGCGTGTTTGCCTCTTTCGTAAACACTACATGTGCGAATCAGTGGGTGGGGCTAAACAGGCAGAGATGTCGAGGCGTTGATCTTCTTCTGTGGAGGCGGTGCTTATCCACACTATTACATCATACAGTAGAACATTCCAAAAGCTGTCGATTTTGCAGATTGGCTTCAGTATAAGCTGTTTTTAGGCTAATGACAAAGTTTTGAGTTCTGAAACTTACAGGACGTTTTTATAGTACAAAGACCTCTTATATGTCAAAAGATCAAAGGAATTTTGGTTTCTCAGTTCATTACCCCTTTAAAATAAATTAAAATGGGAAACAGCTATTTTAAATTGTAATAATATTTCACAATATTACTTCATGTTTTTAATGTATTATAATCAAATAAATGCAGCCTTGGTTAGCATAAGAGAGTTCTTTCACAAAAATGTTACCGACAGCAAAGTTTTTGAACCGCGTACTTTGTAAATATTATTTATGTCCGGTATGTTTTTCCAGGTTAACAGTGTAAAAGATTTTCGTATCCTGCTTGAGGAAGATGGTCTGTCCCACTATGGAGACAACAAGATGTCAGCTGCTGAGGAGCAGCCACTCAACCCTACACCCAAAGAGCACAGCCTGGCAGAGAAAAGCTGCCCACAGGTGGGTTAAAACAGAGATTGGCACAACTCCTTACTTCTGCACAATACTAACATGCTTTACATTTGAATCTTATTATGGTCAAGACTTCATGGGGATGTTCATGTAAACAGCTTCCGTCTCCTGTTGTCTTCAGCAGCCTGGTGGATTCGGCAGTACTCTGTCGGACCTGAAGGTGGCGCTACAAGACCTGAGCGCTGAGCTGCGCGAGGAGCGTCAGAGTTCACAGGAGTTAACGCAGCAGTTTGCCCGTGCTAAAGCATCATGGGAAGTCGAACGGATGGAACTCAAGAGCATTATCACTCAGGTGAGTGATAATGGCTGAATTTATAACTGGTCTTTTCCATAATTCAAGTGCCAAAATTTGTTTCTAAAGAACTCGACGTCTTCATTTTACATAGTAAATGCCTGAAAATGCAGTTTGTTTCCTGCTTTGCATTTTGAAACTTTATAATAAAAGCGTAAAGTGACCTTTAAATCAAAATATTCCTGTAACCAACAGTAAATTTGTGTAGATCAATCCATGTCATCAGCAGGACTGTGGACAGTTGTTGAAAACTTATCTTAGCTGGAATTATCCCTTTAAGATTTGAAAGCAGTTTAAAGGAAAATTTTGTTATGGAGAGACCAAAACTGAACTAATACATAGCCAAAAAAAGATATCTGTAAGTATCTGTAATTTGTCATTACAAAGATGCTCCTATCAAAGATTTACAGCAGTGGAAGGAATAATTATGCATGCAGTCATTTTCTGTTACTTATTTATTTTTAATAATTAAAAAAAATTGATTTATAGAGTACTTTGTAGATACATTACAGAGTACTTTGTCAAGTGGGAAAATTCTCTGTTAAATACATGGTGGCTTGTAACACAATAAAATCTGAAAGAGTCCATAGAGGTGAATCATTTTATAGGTACTTCGCACTGTAGGTGTAAAGTAATTACTTTAACATTGATCTCACTGGGTAATTTAACTCCTGCACTCAGGGCCATAGTCATTGATTTAACATACACAGATTACAGTAATGCCTCTTGGGAGATTCATTCTGGAAGCCTCTGGGAGAAGAGCTTTTGAAGCCAGATACATTTATTGTGGTCAGTTTGCTGTCACACAGGCTGAAAAGATGCTGGATGTGGCCTGAAATTTTGTTATTTGATCTGGTGTTGGTTAGGACATGCACCAGTATTCTGGGGAGAGAGCTGTGTGAGCCATCTGCAGTGTGTCAGCAGCAATGTGGCATTTCACTGGGGGGTGAGAGGGAGTGTGTGTGCTTACAGCTTGTTTCTGAGCATGAATGTGAAAGATGAGTTTAATATCTTTGCTCTGAGATGCATTAATGACTACAGTCTACTTAAATGGCGTAATTAATGAGCTGGGGGAGGAAGAGGACTTAGACACAGTTTGTGGATCAGTCTGATAAAAACAGAGGGCTACAGTTTAGAAACAAATATGGAATAAAGTAGTGATGCAGTGAATTTTGACAATGATAGAAAATGGGGCGTTTTGACTAACACCGTGTCCTAACTACACGCGACGCGACGAGATTCCAGCGACAAGCAATTTGGGTATCCACACTAGACGCGATGCGACAGAATAAATCAAATATCACAGCCAATCAGAAGCGTGTGTGGGTGGGCTCTCTCTGGAAGTGCTCTGCACTCACAACGAAATGGATAAGTTTATAATCTAATTCATAAATATTAAACCATTTTTTTAACATTATTAAAAGTACATACTGAGTGACTGATACCATAACATTTTTAACATTATTAAAAGTACATACTGAGTTACTGATACCATGTTATGGAATGCACTCTGTTCGCAGTGAGTTCACAGTTTTAACGTACATCTTTGCTTTAATTTATTTTCAAGATCTGAGGTAAACTGTCTGTTTTTGCTTTAAGTATGGCTATAAATGCCACGCAATATGATAGTCAAACTTTTAACATTGAATAAAGCACATAATCTGTACCTGAGATTATAACTCTTTTGTTTCTTTTTTGCAAACCATTTATTGGAGCTGAATACCGTGAACAAAAATCAACAGGCTACATAAAAACTGGACTGTTTAAGAGCCGTTTGTGTGCAAAATAGATTCTGCATGATTCTGGATAAATTGAGTTTTTTTTTTTCTTTTTTTCCCCAATGGACGTTGTGGTTCTCTCATGATTCTGAAGATGTGGCTGAAAAGACTGTGAAGCTGTTTCATTCATGACAGACAGCTGCTCTCTTTAGGTCGATGGCAGTGCGAACAAATTTTAACATTCAAATCACACTGGTGTGATCGTACTCTGCACGGATGAACCAAGTGATCACAACATTGATCGCACACGTCAAAGGTTGAGGAATGAAACAGACAAATCATTGTAATTTAGGAATAGAATTACGTTGGTGTTTGAATCGTTTGCGATCTTTAACGATCTATTAAATTAAAGCGCTTTGTCATGTTGGTGGTGACACCTCTCTTGCAACATGTTTAGCTATCACAGATGTTATACTTAGCATTTTAGGCTTCTGATCACAAATGTAGCCAAACTTTGGAGTGCTTAGATTAGCGAGCAAGGTCCTGGCAGATCGCTAGGTCCGGTCCTCACAGATGAAGAAAAAAAAAAGCCAGATGAAAAAAAAAAAAAAAAGGGCATAGGAATCGATAGGCGGAATCGTAATTTTTATTTGACAAGTATCCGATTCCTGACCTTAAATATCCGATTCTGGAATCAGAATCGATTTTCGATTCCCAACCCTAGTTATAGTCATAGTGCCACCTACTGTTAATAGGAAGTGACATGTTTAACACTGTGATGCATTATTAGCAACACAGTCAAATATGCCATTGTGTGCTAAACATGTTAGAAACATGCTCAAACATGCTAGCAACACTTGCTTAGTGCTAACGCATCAAAAATCAACAGGCTACATAAAAACTGGACTCTTTAAGAGCTGTTTGTGTGCAAAATAGAACTGCATGATTCTGGATAAATTGTTTTTTTTTTTCTTTCCCCAATGGACGTTGTGGTTCTCTCATGATTCTGAAGAAAAAACATTAGACAACTTAACAAAATCACATGTAATTTATTAATTAATGATTAAATGACTCACTCAAGATGTTCTTGTTTCATTACTGGATGAATCAGCGTTCTTGAACGAATCTCTTGTATGAATGATTAAGTGACATGTTTAACACTGTGATGCACTATTAGCAACACAGTCAAATATGCCATTGTGTGCTAAACATGTTAGAAACATGCTCAAACATGCTAGCAACACTTGCTTAGTGCTAACGCATGCTATTAAAACCATCAAACAGGAAGTTGTTGTAACTCATGCATACAACGTCCAATCTGCCAAAAAACTTCACGTTTAATAAGAGTCCTTGCCTGAAGATATCTACATTCTCATATTTGGTTATAGTTATAGCGCCACCTACTGGCAACAGGAAGTGACATGTTTAACACTGTGATGCATTATTAGCAATACAGTAAAATATGCCATTGTGTGCTAAACATGCTAGAAATATGCTCAAACATGATATCAACACTTACTAAGTGCTAAAGCATGCTATTAATGCCACGAAACAGGAAGTTGTGAAACAGGAACTCATGCATACAATGCCCAATGTGCCCCAAACTGCACACGTTTTATAAGAATCCTGGCCTGAACACATCTAAAGGCCAATATTCAGTTATAATTTCAGCGCCACCTGCTGGCAACAGGAAATGACTTGTTTTACACTAACTTAAACATGCAATGTTCGATCTACCCATAACTTCACATGTTTGGTAAGAGTCCTGGCCTGAAAACATTTACATGCCAATATTCAGTTATAATTTCAGCGCCACCTGCTGGCAACAGGAAATGACTTGTTTTACACTAACTCAAACATACCATGTTCAATCTGCACCAAATTTCACAGATTTGATAAAAGTCCTGGTCTGAAGACATCTACATGCCAACATTCAGTTACAGTCATAGCGCCACCAACTGGCAGTAGGAAGTTTGGCACATATAAATGACTTCCTCCTATATTTATCACTTTAAATGCATATTGCCCACCGTTAGCTGTTTTCCTAAAGCCACTGGGTGCGAGGGCCCTTTCATAGCTGCTTGCAGCTTTAATTTAATATGTGTTTGAATAAATTTGTCAGGTTATTACATAAATCAGATTATTCCAATTGAGTATTAAATAAACTTTAGTTGGTGTACCATCTTTACAGTTGAAATACCAGTTTAATGTACAGAAACAACTGTAAGTAAGCCAGTCGCAGTATGATTTCCCACTAGAGTGTAAACACTGGGGCACTTGGCACTTTCAAATAGTGCTCGTCCAATATGGGTTTCAGTGGCTGATAGCAATGAAAGTATCTAAAGAGCAGGTAATATGGCAATATAAGACAAGCAAGATTATAAGACAAGTATGCCATTGTACTCATTATACAGCGGTGCACTACATTAGACTACATTTGTTAATAAATAGTAAACTGAAAATGCTGCTAATGGAGCAGAACCTGCACTGCAGCTTTAAGTCAAGTGTGTTTACTTTGTAGATGCCTTAATCAGTGTGTAAAGAGCCAGGCCATGCAATCAGTTGTGTTTAGATTAGCTAAAATACTCACTCTCCTCCCTTTATTGTTGTAAAGGTTACAGCAGAAAAAATAAGCACACATACCATAGATTGCACCAAAAGCATTAGCCCTATGCTCTCCAGAGATCCTAATGTCACTAGACTGCCTCTTTCACCATTACTGCTCTGATAGGTCGATATTACAGGACTCCCTTTCTCCATGCCACTCCTCGTTTTTATCTGCACTTCCTTTGTTTTTCTAGGAATGTGGTTCAGAGAATAAGCCATGTGATAATACAAGGAATGGGAGAGGTGGGATTTGACGCTCTAGTATTAGCTGCAACCTCTGTGTCACTAATAACAACCTGTCACAGAAAATGATTTATCACTGCATTAACAAGACAGGTTATTGATATCAGTAATGTTGTTAGGATAATGCTATAAAGTCCTCTGTTGATGCTGCACATTGTCACCTATTATTAATTTATGATGTGAGTCAAAAGTGATTAAAATAAATAACAATCCACAAAGCCACGTCAACAGTCTGATGGAAATAAAAGCCTTTCTGGATCCTCCTTCTTTCCTATAATCATTACGGTTTATGAGGAGGTATCTGGAACAAAAAACTTTCACCCTCTTTAATAAACCACATCAACCCATTAACCTCTCATTGCCATCCAAAGCAAAACTCATTGGGCATTATCACCGTGAGAAGCTAGTCACTGATTGTCTGATGAGTTTCCAGCAGGCTGTGTGTTTTAATAACTGACTCGCATACAGTCACAAAATGTATGAGTTCTGTAGATTTGCGGCTCCAACTGAGAGAGCAGAAGGAATGTTAATGAGGATGGGGGATAAAGAATAGGCTGGCTTCATAATTACTATATATACCAAGTATCATAACAATCTAATTGGATGAGCCATGTTTGAAGCAGCAGTAAAACAGCCAATATGATGTATAGAGCCTGTACAATTCAAGTTGTTAACTGCAAACAACATGCAGTTTATTAAATATAGTACTTAGCAGAATCATTTTCTATTTTATTTTATTCTTAATAATAAACATAATTATTGCTTTTATTAATTTAAGCACATTCAAAGGTATAGTTCAACCAAAAATCCCTCAGGTCATGAGGAAGTTGTAGATGGGTTT
Source organism: Sinocyclocheilus anshuiensis (assembly GCF_001515605.1). Taxonomy (NCBI): domain Eukaryota; kingdom Metazoa; phylum Chordata; class Actinopteri; order Cypriniformes; family Cyprinidae; genus Sinocyclocheilus; species Sinocyclocheilus anshuiensis. The sequence continues at coordinate 1,010,114 of NW_015558695.1, read as the reverse complement.
GTTTGTTCATCAGAACAGATTTGGAGAAATGTAGCATTACATCACTTGCTTACCAATAAATTATCTGCAGTGAATGGGTGCCGTCAGAACGAGAGTCCAAACAGCTGATAAAAGCATGTTGTTTCTGACTAAAATACCTCTATCTAGGAGTTCAGCAGGGGCCAGCAGGGGATGGACATGGATTATGGACTCATATTTTGGCCAGGAGCATACATTAAAATGCCTTAATGACGGATTTGTTTCTTACAACCATGCAGCTTTTCACTTTACAAAACCATAATTGATGGACTATAGTCATGTGGATTACTTGTGGACTATTGTGATGTTTTTATCAGCTGTTTGGACTCTTATTCTGACGGCACCCAAAATCACTGCAGAAGATCCATTGGTGAGCAAGTGATGTAATGCTAAATTTCTTATAATCCATTACAATGTAGAAACAAATTCATCTACATGTTGGATGGCCTGAGAATGAGTACATTTCCATTTTGAACTATTTCTTTAATTGCACTTTTATATATTTATATTTTATTAAATATATACACCTATTCAATGGTGTAGGGCAAATAAACTAAAATGTCATGTCAGGTTGCTGCAGCTGTCAGTATATGACTGTAAATGCTTACTGTGTATTATGGGGCTGTTTCTATGGTTACTCTTCCACTTTTGAAGACATCAAGTGTTCTCTTTTTATCTCACCCCCTCATTTTTTACTTTATATTTGTCATCAGCTGGAGGGTAAGATGGGGAAGGCATCTGTGGCTGGGGGTGAAAAGGATTCTCTAGACCTCAAGGGGGCGCTAAAAAAGGAGCGGGAGGAGCATCAACACCTGTTGGCGGACTCTTACGCTGCTGTGATGGACCTCACCAAACAACTGCAGATCAGTGAGAAGAACTGGAGCCGAGAGAGGCTAGAGCTTCTGGAGCAATTCAACCAGGAGAGAAGTCAATGGGAACAGCATTTACGAGAAGCCCAGAGCAAAGGCACACAGGTCAGATGTCATATGGGGGTTAAAGGATTTGCTCACTCAAATTTAATTCTGTTATTGTTTATTTGTTTTTGTGGAACACTTTCAAGTTTCAAGGGACACAAAAACACCAAAAAGTGGTCTCATAAACTAAGTCTTCTGTACATTTTTGAAAAGACATGAAACATATATTTTTGAAAGCAGCCGATTTTTTCAGAATTTCTCTTTTTGTTCACCACATAATAAAGTCATATGGGTTTGGAACAACATGAGGAAATTACAGTTTTTATTTTTGGGCAAACAATTTTTTATGGTCAAGTTTCAAGTGCATTAAAAGGCTTGCAAAAAGTGGTCTCATAAACTAAGTCTTCTGTACATTTTTGAAAAGACATGAAACATATATTTTTGAAAGCAGCCGATTTTTTCAGAATTTCTCTTTTTGTTCACCACATAATAAAGTCATATGGGTTTGGAACAACATGAGGAAATGACAGTTTTTATTTTTGGGCAAACAGAATTTTTTATGGTCAAGTTTCAAGTGCATTAAAAGGCTTGGAAGCTTGGTTGTGTATTACCAAATCTTGTTCCCCTGCTTTCGTGTTTTTCTGAGTCCTTTTAATCTGTTGTTTTATTTTGGTCTGTGAGGGTGTCGTCATGACATATTTTCGACATAGTTTATCCCCACACTTCCTTCACTGACTTGGGGCTCCCCTCACATAATGGACGGATATGACAGAATCTCTAAACATTTCCGCAGAGCGCCTGCCGACAGGGTCTCTGCATGTTGCATCACTTATCTAGAAACTGATGGTTTTGCATATCCATGTGGCTGTGCACAGTGTGCATAGTCCAATTAGAACGTAGCCTGAGACAAAGTGGTCAGTGTGTCTGTACTAACCACACTGTAAGTAATGAGGCTGGAAAAAGAGATGAGACTATATAGTTTTTGTTCCTTCTTTCTCTTTTGTCTTTCTTTTTGTGACAGTCCATCTCAGTGCTCTAATTTCTCTGTTTCATATGACATCCTGAATGAGAAAGGTCTAGTACCATGCCTCATTGAGAGAATTTGGGTCATTTACATAGACGTGGTGAACCATACCATTATCATTACCCCCGCAGAGGAAACTAGCTGTTTTGAATGATCTCATTTCCTAAAGAGAATATTGTCTGACTCAGTAATACCACATGAATGAATGGGAGTACTGTGCGGGGGGAAGATCATGGCATGCTGCTCTGTAAAACTTCACTAAAATAGATCATTTCCTTTTCAGGCTCTGCATGATAAAACATCTGAAAAGGAAATCTCAGCAGATGCAGCCACCAGTGGTTCAGGACTGCAAAGGTAAACTGACTTGATTAAGGTCTTAACTGTGCCTTGTTTTATCAGATGTGACTGTTTTATGATAATCCCTATTCTTGTTACAGGACCAAATCAATTTCTGCCCTCTCTGAATTTAAGAGTCTGCTGGACACTAGTCTGTTCCTTCCTGGTCACAAGGTCAGTGGAGTACCAGAGTGCAATGTTCCACAGCATCAAACTACTGCTCCTGCCTCCATTCTGGCTCGTACCGACTTAAGTGATCTCAATAAGAAGAATTGGAAGTACCTGACCAATGATTCTGCAATGCTGGAGAAGGGTGACCAGTTTAAGACATGGGACTGCCCAAGCACCAACTCTAACAGCAGCTTCCCTGGACTGGAGTTGAGCAAAGAGTACATCCAGAGAAGTTACACCGCTCCAGATAAGACGGGTATTCGCATTTATTACAGCCCTCCAACTGTGAGGAGAATGGAGAGGAGGCCAGTCAATGAAAAGGCCCAGCAGGATCCTCAGCAAGGACCATCATCTAGAGACGCAGCCATGATAGATCCATCAGGCCAGACTGCTGCATCTGCACCTTTGTCGACAACTTCCTCATCCACTTATGAGCAGTGGTTGAGCTCACTTTCACAGCAGCATAGAGAGCTGCTTGAAGGACGGACGGGAGGTTCTGCACCATTCCACGGACTGGAGATTTTAGGCAACCTTAGTGATGACATGAAAGAGATGACCAACTGTGTGCGACAGGCCATTCGTTCCAGTTCTCTGGAGAGGAAGTGCAGCAAAGATACAGGGAGCCAGACAGTTGGTGTTTCAAGTACAGGAACGCAAACAGCACAGTTTGTCAGCATTGGCCTACAAACCGATGGACCCATTCCAACAACTAGAGGCCTTCAAGGGAAAGCATGGTCTCCTCGTCCATCCACCTCACTTTCATCTGCACGCTCCCGACAGATCTCTTCATCTCTAGAGAAAGTCCACAGTCGCATAGATAGACCATGTTGCTCACCGAAATATGGCTCACCTAAGCTTACCCGCAGGGTCTCCACCTCCTCCTCCAAACTGGAGACCTCCTCAACATCTTCAAGGGATCGCAGTGTATGGAATCTTCATAACCGTAGTGGATCTCAGAACGGTTCGGCCTGGGCACGTTCCACCACCACACGAGACAGCCCAGTGCTTAGTGGCCTCAATGATGGCTTGACCAGTCTCTTCAGTGTGGTGGAACACTCTGGAAGTGTTGAATCATTATGGAAAGCAGATCCATGCTCGGGAAGACAAGCTGCTGGGAAACCCTCCTGTCCTAGCCTAGGTATCGGTCTGGGAGAGGCGGGAGCTCAGAAGTACGGCATGGTCCAGGAGTTTCTCCGCAATGTTTGCGGCAGGACTGTGCCAGCAGGCACCATGGATGAACCAAAGCCTGAATGCCTTCCTGGAGTCTTGATTGGCACAGACAACATCACAAAGATCGTCAATAAGAGGTTTATGAAAACACAAAGAGACGAGTTTGTAGCCACTGGAAAGGATGCAATAAGCTCAAGCTCTAGTACCCTGGAGGTGAGACAGTCTAATACAAGTTCTAGTGTCACCACTGTTGATCTGGTTGACTGCATTTAACCATGAACCTCTGATTGTGTTATACCAGGGCTGGGCAACTTCAGGTGTGTTTGATTAAGGTTGGAGCTAAACTCTGCAGGACAGTGGCCCTCCAGGACCGAAATTGCCCAGCCCTGTTTTATACTAACTCCCCTCTTCCTCCAAAGCATAAACCCTGAATCAAGCAAATATCTTAAAATCTTTTTAATCTTTTTTCTTTGCAGGATTCAGTTTGTGACTGCAGCTCACAAACTGCCACTTCCTGTTTTGCCCGCCACTCCCGCTCCACCACACGACATACCCATGGCCAGTGCAAACATCGAGTGCAAGAGTCACCCATGGGAACCGAAGAACGATTCGATACCAGTAATGAATGAGAATGAGGGTGGCCTCTTGAGACACCCAAAAAGTACACAAAGAAGACAACTGTCAACACTCACCCCACACACACTGCCACACAAATCCACTGCCACATACGCCAATACACACAGACACACCTTTAAACAAACAAATACATACTTCATACCTTCAATAAAAGTCTTCAGGGTTGCAACAATGGGACCTTGAAGAATTCCTGCATCTGGACTTTCCAAACCAGACCTCAGTTTAACCAGCACACTTTAATGCCAAGAAAGGTGAAAGAGTTGACCTCCCCTTTAGGTCCACCATTCCACTGTCAACCAGCCAGATTTCACATTGTAAGTCCATCATTCCAGCGTAAACCAGCCAGACCTCTCCTTAAACTCTACCATTCCTTTGTTCTTCGTCCAGCTACCAGGACAGCTTAGCCAGCCATTTCAATCCCCATGGGAGAACTTGAGTAATCCAAACCAAGTTGACACCAGGTCTTAATGAAGTCATGTAGATATAAAGGGAACATACAGCATGCAACTGAACTACACAAACCAAGAACCTCAACATGGCCTTCAGTAAGATCATGATGTTTTTTTGACAACTGCCCAGTGGCCCTTACTTTTGACCACAAACAGCATTGCTTGGAGTAGCTGTAAAATTGTCCTGTAAACAGCCCTTGATGGATTCTTCAAATTCACAACTTTTTGAGTCTACAATGGACCACTTTTCCCTTTAATGGTTAAGAAAGGTGTTATCACCCAAATTCAACATGGTCTCAATTTGGTATTAAGTTTATGTTATCTATAGACAATCATCTAAATAGCTTGTTTCAACCACTATATAGACTCTGCAACTACTTGGGACCATCTTCCATTTTCAAACCATCCAAAATATGAAATACCCCTGGATTTCTCTAAAAAGGACTGGATGATATGATTGATCATATTGCATTATGGATCTGTCCTTTTTAAAACTTAATATTCTTATTATGCTGTCTGAAGATGTCTACGACAACACGTTTGGTAGCTGTAGAGTAGGAGGATAGCAGTTGTATTGTTTGCTTTGGTATTCGTACTGTGTTTGAACATTAACATTAACACGTAAATCTCCATTCCCTGGCTAGGATGTCCTCATGAATTTTAAAGTGTAATTGTCATTTTTATTCTTACCCTCTAGTTTTACAGAAGACATGTTGCTGGGTGCATCTTCTGCATTCCTCCTCTTTATATTCTCTGTCTACCTCTTCATCCTCCATCATTATGCTGAAATAAACCTAATGGACCTTCAGTCAGGGTAGACGCCAATTTTCATTTGATGGGAATGAAAAACATGAGATAGAAGTACATTCAGTTTAATAGGTGGTACTATTGTGTGTTGGGAACAACTCTGCACAACTTGAGTTGGGAAAATTACCTGTGACTGTAGAAAACCTATTGAACTGAGACCTTGTTCTAAATATCATGCTTGTGGTCAACCTTTAAGGCATAACATTGGTCAAATAATGCTGCAAAGACTGTGGGGTTGTAACTGTATAGTCTATATCAGTGCAAGCTCAGCAAAAGTGGACATAAAAGGTGCTTATTGGCCTAAAAGGGAGCTCGTAAGCACCCTTTTGAAACCTAAAATTGTAAATGGGACACCCTATATGCCCTATTGCGGCACTTGCGGCAGTGTCAATCTCTTACAGCCTCATTCATGCCAAATTGAATGTCGTCTACCCTGACTAAACCCCATAATCCTATTTTCCAGAACACATTTGAAAGCCTCACAAAATACCAATTATGCAGATATTACATATATAAACAGAGATAGGTTTAAAACTGAAACACTGAATGCTAATTAATTGGCCATAGTGAGATTCTGAGATTAGTGAGATTTTATCAAATAATCCCAAAATATAATCCATAATCTGACCATTCATGTAGCTATGCAGTTACCGTAATACGAGTGTGTGCCTCCCTGTATCTGCCCCTGCATCAGTCAAGTATGATTGTAATGTGTTTTCTCCAATCTCCAGTTGGAGTGATGCTGCAGAAACTGAAGTTTAGTCCTTTTTGCTGGTGCTTTTCTTAGATTTGATGACAGTACATTAGAGGAAACATTTTTGTATGCATTTCTCGAGCCATAAGGATTTGTTGATTCAGCTCTTTTATAAATCGGGCATTAGTAAAGTTTCAGAATATCACATTTCTCAATGTCTGGCAAAAACAAAAACAAAACAAAAAACAGTCAGATATTATAAACCACGCCTATTATTTCCCAGACAATGTCTCCTCTTTATCTGTCACAGCCTTGCCATATGTCCCACAGCTACCTCTTAAATCAAAACTGTATCTTCCATTACGTTTAATCCATTCATGTTTCATTTTGAAGGTCACTAGAGTGCCTTTTAAAAAAAATTTAAGCAACAAGATATCTGTTAGGAGTAGGTTTATGAGGAACCATCTAATGATGGCAATGATACAACAGATGTTCTCAGAAGACTGCTGCTAGCTACTGAACCCCTCTGTTTTTTGAAAAAGACAAAAATGAGACAAAGTCTGTAAAGTTAAATGAAGTGCAAATTCAATCTATAGTGTATATTGTAATTTATTACAGTAGCCAAAATGCAGTTTGAGGACATCTAAGAGTGAAATCTGCTAATGTAATCAGTCCAACCTTTCTTTATAAGCCATTTTAACTTGTTTGAATGTTTCCTGAGTTGAGTCTGATGATGTAGCTTTGCCCACTTATACATATCAGACAAACGGTGTACCGTCCTTTCAAGTGCCCCTTAACCCGTTTAGTCTTTGTATTCGTGCTTCTGATTTTGGTCACATGATCTCTGAAAAGACAGGGGGAATGACCTTAGTTCAGGAGCTTTTCGTTTGAGCGCTCCCACAATGCTGAAGTCTTACATCAAACCCTACTGATGGTTTGAGAATGGAAATTTCCCCAAATTTAGCAGAAGAATGTAAATGATACCAATTACACAGTTTCATAGCAATTCTTAAACCAGTGACAGAAGTTTAAAAGGTCATGTGGTTGGTGGTTTTAGATTTAAAGAGGTTGTTTTCATGGGAGCAGCTCTCTGATTGGCCTTCCTATTCACAATATTGGTCTTCATCACGCTGGTGTCATCACAACACCCTGTTTTAATGCTTAGCAATATATACAACACCTTGTCTCTTATTGATGTAAATATTTTTTGCTAAATTATTATAAAGAGAATGCGTGTATATTTCTTTTTTGTTTCCATTTGAAATCTCTTTCGAATGAAAAAAGATGATGAGAGATGGACATTGAGAAACCTTTCTAAATGTTTTAACTTGAAATCAGATATACTGTAAATAAATACACAATTTGTATTCTTTCTATCCTCGTGTAGGAAATGTTGAATGTCTGCCAACTTGAGCTTGAATTCTGTACCTTGCCTCACCTGAATTAAAAACATGAGAAGATTTTGTGTAAATAGAAACATTTTAAAAATAAAAGTGCTGAAAATTTCTTGTTAGGCTTTCTTTTGTCCTTTTTTATATCTGCTTGCGAACTACAGTAGTTTATTGCTGCTTTTCACAATTCACAAACTAACATTAGCTGATAATTAATCAGCCTACTATAACTGTTCATATGTTATCTACAATGTTATGAAAAAAGTTATTAGCATTAGCATTAGCAACAGACTAATTACACCAGCTGTCATTAAAATTATTCACGCAATTATTTTTGTGATTCATTTTTTACTTTTCAATCTGCACTCGTCAAGCCATTTTATTGAGTCTTAAACTGATCACATTCTTTTAATTTAAGCGTAAATGTGTTTAAGTGTATGCATCTGTTGTGGAGAAACTTACTCATCTCTTTGTTCCCCTTTGGAATAAAGATGGTGGAAAAGAAAATTAAGCAGGTAGAAAGAGTGACGGAGTGGTGTGTTAAATCTTCTAGGATATAATGGTTCATGTCCAATCTCTTTCTTTCACTCTCTCCTTATTAACACACACACACACACACACACACACACACACACACACAACGCTAGCTGATGAAGGGACCATGGAAAGGAAACTCTCGATCAGTTGTGTACCGTTGCATGTGTGTGTGGTGTCGGGTTTACTTGGGAAGAACATCTGTGATTTTCTTCAGGGTCATTTTCCTGCCCGCCAAGATTTTTCCCCCCTTTTTTTTGAAAATAAACTAGTTTACATTTGAATCTGAGTGCAGAGAGAGAGAAAGAGATATAGGATGTGACCAAACAGTTGCATCATTCAAAAAAAGAGATTTCCTGTCACAATGTGATGACACCAGCATTAACGTTCATGGTATGATTCAGCGCAAGAGGAGGAGAAGAAAAGGGAAAAAGAAACTTTAAGGGAAAAGCTGTGGGTCTGAATATCATATGAGGGGTTTTGCTTTCAAGCTGTGATGCACAGCAATAATACATTCCATTTCATTCTCCGCTGAGCATAAACATATACCCGCACACACAGTTTGCAACCAGTGCTGTCTTGCCCATACAAATGGGCAGGACGAACTTCAGTACAACAATCTAGTATGCTGAATCAGTCATTGTATTTGTGTTCATTTCTACATTTTAGAATTAATGTGTGGCCTTTTTCTGAGTTTTACTTTTAAAAGCTATAGCTATTTATTAATATCATCCATTTTTCAGCATTCATAACACTATTAGAGTACCTCTACAGCCGTGAATGTCAGTGGAGATCAGGACAACTAGATGAGCCCCAGAGGTTGCACAAAATTGCGCCAAAATATCAATCATAATGAAAAAGTACAGTCTTAATATTTTATATCCTTGCTCAAAATTTTAAAGGGGTCAGCATAAATGTCTAACTTAAGGAAACACGGGTATATGTAGCCATTACATTTAAACACATCACTTCCCAGAATGCATCCATCTCTTTGCCAAAGGATATGTCCATATTAAGCAATATAAACATTTCTGCAGTAGGCTATTTAATTTATCACAACTTCATAATCAGTATTGAGATGAAAGTTCTATAAAAGTAGGCTATTCTTTTTTTTTTTGGTCGCAAAAAAAGCAAAGTTGTAGGCTCACTATAAGCCATTGCAAATTGAAATACCATCGACAATTATAAAATATCCCACCTAAATTAAGGCATGTTTTAAGCCTACAGCAAATATGCAGTCCTGCAATTATGTCGTTTTAATGTAGCCCAAAATTATATTAAAAAATAGAAAAAAGTCGTGATACCGATTTGGACAAGGGTTTCTGCCCCACGAAAATGCATGGTCACCGCACCAATGATTGTAACAGTAGGCTATATGCGCCGCACGCTACTGCAAAATACACATTTGCAGCATAAAATTAATCGCCTGAAACCATACTTTCCAGCGCAGGCAAACCGCTGGATGGATAACCCCATTTCGTCAAAATTCAAAGATGAGGGATTTGCACTCAAATCTATCGGACGACCCTCTACGTTGTCAAGCGACGAATAGGGGGTACCCTCAACGTCGGCTTATGGACGTGAGGGGGAAATTACCAAACGGCAGTATGTGACGAATAGGGGTGAGACCGTGTTGCCTAGACGGCCACCGGGACAAGACCACGGGAACCAGATGAGTCCTCTGCACAATGTGACTTTTTCTCTGCAGCCTGGAATTGAACTGCTGGTTCGTCTGGCCAGAGGAGAACCGGCCCCCCGACTGAGCTTGGTTTCTCCCAAGGTTTTTTCTCTATTCTGTCGCCGATGGAGTTTTGGTTCCTTGCCGCTGTCATCTCTGGCTTGCTTAGTTGGGGACAATATATGTTCAATAATGAACTGCCTTTAACTGAAAATTGAGTGTTTACTATTGTCTTTTTGCATTATTGACACACTATTTTCCTAATTAAAAGCGCTATATAAATAAAGGCGACTTGACTTGAAATAAAGGTGACCATTTACTTGTGGAGATACTCCAAAACAGAACAGTATATTCAGCTTTCTTTTCAGTTTCATTTCAAAGGTTTCTGGTCAGTAAGATTTTTTTTTTTTTTTCAAGAAATTAATACTTTTATTTAGCAAGGATACATTAAATTGATCAAAAGTTAAAGACATTTATAATATTTCAACAGATTTCTATTTCATGAGGGGGAAATTACCAAACGGCAGTATGTGATCGAAAATTATAAAATATCCCACCTAAATTAAGGCATGTTTTAAGCATACAGCAAATATACAGTCCTGTAAATATGTCATTTTAATGTAGCCCAAAATTATATAAAAAAGAGAGAAAAAAAAGTCGTGATACCGGTTTCTGCCCCACGAAAATGTATGGTCACCGCACCAATGAATGATTGTAACAGTATATGCGCCGCACGCTACTGCAAAATACACATTTGCAGCATAAAATCAATCGCCTAAAACCATACTTTCCAGCGCAGGCAAACCGCTGGATGGATAACCCCATTTCGTCAAAATTCAAAGATGAGGGATTTGCACTCAAATCTATCGGACGACCCTCTACGTTGTCAAGCGACGAATAGGGGGTACCCTCAACGTCGGCTTATGGACGTGAGGGGGAAATTACCAAACGGCAGTATGTGACGAATAGGGGTGAGACCGTGTTGCCTAGACGGCCACCGGGACAAGACCACGGGAACCAGATGAGTCCTCTGCACAATGTGACTTTTTCTCTGCAGCCTGGAATTGAACTGCTGGTTCGTCTGGCCAGAGGAGAACCGGCCCCCCGACTGAGCTTGGTTTCTCCCAAGGTTTTTTCTCTATTCTGTCGCCGATGGAGTTTTGGTTCCTTGCCGCTGTCATCTCTGGCTTGCTTAGTTGGGGACAATATATGTTCAATAATGAACTGCCTTTAACTGAAAATTGAGTGTTTACTATTGTCTTTTTGCATTATTGACACACTATTTTCCTAATTAATGCTGTGCAGTTGCTTTGACACAATCTGTATTGTTAAAAGTGCTATATAAATAAAGGTGACTTGACTTGACTATTACTTTAATATGTTATGTAGAATTAAAACAATGGATTGTTTCAATTATTTGAATATAGTTTCATTATCATCTAAGTGGGGACTATGGTGTTACTGCAAATATAATTTTGCATTTAAATTAATTTTTAAATTATAATTATTAAATAATTAAAATAATAATTTGGTCTTTCTGGCAATTTTAAGGGATATATTGACCTCCACAAGCTCAATTCAACTCTGCTATTGGAATAATCACAGTAATCAATTTTTTATATATTTTTCCTAGGTATATTTGTATTTATTTTTATGTGGTGTGGATGGTGCAATGATATCTGGTAGCTAAGGCCATCAGACATTTTGCACTGATCTTAACCCTGACCTATTTTAAATGCAACAAGAAAGCACAAAACTCAAAATAATTCTATTTCCCACACAAACCCCTTCAATAGCACAGTCAAGCTCTTCACTGGCTCTGATGCTGAGTCAGATGTCCTGTAAGCTCATCCTGATTAGACGGAAATCAGTAGCTTGGGTGAGGTGGCCACTGGAGCTTATGTAGGTTGAGTAAGAAGAGAGTGATACTGCTTATCTTGTAAACCCCTGCCAAACCCCTGGTAAAAAAGCACTGGAATTTTCTCTCTCACATAGCATAGATAGCTCAGGTATAGATATAACACATGCTCCCACCTTTAAGTAGGAGAACGCATAATAGTCTAATTTATTCTGCCAGTTACATAACAAACCAAAAATATATTTCTATCATGACAACTCTCGAAAGATTTTAGCATGGTAATGGATATGACAATGTTAATGCAATTAAATAAATTAAAGCATATATAATAACCCACAGCACATCTATACAGGTGGAGCTGGGGAGGTGGAGGGTTTCAGAGGAACTGCACACTGCGAACTGCTCTAGTGAATGCTAACCAACCATTTAAATGTAAAGCAGTAAGCTCAGTGGCTGCGTATGCAAAATTAACCAATCAGCGTGTGCCAAGTTGTTTAACGCTGTGAATATCATCAGTTTGCGTTAACGACCTATCATTCTATGCCATCTAGAGTTTTATGACAGAACTTGGCATTTACACTTTAACATAAAAGATCTCTAATATAATATTTTGAACGATTTCTTTGGCAAAGCATCATTTGAACTAAAATTGAAATTGTGAAATGGCTTTGTGCACTTATAAAATTGTAACTGGGATCAAATTAAATATATAGCCTGTAGAGCTGTGCTGAACCCGTGTTTCCTGAGTCTCAGAGTGGCTCGGTTCACAGTGCAAGCTTAAAATGCATTTGGGAATGCAACATTCGCCAGTTGCACTTTATTTTTCCATTTACATAATTTCCAACATTTCATTACAGCATTTCACTAGATTTGTAATGAGAAGCGTTTGTAAACCTGTTGCCACAGAAACTTAAAGATCTCCCTGCAAAAATAAAAGCTCTTGGAATACAGTATTTAATTTTACTGCTGAAAAGCTAAAAAATTATTAACCTGCATTTACATTTACAGTGCTGCTGCAATAGTAATATATCATTATAGGGATATTACTAATAACAATTACTATAAATATTATTATTATTAATTCTTATTAAAAAAAAAAAACCCTTCTTAAAAATACCAGTGTGAATGTGATATGGACTGAGACACTATCACAACTAAAAAGATGTTTGAGTCCACTATACAAGTCAAAGACCTTTTACTGTTTTCAGTCTGGTCACTGAAAAGGGGTTGGAGCTCTTAATTGTGCTCGCAAAGTGCCCAGATCGATGCATTTATCTTTAAAATGTATAACATTCAGTAAACACTAAATTCATCCTTTATTTCCTTCCCTAACCCTCAAATGGTTGGGAAAGTGGCTGGAGTTAATTCATTTTGAAAGCATCCTCAGTACTTTCTACCATTGTTCAAGCTGTCAAGTCTGATTTTGTCAGACTGGGACTTGTTAATTGTTTCTCTCTCTGCAAATAAATAAGCTATTTATGTGCCCTTAAACATAAGGAAAATGAAGGGTGAATCAGAAACAACTGGGATGATAAAAAGAGACCTACAGAATGAGTCACTCTTAGAGAAGTGAACAAATATGTGCAAAATATCAGTCGATTCCACTTAATGATCATAGATTTAAGGCAGCAGTACTTGAAATCCCAGAGTGCCGAGCCTGTAACATCCCCCATAAGACCAAACCCTATAGAGCTGTCAGTGCTTTGACCCGCTAGGCAGAGATCCCACAAGAGTGAAATCAATCATACTCCGCACTAATGCAGAGGTCATTCTGGAGAAACGAGAGCGTCCCTGTTGACTGCAGCAAACTTACTGAAAAGAGCCAGCAGAAGCATGTATAGGCCTGAGTCCTGAACGTTTCTTCTGCAGTCTGCTTTGCATCTGAAGTCTACATGTGTTCTCAAGCAAACAATTAAAGAAACAACAAAGAGAATGAATTAGCAGATGAATAGCGGCTGGCATCAAATGAAGCCAGTGTGTTTTGTGTGTATGAAACAGTTCCATTCGGCTGTAATTACTCTGCCAGATCACATCAGTCAGCCGTCACACTGATGGCAGGCGGATAAAATACAAACACAGGATGCAGGCAAACAGTCGCCGCAGATTATGAGCCAACCTGAGCTGTCTCCGTTCCTCGCCGCTCTGAGGGAAAGTGCACTGAGATAGTTGTGAGGCGTGTTTTGGCCACAGCACTCTATGTGAAGGAAGGGTGTGTGTTTCCTAAGGGTGAAAGTGGGGAAAAACAAGCAGGTTGAGTAGATTTACTGAAAAAAAAATGAGGTATGAGAGTGCTAAATCAAACCTGCTCTCAGTAAACACAAGCTTGATAATCACACAACAACATAGTGACTAAAAACAGTTTTGTTAGGTGAAAGTGTAATAGAAAATGCCCAGAGGAACATTTTATGGCATAAAGGATGTTTTTTTCATAGCTCAGATTATTTAATGTTCTATTAAATTAAACTAAAAACTATTTAAGTTTGGTGAACCGGGGGGTAATTTATTTGAATCTTATTTGTACGTTTTTTTTTGTTATCTGCTTACGCCCCACTGACAGTTGTTTACTTTTTTCTAAAATTCATGTTTTAATATGAATCACGCAGTACAAATTCAAATCACCACCTAGTAAAATACTTGCCTTTTTTCAGTTCGACAGGGTTATTATCAATAACTAAAACTCTTAATTGTTTCTGTTAATAAGGTTAAAACAAATATTAGATGGAAAAACTAATTCAACAACAAAAAACAAATTAAACAAATTAAAAAAGTTTTGCTCTGAAATAAGTTCAAGTTGAAGCATTAAAATTACTTGAAATAAACTAAAACTGAACTTAAACGAAATAGAAAATAAATGAAACAAAGGGAAATATAAATATAAAAAAAAATAATACAAATGACAAAAGCATTAAACTATAATAAAACAAAATTTGAAAACATAAAAATACAAGCTAATTCAAAATTAATTAAAAACTATAATAGTGTACAAATAATGCTAAAAATAAAACCTGAGCACTTTTTGAGACATTCTTGAGATCTTTCTTGTTCTCCTGAATCTCTATAGGAGACTCCAGAGACTATCTCTATAGTGTTTTTCTTCTTCTCAGGAGACTAATCTGAAAGGCAAAAGTTTCCATTTGCCCTCCATATAATGTCATTACTCTCTAAGAGAAACAATGTATTTATTTAAAAAGATCTAATTTGTGATTTGTCTTTCCTGTGGGTGTCCGTCCTGTCACTAGTTAGGACTTCATTTGTAACAAAGCATGATAAAAAGAAATTGAAAATCAGGTCAGATGAGGTAAAAGATAAGACAGAGGAAAGACAAAACAGCATAAATGGATATGGAGAGTTTATGAAATCCGGAGAGTCCCAGACAGGAAAACAACTCATTCTCCACCACAAGACCAAAATGATGGTAATTAACGTCATCCCATAATTAGATCTTATATTGTGTGATTACAGTTTAGCAGCTACATGACCAATCCCTGCTCAGACTACACAAGTGAACTCCAGAGGTTAGGGTACACCCATAAACCACATGTTAACACCATCACTTTTAGGGATTAAACTAGTTTGAACTCCACTCAACCTCTGCCGCGTGTTCGAGCCTCTTGTCTCGCTCTCTCTGTTTCTTGCCAAAATGCCATCATGCTGTGCCAGGAAATCTGGGTCAATGGCAAAAGTGGCAGAAGGAAAAAACAAGAACCAGAGAACGACAGATCCTTGTCTCTCGCTAGGGGACTTTGAGGCTCTTAGGATAGTAGAGGAAATCTACATTTTTTCATGCAATTATCACATGAAGCAACACATTGTTATGTGTCTCCCACTCACATTGATTGCAAGAAACGGCATTGGATTGCATTTGTTCTGTGTAATACATTAAGTACTCAACACAGCCAGAGTAATCTTGTATGTGTATAAATAAAGTATACTGTTATATGCCAAAACAATATTAGATATTGATTATTAATCCGGAATTCAAAATAATAAATACTGTTTTCAAATACTTTCCAGTATACACTACATAAACAGGAGGAATTCTACTCTGTTATTTCATGTTTTAAAGAGTTGCTGTCACATGACCTTATCATGTTATAAATGAGCATTAATAAGGCATCCAGTGTTGTGAAAAAAAAAGAAAAAAAAAACAAGCTTAAAAATTAGTTTACATAATGCATGTTGGTGTAAAAGTCTTTCAAAAATGAAAATCTGCTGAAAATGAGGTGCATCCCAATTTTTGTACTTATGCACTATTCTGTGTCATTTTTAGTCTAAATAGTGTGAATAGTGTGTTCATACTGTAAATTCAAAAAAGAAAAAGTGCTTGTTACTTGTGGAATATTGTGATGTTTTTATCAGCTGTTTGGACTCTCATTCTGACGGCACCCATTCACTGCAGAGGAACTATTGATGAGAAAATGATGTAATGCTATACTTCTCCAAATCCGTTCTGATGAAGAAACAAAATTACCTAAATCGCAGGATGACCTGAGGGCGAGTAAATTGTCTGCAAATTTTCATTTTTGGGTCAACTATTCTTTTAACATTTAGCTATAATGTGTCAAGTTCAGAAATATATCCGGACGTATATTAACTATCACACTGGAATGAAAGGTACCATTGCATTGTATGATGTAGTTTTGCTATTATGGTAAATGGATATTCAATGCATCATTTTTTTTTATTATATAGCCTACTGTAGAAATAGTATGCATACTATTTTAGTGTGCTATGTTAGTATCCCTGGTTCTGGTACTCATTCTGGATCATGTGGAAGTGTACATTAGATCTTAATGAATAATGCATTTAGCTGACACCACCTGTGTTCCATACACTCAGTGAAAGGACATTATATAATAGTGAAACAGAGCACTGCTAAACATTTGATGAGCTGTGCCCGAATGAAAAGATGTTTGGACATTGTACAAATATATTAATTATATGTGTCTCTCTCATTTTATGAACACACATCCTCATTCCAACCTCATTTAAAAAAAAAAAGAAAAAAAAAACAAACCTTGCTGACCATAACTTTTGAACAGTAATGCATGTATAAATATATACCGCAGTTTCTATACGTGATAGGGTGGGTTCCTCTGATTCAGACTACAGTCTGTAGAGAGAGCTGCCAGGTGTTCCTTATAATTAATTCATCACAGGTTTGCTGTGGACATATTTAGACTGAAACTCAATAGAGAGACACAAAAGGGGATGGTCATGATGATAATAATGACAGTGATTTAATGTCTTATAATGTGTTTTCAGATGCTACTCCTCTCTTTCTGTGAGCATGAGCTGACACAATATGTTATCGATAAATACATAATTCAAGTAATGCAGGCATTTAAAGATCTAGGCTGCACATGGATTAGACATTCCTTGTCATGGTCACTCGCATACTAATACAGACACACAAAGCTGCAAAATGCAAATGCAGAATTAGCTATAACCTCCCTACAATTTGTGCATGCAATTAAACTAAAGGTGAATGGAAGTGCTATATTTTTTGGATTGTTTGAATTGCTTTGAATTGCAGTGCATTACACACACACACACACACACACACACACACACACACACACACACACACACACACACACACACACACACACA
>NW_015558695.1:988909-992750 GCF_001515605.1 Sinocyclocheilus anshuiensis | reverse complement strand
ACACTCACACACTCTCTCTTTCATAGAAACACTCAATTGTTATTATCCCCAATCCACACTGTCCTTTCATTCGAATGAGGGTCATTTGCTGTATGATTTACAGCTACAAAAAGGCCCCTCAGTCAAAAAGACTAAATAAGAGAAGAGTGAAATATGACACATATGAAGAGTGCAGGAACAGAAGGAGTGAGAAGAGTGAAATGGGAAGCTTATTTTCCTGTTAAAATGTCTTTTCTGAGGGTTGAATGCTTCAGTAGTGAACAGCAGAATATCGCTGTATGTGATGCTTTTCCTTTTCTTAGTTTGAAGAGCTTTATAAGTGTGAAGTCATTATCAATCCAGATAGGCATGAAGGACATGTGCTGTATTTTCAAATTACACGTGTTACTAACCTAACATACAAATATTTACTTTATTGCATGACACCAAAGACCTTTGAAAGATCTGAAATGAAGCCAGATTCACATTGCAATCCTGCTTTTGAACATCTAAATAGCAGATATGGCCTTGAGTTTTGGATTCAGATGTTGAATATCCCTGTCTTACAAGATGAGATAAAGAGGAGGGGGAGGTGAAGGTGACAGTGGGGGCTATGTCTCGTCGAAAAGATAAAGGAAATGTTTAATCTCCCCTCCTCTATAGCCCCACGCTCGCTTCACCCACCCTTGACCCCAAAGTCATCTCTCTTTCTGTCCATTCAGAATGCCATGAAAGCACCTGGCATGAAGCTGCTTGTGTGATAAATCCATCTCTCTGTCAACTCTATGTTGTGGTCTGCTGAACCACATCAGTTTGACCAGTCATTCTTCTACACCTACATAAATCATAACCTTAATCAGCTTTGCACAAACTAGGCACAGATTTCTGTTAAATTAGTAATAACAATATTCTCTTCTATAATTAAAACAGTAAATTTGTTTGCATGTACAAAAAAAACTATAAGCAAACAAACAAATAAATATTCAATTAGAATTTATAATATTATTTATGGTAAAAAAAATTAAAATATATTTGTTAAATAATAAAATATGCCTACATTTAATTTATAACAGAGTTGCATGTCAAGAGTTGAGTATAGCAATAGAAACTGAAACTATGATGTGATTATTCATCCAAATAGAAGCTTCTAAATTAAAAATGGAGGGGGCCGAGAACTGAGCCCTGGGGCACACCCTATAAACACAGTAACCCTGTTAACAGTGTCATTCAGAACAGGTCACAAACACAGACACTCCTTGCTGAGCATTACATTTGTTATGACATAAATAATGAAAAGCAATGTTCTTTAGGCTTTGGCCTTTTTTATTGTACATGGTTTTAGTCTTTTTGTTAGCATTGCTAATTTAATATTTTCATAAATCTTAAAAAAGGTAAATGCTTTCATTGACATTTAGCTTTTAAACATTTAGTTTAAAAGCAGTCTACATCAAAAAGTGTTTATTCTTTCTTCATCTAAATCCGTTTGTTTTTATATAAATCATTCAGGCTCGCTGAGTTTATAAGGTTGTCATAAATACTATGGATATGCAAGATGTTTGTGGGCCAACAGTCATTTTTTAGTCACAGTACTAGAGACATAAGCAAAAAACAACAACAAAAAATTACTGGTTAATCTTGCCCTGAAAACGTTTAATGGCTTTACACAATAATCTTTTTAAATCACAATTTAAAAAGAAGAATCAAGTGGAAGTATCTGGGGTGAGACAAGAGGACTTGAAATTATATCTTTTCTCCTTCAAACATTAAATAGATTGTCACAGGACAGAAATGCTCTATGAAAAAAAAATATTTATAAAAATTAAGGCTTTTATGTTTTTTCTGTACAGTAGATCTTTCAAACACAAAGCAGTTTTTATAAGGACTTCCCACCATTTGAATTCAGCAATTTCACATTTCCATTTCAATTTACAATTACATTTATCAGCACATGCTAACACCAGACAAAACAAACCAATGAAAACCTGATATCAACATTTACCAGGCCTGCAGCCATCTACTATGATTAATCACCCCTCTTCATTAGAGAAATTTCATTTGTCAATGTCACATCAATACAATATTTGTCTCTGAACAGGACAACATACAACACTCTGCCCTGACCTCGAGCAATGCTACAACCTGGGGCTGATAACAGAGAGAAACAAAGAAAGATAGCAGGAGCGATAACTACAGCTAAAGTAGGACAATCTCAACCTCAGGAGACTCTCCCATCCATCACACACACTCTTCACAGCTCATTACTGGGGAATACCCACTAACTAAAGCTTTCATATACACCCAGTGTGTGTTCCCTGTAGCACTGGGTTTTTTTGAGTGTTTTTCAAAACATGCAAATATTCATCAGCGCATTAATGTATCGCAGGTGTTATTGCGTTACATTAGAATTGAATTCAAGGAGAAAAGAGGACGTAAAAGTCTCTTCTGACACAAATACCATCCGTAAGAAGAAATGCTTTGCAGAAATGTATCTCTCACTTACACATCTCTGTGTTTTAAACACTTGTTATTTCAGTCTTCTCACATACTGTAACAGCAATCATTTCACGGTTTCTCTTTCTCTGACATTTTCTTCACCCTTCATCGTCTTGCACCTTCAGTGTCATAAACAGACAGAAAGATTCCACAGAGAGCACTTTTAGCCCAACACTTCAAAAGGAAAGTACTTTTTTTTTCCTGAAGAAAATCACAGTGTCACCACCACTGCAATGCCAGGGTGCACTGTAAAAAATAAATCAGTGAAATTTATGGTAAATAAACAGCACTTGTGGTTTCAGAACTTCAGGTTTAGCAACAATTCAGGTTTTACGGTACTGAACACAGTACTGAAGTATTTAGTAAAAAAAAACAAAAAAAAAACTGTACAAAATACCATCATGGTAGCAAACAAGATACTAAAACAATGCAATAAACATTAATTAAACAACATTAGATGTATAACATAAAACACAAATGTACATAATTGATAACAAAAACTAACATGAAACATAATTGTTACAGAAACAATTGTTAACAAACTGTAAAGTCTCATGCAGGGAATTGTTTGAGTATCAGTTTACATTTTTTCACTGTAAATTATAAGATGACCATGCGTTTTTACTTCCAAATCTGTACAAAACAGTATTTTAATCCAAATTACTTAGAATTTCCTGTTAGATCTTTTACAGTTTTTCCACATATAGTTAGGTCTCTATTAACCATGCATTGAAATCTTACATCAAACATTATGTTCGGTTTAGCTTAATTTCAAGTTCAAGTTTAAGCTCAGTTCAGGTTTAGGAGTTTGCTCATAAAACTAACCCTTAGGATACACCACTTATTAACCTCATTTGACTTTACGGATAATGTGATGATATTTTACTTTGATTCTACATTAATTAATTTTTTAATGCCCTTTAAGTTTATTGTTTATGTTTGCACACATGAGAACAGGTTAAGGAGAGGGAGTCAGCAGATGTTTCAGCTGTCCGTGCTAAAGCAGAATTCACAGTGTCAACACTTTTGGATCACAAGCTTCTCACTTACAGCAGGAATCTAGTCTGTGCTTGTGTGTGTGCATATTGTGTGGAAACCGAGCGGGAGGCGCTTTCATCCGCAGCGGTTTCATTCACACGGTGTTAATTAGTATGTGGAAAAAAATCCATGTGGAAATGTGCCTATAAGAAACTAATTTTAGAGCAAAGAAACCATGTCCTTTCTCACGTTCTGTATGCATACAACAACAAGAAGTCTTGTGAGAAAAGCTTTTTCTCACATACATTTGTAACTGGGAAATATTTTGGGATAATAATAATCCATAATTGAAAAAGAAGTTAAGTGTCTCATCTTGAGCCCTTCAACTATA
>NW_015558695.1:954002-988861 GCF_001515605.1 Sinocyclocheilus anshuiensis | reverse complement strand
TATATTTTTTTTTTAAATTTTTTGATGTTTTTATTTTAGTTCTATACTGCCGCCCATGGATTGCTTTCTCTGGAACTGAACATAAGCCCTACTCTCTCTCGCTCTCTTTCTTTGTGCACCCCTCATCTATTTCCCTCCTGTGCCCTGTCCTTGTTTCCATGGTAACAGTTGTCAACGTGGAGGGAGCAACGTGGCAGGATACAGCAGCAGATATTTCCCATCATGCACTGGCGCTAATGGAGGAGAATCCCATAAGGGAACTCGTCGGTGCGAGGCCGTTCATTGGTGGTGGTAACGATATGATAAATAGCTGCATCACCTTAACAAACGCCGTTAGTGAGTCAGGTCACCTTCCATACGACTGTGTGGTCCTGACGTCCTTAAAATCACCTACACATCAAATCTGCTGCACCTACACTGCTTTTAACAGTATAATAAAGGCACTAATAATCATAATAAAATCTGGCATTTCCAAAAGCACTCTGGAAATGTATATTATCCACTAAACTCTATCCATAAATGCAAAATGCAATTGCACAGCACTTGTGATTTAAAATGCATTTATTTATTCCATTATTTGTTGTCACTCAAACATTCGGTGATTTTAATTATGAGTGCATCTCAGTAATTAATGGCATCTGCAGTGCAGTAAACAGAAAAGAACACAAGTGAATAATGCATTGCAGAACTGAAACGCTAATTTATTCTTCAGATTGTTTCTCATGATAAAGGACACAATGACTGTTCTTATTATGTGCTTGGATTTTGTATTTTTTTATTTAAAATAAATACTGTGTGTTTGCTTAAGCAGAAAATCAGCATATAAGATATTGAAAGGATCATGTGACTGAAGACTGGAGTAATGATGCTGAAAATTCAGCTTTGCGTCACAGGAATGAATTACATTTTAAAATAAAGAAGAAAAATTATTTGAAATTGTAATAATATTTCACAGTATTACTGTTTTGCTGTATTTTTAATCAAATAAATGCAGCTTTTATTTGAGAGACTTTTTTCAAAAACCTTACCAAACCCAAACCTATGAACAAATGATCATAAAAATGTGATCATTATGTTTACACAAAGTCGACTACCTGTAAGGGGTTCATTTTATAAGCCGTACAATAATTGTAGGTAAAACAGAGAAAATATCAATTACTATCAATCATGAACAGTCCTTACACACACTCCATTCAGACACTATTGCTATAAAATCCACCTACTCATTAAAAAAAAAAAAAGTGACATGTATCGGTCTAAATCTCTAGGCTCTATCATGACTGATTAGAAATTATTGAGTGATGGTCAAGTTTAAGCTCTGATGTCTTCATCATGAGACTATCAATGATGGCTCAGACAAGAGAACTTCATACCTATAGGAGATTTGATATTCAACAGTCACTTCAATTACACATCAAAGATGAGGTGGAGCTGTAAGGACTCTTTCGCTGTTTGAAATGTAGGAGGTGTGTGGGCTGCTCTCTTGTTTTTATGCTGAATAAGAGAGCAGTGAAGTCTCCTTAAGAGTCTTGGTAATCTGGCACTTTTATATATCAAATGATCGCCCCCACATGCTCGGCTCTGAAAGCCTTTTTAGCTCAAAGAAACGGAAACTGGAAAAGGTGACGGGTGAATAAGACAGGCTGAAGAAGAAAGAGAATCTGAGAGTGTGCATGGGAGGGAAAGAGAGCTTTAAGACAGGTGAGAAAAAAATGATAAACGAGCCTCTCATATGAAAGTCATTATTTCTGTGTGATTCCATTCTCTGTATCAGAGATACTAATGTTGAACACCTGTAGAGAGGAGCGGGGAGTGTTGTAACACCATCAGTTTAACCAATTACAAACGAACTGCAGGGGTAAAGTCAACATCATACATCAGCTGCAACCTCAAAAAAAAACAAAAAAAATTGAGGTAAAAGATAAGTAAAATTTTAAGTCTGGTTTATAATTTATTTTTTGAATATGTCAAAAGGCAGAAATTACATAGTATTTGAATCAACAACATTTAATTTAGATGTTAACAACCCTATAAATATTATAACTGAGCAGTCAGAGAGGGTAGTAACACTTTACAGTGTACTTCTACTTGACCTATAAAAATCCCATAATGTTTTAAAAGCAAATTTGATCACCACAATATATTTCACAAAATTTAAAGTGCACTTTTTTTTCTATTTTAGCATCTACTCCAGTTGTGGCTTTGTATCTCACATTAATTTACACAGTTTAGGGATAAGACTTTTTTTTGTTAAGAAACTAATACTTTTCAGCAAGTATACATTAAATTGATAAAAAATGACAACAAAGACATTTATAATGTTACAACATCTTTCTCTTTCATATAAATGCTGTTCTTTTGAACGTTTCATTCATCAAAGAATCCTAAACACAAAAGTAACACAGTTTCCACCAAAATATTAAGCAGTGTAGACTGGAGTTTTGATGCTGAAAATTCCAGCTTTGATCACAGAAATAAATTACATTTTAAAACATATTCAAAATAAATAATAAAAAAGATATTTTAAATTGTAAAAACTGTAAATTTTATAAAAAAAAAAACATGCATAAGTCTGTCTTTTATTTTCTCTTAGGAGCCATCATCACTGTATGTGTGTGTCTGTTTTGTTTATGTAGTACTTGCAATAAAGTTAAATAAGATGGTACACCTTTTTTTGCAGTGAATATTTTAGTCAGAACAGGAAGTGAAAATGTCAAGTGCCCCTCAGGTCCCTCCCACGGTGTCCTCACCACCAGCTGGCCTGTGCTAATGCACTGCTGAACACACACACACACACACACGCCTTTCCCTCACATCCCCTCAGCCAACAGTGAAAAGCTCAAAATAAAAAGCTAAAATAAACCCGGCTGCTCTCAGAGCGTCTCCTCATCCTCTTGTCATCTGCATGCACTGAAGAAGCACGACCCCTCCTGACCTCACCACACCAGTGATGCTTTCAGATCAGAGCCCGTGTGTGTGTGTGTGTGTGTGTGTGTGTGTGTGTGCAGCTGCTGGCCTGTCTGACAGTCACTGACCTTTAGATTGCGTGACTGTCCGCTGGACCCAGTGACTGGACATGAGAGACACGCTCTTCAGCATTTAACATCAGCACATTCTTATCTCTAAAATATGTGTGTGTGGGACAAAGTGTAGAATATGGATGGTGGATAAGAGAGAAAGAGCATTGATTCTCTGTTCTTAAGTCACAGTCACTGTTCCACCAAACCACAATTTAATAGGACACTATAAAATGTCACATAGATTTATATGATCAATGAATCTAATATAAATATCAGCATAGTAATCTAAAGTCGCAAATCCTACATTACTAAAAGGACATGCATATCATATTAATTACTCTAGCAGGATCAATAGACAGTGAACACAAATGGGCTTCAATGTCACTATGACCTTGAGCACTATGTGTGATTATATGCACTTTGAAAGTTAATGATTTCAGTTGAAATAATACAATAATTTATCTTTTAAAATATCATGTAAATGAATCCTTTTGCAATTTTCAAATGTAGCCTTTCAAATCTTGTACAACCATTTAAAAGACTAACTGAGACTTATAGCACGTGCATATCTTTTTCTCTTGTTGATTTTGATTGCTTCTATTGTTCTCATTTGTAAGTCGCTTTGGATAAAAGCGTATGCTAAATGACTAAATGTAAATGTAAAACAGAACAAACAACAATAACAGAACCACGGGAGCTGGACTGATGTCTCTCAGCTGGGACTGTTTTATTTCTCTTTTATTTTGTCTGTCTGGGTTTCTCTGAACTCTTGGACAGCGCTGCTCTAGTTTTTGTTGGCAAACATTCAGTAGGGAATTTCTATGCAATAAAGACAGATGGTACCTCAATATTCCTCTCGCTCGCTTTCTCTCTTTTAATAAATCTCTCTAATTAGATGAAATCAGCTTATTTGCATCAGTCAAGGTCAAGATTTTATTAGTGGCATTTTCTAAAGAAAAGCTTTATTAATGCTATTAATTATTGTAAACCTTTAGCTCGAAGTATTAAACTTGTAACCCATCACACACCATTTTAGCTACAGACATGAATGATATCTCAAATAATGCGGCTGGCTGAGATTGGTTTTATGAGTTTTTTCTAAAAATATGATTATGAAATAAAGAATTATGAAATCATTTGTGGGTTGGCTGCAGCCATTACTAAAAGCAACATGAAATCAAACATAGAATACCATTCAAAGTTTTTTAATGCTTCTAAAATAAGTTTCATAGGTTCACCGAGACTGCATTTATAGTATAAAAATCCAGTAAAAAACAGTAATGTAGTGAAATATTACAATTTAAAATAACTGTTTTCTTTTTATTATATTTTAAAATGTAATTTATTCCTGTGATGCAAAGCTGAATTTTCAGTATCATTACTCCAGTCTTCAGTGTCACATGATCCTTCAGAAATCAGTATAATATGCTGATTTGCTGCTCAAGAAACATTTCTAATTATAATTTATGTTGTGCTGCTTAATATTTTATCTGATTCTTAGATGAATAGAAAGAACAGTATTTATTTGAAATATATTTTTTGTAACATTATAAATGTCACTTTTAATTAATGCTCCCTTGCTAAATAAAACTAATAAATTCCCTTCAAAAATAAACTTTAATGCACTGTATTTATAAGAGAAATATAAAAGCTCACATGTTCTGTATGCCGCTAATGTACTGTAAAAGACAGAGACTGTTTAAGTGACAAAATGAGCAAGATCAAACACGCTGTAACAGACTGCAAATCAAGCGATCTCTATAATACTGTAATCCTGAGAGATTGTGCAGGTATAAAGCCTTTCACCTCCTGCTTTAAACAACAGCATGCCTGTACAGGATTACCAGGTAGGATCAATACCAGGCTTTTCATCACTGTTCGGAACGGCGGCTAATAGATAGTAAATTTCACCCTCTCCTGGCTATTTATCCCACACAGACATTAACAACGCTATCACTGGGAGATATAAGACTGAGATATGTTACTGCTGGACTGCTCCTCACATCTATCTTCCTCCATGCGCATTCATCTGGAAGATCAGACAAAGTGCTGAAAACACAGGCTGTTCAATACAGGCTTGTACCTCAGAGACGGACCTAATGACTGGAACTTCAGAGGCATTTCTGGGAAACCATGGTGTGCCCATTCAGCTGAGAGTGTCTTCACTACTGGGACTGATTAATTGATGCTATTTTGAGACCCCAAATGATACTTTATATGATTTATCATACAGTAAATCTCATCACAGTCTCATCACAAATTACACATTTATGCATTTATTCTTGATTGATGCTTATGGTCTGTGAAATAGACCTTTACATATTTTCATAAGAAAAATTAAGTGGTACCTGCTATTGCTCACATAGCAGTGGTATGCAAATTTATATAGGTTGCATTTTAAATACTCATTATTATATATGAGCAATATCACATGTGTAGCAGCGCAATACCACTAGGTTTTACCCATTTGTCAACCAGAAGCTTTTAATCGTTTTTAAATAAAATACATTTATTTAAAACATTAAAGTAGATACTTTACCTGTATTTAACATGTATATAAAATCACTTTTGCAAATGTAATTTGATGCAGACACCAAAATGGGACATCTATACACTTCTTTGACCCATATATATGTACGAGTTTGGAGATATACCGGTAGACACGATTAACCAGTAGAAATTTGTCAACAGGAAGAGCGTTTTTAAGCATCGCGGTTTAAAAACAAGTGATTTTAAGCCACTGAAACACAATCAGCAGTGAAAGAGAACTAATTTCCCTAAATGCGCACGCTGTCTGAGAGGCGGTTTCTAAATGCTGTCAGAGAGGCACATGCACGTGAAGATGGTGTTCAGACTATTAAAGTTATTTTATTTTTGGATATGTAATTATTATATATTATTATTATTGGAGTTATTGAAGAGCGTTTTTAAGCATCGCGGTTTAAAAACAAGTGATTTTAAGCCACTGAAACACAATCAGCAGTGAAAGAGAACTAATTTCCCTAAATGCGCACGCTGTCTGAGAGGCGGTTTCTAAATGCTGTCAGAGAGGCACATGCACGTGAAGATGGTGTTCAGAGCGCGGGACTATTAAAGTTATTTTATTTTTGGATATGCAATTATTATATATTATTATTATTGGAGTTATTTTGCTGCTTTATAAGCTTTGAACGGTTAAATAACTGTATGTGTCAAAATGCCCGTCTTTGCAAATGAAACGCACACATCTGTGACAATACAGTATACTGGATCTGGGCAGCTCTTAAAGTGACAGCAGTCTAACGTGTAACAGTATATTGAATCCGGGCAGGTCTTAAAGTGACAGCAGTCTAATCTTCCTGCTGTCTGTCATTCATGTTAATCAAACAACAAAAGAGAAAATCTCTTACTGCTCTTGACTAAATCAATTTTGTAACTTTAATAAGAAGAAATGTTTAATTTACACAGTGAAGAATATGCAGTGTTTTTATACATTTGATTACTTTATACAACGTATGTAGCATTTCTTATTTTTTTGTTCAACTGTAGCTATTGTTTGTAATTAGTTTTTTATTTGTATTTAATTGCTGACTGTTTACTTGTCTTCAGTGAGATTGAGTTTTTTACATTTGTTTATTTTTATTTAGACTATTAAGTTTTTTTGTGATTTTAATACTGGTGACAAGAATTATGAAATTTCTATAGTATCAAAAATTTTGATATCACAAAGACTTTATTTAAAGCAAAAATTACTATATTGTGATGTATATCATTACCGTGAAATAAAATGACTCATATTGTGGTATCAAATTTTGGTCATATCACCCACCTCTCTATATGTGATATAATTATGATTATTTTGGTCAATAATGGCATTAACATGATCACTCAACTTTGAAAAATCATGCATTTACTGAATTTTTTAACAGTGAATTTCACTGAACTTTATAATTCAACTGAAAAACTAAATATAAATTAAACAATTGTAAAATAAGTATATTTGTATACATATATCCTATATGGTACATGTATAACATTATGGGTAATTAATATTGAAAGAATGAAATGTATTGTTAAAACAGTCGTTCAATAAAGTTAAATATAACTGTATACCTAACAATGTAGCAGCAGTGGTTTTGTGAGAGGCACTGATCGCACTTTGAAATTCACTGGTGAAACGCTCAGATTCTCACAGTGTCAAGCTCCTCTTTCAGATTTCCCTCTGACACAAATGAGCTTTGGATTGCCCCTAAAAGCCTTCTTTAGTGTGCCAGTGAAATAAAAAATGAAAGGAGTAAGAGAATCAAAAACTGGAAAAAATACCCAAGAGACGAAAGAAGACTTAAATTACACATTAAGACTCAAGACATCAAGAGAATTGTTCTCTTTAGTGATTTTTTTTTCTTTTTTTGTGGAGTGGGAGGCAGATATAAATAAAGGAGATAAATGAGCCTAGAGATGAAAAAAAGTCCAATTCTACAAAAACTACAAATTTGTAGTTAAACCAGAATTTTTTTTTTAAAATCTTTCCTGATTTGACTGAAACTAGAATCTTAAAAACATGATTATCATCTGCCCTTCTGCTCACAAGCGGCAGGTGTGTCAACACAGATTAGCATATCCAACTGTCACAACAGCGTGTGTAAATGAGTATTTGTAAATAATGTCTTCTGATTGGAGGCGGAAGTCAAACGCAGAGTGATTTATGCACAAACGGTCTAAACTGACGAGCCGTGACATCTAGCAGAGCACAGCATTAAGAAACTCAAGGGAGGCATGGAGAGCGCCTGACAGGTGAAGGGGCGTGGATTAAAGCCAGGCTTCAGTTTCAATCAGAGCTGGACAGACGGTAAAGCTTCACGATCAGGCCAGTTATAGCAGCAGACTGCTCTCTGATCAGCCACAACACTATTAATTATTAAAAGCTCGGAGGGAAAGGCCAGAGACACAGACTGATCTCCATCCATCCCAGTATAAGATACATTCAGATCCTTTAACCTTCAAGAGAAACAGAGAGAGAAAAGCTCACATATTAATTGATAAATTACCACAGTCAAACTCTTTATGTGGTTTTGCATAAACAGGGAAATGTGCTTGTTCATACACACATCAAACAACCCATTAGAAAAACTACAAAGCAAACATCAAAGCGGGACAGAGATGGTGGTTTTAGCAGTAATGTGAGCTTTCATCAGCCCCATTCATATTAGGGGTAGATAAGGTACAAAGATGTCCTTGTACTGTCCCAGTGACAAGCTGTTGTACCCCAAAATTTGTTTGTTTTATTGTTTGGTTTGTTTTTGGTGTTGTGTGTTTTCTTTTGGTTTTCTGTCATGTTTTGGTCTGGTAAAGCTCTGGAAGACCGATTCCAACACTAAATTATTAGTGATTGCAACTTTCTATGTCACAATTCTGACTTTTTTTGTCGCAATTGCAAGTTTACATCTAGCAATTCTTTCTTTTTATCTCAGAATTGTGTGATATAAACTCGCAGTTCTGATTTTTTCCCAGAATTGCAAGTTATAAATTTACAATTAAGAGAAAAAAGTCAGAATTGCGAGATGTAAACTCGCAATTCTGAGAAAAAAAGTAAAAACTGCAAGATTTAAACTTGCAATTCAGAAAAATGAAGTCAAGATTGCGACATATACCTCACAATTCTAAGAAAATAGTTTCCCCCCCTCCGAATTGCACTTTATAACTCTCAGTTGTGAATTTGTATCACACAATTCTGAGAAAAGAAGTCAGAATTGCAAGAAAAAAAGTCAGAATTGTAAGATATAAACTTGCAATTCTGACTATGACTCGCAATTGCAAGTTTATTTCTCGCAATTCTGAGCAAAAAAGTCAGAATTACGAAATTTTTTCTCGCAATTGCGAGTTTACAAGTCAGAATTGTGAGATAAAAAGTCACGATTACCTTGTTTTATTTTTTATTCAGTGGTGGAAACGGGTTTCCATTTCAAGCTGCTTACTTTAAAGCAATTTATTTAATATTTATATTTATAAAGTGCTATATAAACAAGCATGACTTGATAAGCGTGCCGAATTGCAGAGCTAGTGCAAATATTTGCAGATTACTATGATCAGAAGCTTTGTTAATGGCTGTTTTCTCACCACTGTCATGTTAGTTGTGTATTTATTTGCTAAATGAAAGTGTGCAGCACATTTACATGCTGCAGCATGAGTGGTGTTGGGATGTTCACTGGGGAACAGTATACCGCTGCAAATGGTGTTTACATTTACCCCTAAGTGTAGAACAATAAAGAACTTAACTGTGAGCATATCAGGCCCTTTAAAGGGGTCATATGATGTTGCTAAAAAGAACATTATAGTGGGGACATAATTACGGATTATAATGACTTATACTGTCTTTTTACACGTTGCGTTGCATCGTGCCACGTAAACATAAAACCATGTCTGCATTTGAGCCTTGAGTGAGCAGAGGCCTGCAGGTAGAGTGAGGAACGGACGGCGGATTCGACGAAGGAGTGGCCGGTGGGCTTGCGGCAACCACGTGACGACCCCGGGCTGGACTCCGCTTCGTCCACGGTGAAAGCCGATCCGGCGATCCACAGCGCAAAGTTGATGTATTCCCTCAGCGAGCAGCACGGATCAGCTCCAGGCATGATGAAGCGGATATCGTCCTGTTTTGGAAGGCCAAACAAAGTAGTTTCGCTTTCACAACGAAACACACAGCACCTTCACGACATGGCGGCGGCAACAATACTACAGCGAGAATAAAAGTTACGCCTTCTTTTTTTGCGTGAACATTTGGGCGGCGTTATGCAAATCTTCCCACATCGTGACGTAGATATGTGGGGGCGTGTTAGAACGAGCCGTTTTAGGTAGGCGTGGTTGACTCTTAACTTTTATAAAGAATATCTCTTTGGATTTGAGACTTTAGTCTTTGCAACTTTACAGATCTTCTTTATGCACCAAGAGCTTGTAATACTCCAAAGAGAAAGGAAGAATTTAAATCACATCATATGACCCCTTTAAGCTACATTTTTTTGCACATCTTTTTCTGACAGTGCAGAAAATAAAAGAAAAGTCTGCAGCTTTCATCTGGGTCTGCTGACGGGCAATGCCATCCTAAATTTACAGGGCGATGTCTGGGTCTTTATTTGCTGTCTTTCATATAACATTGTGTCCTGCCCTGTGTGTGCTGAGCACTGACCTCAACAGCCTCACCCCTGCCATAGACAACAGAGATGCTGTGCTCAGTTATGTAACAGAGCGTGTGGCAAAATCACAGCTATTCATCAGCAGAAAGCATCAGTGTGTCCTTGATGCCCCTCAAAAATCACACACAGCTACGCTCAGACGAAAACAAAACAAACGTGCTGCTGTGTTTTCATGTTCACTTGGGGAGGAGTTCAAATTGTGATTCTCTGCAAACAATACAAAGCTACTAGTGGTTGGAAGGCACCCAAGAACTTACTTTCATGATGAACTGTTTCACATTTATAGCTGCTCCAGGTCTAAGGGACAGTTTGTGTGAATCCTACATTCCTATAGAGATGGATGATCATGCTGTCAGCAATGGACACTGCGTTTACAATCTAGGCCAGATGCAAGGGAGGATTCCTTAAATGGAAGTATATAGAGGTAAACTTCTCCTCTACTATTGTGTAAAGAGAAAAAAAAGAGTACCTCAGTGTCAGGCAGGGCTTGTGAGATTAATTAATCCACTGACTGTCTTTGCATCTGGCCAATATCACCCAACAGAATCCAGAGGTGTTTACAGAGGCATCATACCTGCTGCGACACAACAGGATAGAAGCCTAATGAAAAATGACAATGCATCTGAAGACAGTTCATTTGATTTGGAATGTGCTGGAGTCCATCATCATGGTCACTGTATTAATATCTACACATAAATGTATGTTTATGGGTGTTTGATCAAGGAAGGTTCACAACAGGTGATTAATGAATGACACTGTTGGTCACATGCGGGTAGTTAACTTTGATGCCCCTAAAAAGCAGCAGGAATAATTATTGACTTTCAATAGTGGTAAATTATCAATAGACACTATATAAAACACAGCCTTTGGTTGTGAAACTAATTTAATATGCATCCAATTTTTCAGTCAGTCAAAGCCTTTTGCCACTTGTTTAATGGAAAAACCACCTCAAAACAATTACTGACCAAATAAAAATAAAGTGATGGGTTTTAGTGTATTCTATTTCGAAATAGTCATCAAAGTTCATCAGACTGCTGGTTTATTCTTATATAATTAAAACATACCAAACATACACAGTAATGTATAACTGACAGTACAACAGTTATTGATGAGACAACAGAAACACTTTAATATAAATTTAGCTCATTCAGTATTATTTTAGTACTATGTATATACTATTATAGTATTTATTAATATTTTGAATCTTTTTATGTTTTCAGTCTTTTTTTAAGCTTTTTTTGTAATTTTGTTATGTGCTTTTGTCATTTTTATAGTTATAACATCGTTTAGCTTTATTTTTTAGTAACTGTAGTATTTTAACCCCGTTGTTTTATTCCAAACATTTAATTTTTTTTTTTACATTTTAAGCTTTTTCATAATATTTATATTTTATTTTGCCTTTATTTCAGTTAACAAAAATGCTTTTTTAAAATAGTTTTATTGATAACACTGAACTTAATTAATGAATCAATTCATATGTTATAAGTTATACATTCAGTGTTGGTGCTTTTGTGTCAGTTATAATAATTTATTTATTTTAATAAACCAACAGCATGAATTCCTTCACAGATCTCCAGTGATTCACAGATCCAAGTTTAAGAATCTTGATGAAAAGGTACAAAATAGAGAGAGGACATGAAATCATCAGAAGAAGGATTCAGGAAATTTTGCAAGCCAGATGCAAACTTGGATTACCCCTAAAAGCCTTCTTTTACACAAGCTCTTCTGCTCAATGTGTCAGTGCATGTGCACTAACTGAGGGTTGTTTTTTACACCACTATATTATTTCTTGTATAGCTACATTTTAATGATTCCTTCCTTGTGTCGTACACTTGAGTTTAATATAGCTCTGGGCTGATGCTGGATGTGTTTATACTAGGACTTTCCCATAGTTCTCCGCAAAAAGCCTTCCAGTATAACTGAAAGCTAAAACCTATAGCATCCTGAATGCTTCACATTCAAGAGTCAGAGCTGTATGAGAAAGCAGAAAGGAGAGAGATGGTGGGTGAGGGTAAAAAATTCAGCTATATTTTTGCTGACCTTGCACTGTATCACTCCAGGGAAGCACGCTAAACTAAAGGACACACAAAAAAAAACAGAGAGAGGGAGGAGAAGACAGCCGGACAGGACTGTATAAGGCTCATGAAACGCATTGTGTCTATAATTAACCCTTCAAGAACCCTTAAAGAATCCAGCTCCACCAGCAGGACAGTGAGACAATTATACATCTCATGACAACTCGCTTTAGACTACAAGACTGCCATGATATCCCCAATATGAAACTTCAAGCAAACATCTCAACAAAACAAATGGCAATTCAAAATGACAGACTGGGATCCGCCTCCTCTTCTCAAACAAGCAGCATCTGAATAGCACACAGTCATGGTGACAAGTGACTTGAATAGGAAATAGCATGTTCTAGCCATCTGGATGAGATTGTTTGCACAGCCATATGGCTCAGCTGACGGCTGCAGACTGTTGTGATAGAGCACTTGAAGCCCATATTCAGATCAAATCCATAACGCAACTTCACAAACGCAGTGTAGGTTGTTGTAAAATGGTTGAAGTGTTGATCTAACAGGCTTCGGTTCTGTCATGTCATAAATCTCTGTCAGACTGGTGGTGGAGTACAGGTAGACATTAGTGATGTTCAGTGAAGCTGTAAGATGACACTCATCTCTGAGTTTTGCCTGTGGCTATTACGTGGCTCATTCGCAGAGCTGACATGTTTTACCAAACACTCTCGCAGCACTGAGTTGACAGAGGATGAAATTGCATCAGCGTTTATTAAGCTTTATGATTTTCCCCAGGCAATAACCTAAAGACTAAATGTCACTCCAGTATAAATGGCACAGAGGCAGATCATGGAAGGGGCGGCTTGTGATTGGTTTGTATGTATAAGACGGAAGCTTGTGTTTTGTTTGTGTTAAGCATACAAATACAGTGATATCAGATGGTAATACCTTAAAATATAGCCATGTTATGTTTCTCCAAAAGCCACTTATGTTTCTCCAAAATACTTGTCCAAAGTACATGTCCAAAAAATATGGTATTACCATGGTACCATGTCAAAAAAAAAAAAAAAAAAACTAGTAGTGTACAAGAACCATCAAATCCAAATTACTGTGATATATTACACTTGTGTACCATAACATGGCATTTTACATGGTACTCCAAGGCTGTTCAATGAATACCATGTTGCTATGTCCAGAAAACGTGGTATTAACATGTTCTCATATAAAAAAAATCGTTTTTAAACAACAAATTTACTTTGCACATCAAGATGCCTTAAAGAATGCCATATTAATACGTTAAAAAATACATGGGATTACCAAGGTGCTACATTGGACTTTTGGTACTTGAAAAAGGGTGGGCGATATACTGGTAGACACAATTAACTGGTAGAAATTTGTCAACCGCTAGAGATTTTGGATTTTTGGAGATCATCTCTATCGCGGTTACATGCTCACGTGACGTTGCTGTGCTACGTGGTCACGAAAACGTATCATTTGCATGTTTTTAAGCATCGTGGTTTAAAAACAAGTGATTTTAATTTTTCAATTAGCAGCGAAAGTGAACTCATTTCGCTATATGTGCACGCTGTCTGAGAGACTGTAAGTTATTTTTGCCACTTTATAGGCCTTGAACGGTTAAATACACATGCTTGTATGAGTCAAAATACCGTCTTTTTAAGTATCGTCGTAAACACAGCAATTTAGGTCTTAAGTGAAACAGCTGAGTGTTAATCACACAACAAAAGAGAGAAAATCTCTCACTGCTCTTGACTAAATCACTTTTGTAACTTTAATAAGAAGAAATATACATTTAATTTACTCTGTGAAGAATATGCAGTGTTTTTATACATTTGATTACTTTATACAATGCATAGCATTTTTTATTTATCTGTTCTACTGTAGTTTTTTTGTCCTATTGCAATTAGTTTATTATTCTTATTTAATCGCTGACTGTTTACTTGTCTTCAGTGAGCTTGAGTTTTTTAGTTTTTTTTAAATTTAGGCTGATATTTTTTGTAATATTGACACTGGTGACAAGAATTATGAAATTTATACGGTATCAATTTTTGATATCATAAAGACCTTAATAAACAAATCTACAATAGTGAGCTGAGCCATTTCACATTCTTTGCCATTTCCACAAGGGTGTTGCACAAAGGATTGGATTAGTGACAATAACTTGTAGTGTAAAAGTGGTCACACTTTAGACTGGGGGTCAATTCTCACTATTAACTACCAACTACGACTTTTGCCTCAAACTTCTTATTTGCTGCTTATTAAATAGTTAGTAAGGTAGGCTTGTTGTTATAATGTTGTTACATTATAAAATAAATCAAACTCAAACTATTAAACACTTAATCAGGTACCAAAAAATATACATTTTAGCTTTTCATAATACTGTCTCGCACAAAACCCTTCCTTCGCTCTTATTCTTCTTCTAGCCAAATTCACATGATATCATAAAAGAATCTCTCTTAATATAAAGAAAAAAAAGATAAAATTCATAATGTCGTTCATGGCTCTAACAAAATCCATAAATTACAATTGTTATGGTATTTTTGCTGTGCCATGTCAAAAAAATAAAATAAATAAATAATATAAACAGAGAATTATTAGTATATACACCACAGAACAGCAGTCAGTCTGCAGGCGAAACACTCTCTGATGGTCTCCCATGACTCTGTATGGGTCTTTCTCTATGTTTTTCCGCCGGTGTTGTGCTACACCGTCTTGCTCTTTTTCTGTACTGCTGGGCTCAGCAGGGATGGAGGAACTCTCGGTTACCACGGCAACAGCCTGGCATTCTCTAGACAGGCAGGGCAGGAGATCTGATGCATTCGTGAGTGTGTGTGTGTGTGTGTGTGTGTGTGTATGTGTGTGTGTAAGGCAGACAGTGAGTGAGAGAGAGATAGCAAGACAAAGATTTACAAAAATCTGGCAAAACAGAGTTCACATCACCTCCAGAATAACAACACATCAAGAGAACAGCACAAACGCCATACGCTCTAGCTGAGAGTCTGTGAGTGAGCAGAACAACAGAGCTGCGTCCATGTAAGGACACGCTGCCACGAGGTGAGCTCCTCTAACTGTAATCCATCACCAGCCCTGCCGTTTGTTTGACTGAGATAAATGCTGAGGTTTCTAAGAGACTCATATGTGATATCAAGGATTACCCATAACACAATATCTGCGCACACAGGCGCCGATGGCACCGCTGCTGGGAATATCTGGTGCGAATGTGTTTAATGCAGACGCTGGGGGGGCCAGCAGATGAAAGATTGATCTGACCTGTGCAAAATGCTCTCGCTTCACACAGGAGGAGAGAAAGAGAGAGGAAATGGAGCATCTGTCATCAAGCACTTCTTCACAGTGTCAGCCCATAATTTTAAACACTGTTATTTCATCCAATTGGCACACTTTAAGCTCCATTTCACTCCCTTTTTTACCCTGAACCAAACACAAAAGAAAATTCATTTGAAATAAACTTAACTTCAGAGTTGCAGCAGCCCCTATCTGTGCCACACGGTATGACAGCTCTGCTTTTGTGCCTATTATTTGTTCTTTAGAAACAACTACAAATGTTTCAGAGATCGCTGAATAGAGAGAGTTAACCAAACCCAGCACACATGCCTGTTTGTGCATAAATGGAAAGCCGTTACCTCAGGACTCACATCTGCGCTGCAGACACTTGCACAATTAGCTAATTACCCAAAACCCCTAGTTTTGCATCCCATAGTGTCAGAAAAACCCTTCAGCTGCAGGATAATTCACAGTTTCAGAGTGAGGAGGGCCATTAAAGGAATACAGATAGGAGACGTGGCATCCGAGTGCTGTTGTTGGTATGTAAATGAACTTGATCTCATCAAGGACAACAGCATGAATAATGATAAAGAAGTATAATTACTATTAAACATGTTCTTGAGAGTATTTTCTGGACTACTCTTCGCTTTTCTAAATAGATATAAACTGCCGTTCAAAATTTTGCAGTTGGTAATATTTTGTAATGTTTTTGAGAGAAGTTTCTCATTTTCACCAAAGCTGCATTTATTAAAACACACAGTAAAATAGTAATACTATGAAATATGATTACAATTATTACAAATAAGAATTTTCTATTTAAATATATATATATATATATATATATAATTTATTTTTTTTTAAATGTAATTTATTACTCTAATGCAAAGCTGAATTTTTTGCATCATTACTCTAATATGCTGATTTGCTGCTCAAGAAACATTTCTTATCATCATCAAAATATGTTCTGCTTTTTGTGAAATCTGTGATACATTTGATATATTTACAGGATTCTTCGATGAATAGAGATAATCTCTTATAACATAAAAAATTTAACTTTTGATCAATTTCATGTGTCCTTGCTGAATAAAAGTATTAATTTCTTTCAAAAAGAGAGAAAATCTTACTGACACCAAATATTTGAATGGTATCTGTCACCTTCGGTTAAAAGCAACAGGTCAGTTCTTCTGACAACAGATCTCTGCAGGCAGGTTTTGAATAAAGGAATTTTTTAAAATTTCCTACAGATGAAAAACTCATATATACGTTTTTTTTTGCTCAATGACTTAAGCACTTTGGCTTAATTTTGATTTTCAAATTTGCAGTTTCAGACTTCGGATTCCCACATATGTTTGTATTTGAAACAGAATAACAGATTAAAACTCTTATGAGTAAGCCAGTCTTTTATTCACAGACTGCAGAATTTAATGAGTCTGTTGACAACTGTTGTATAGACATTTCACAATTTTTATGCCTTATCAGTCCGTGTCTCAATAGTTTATCACAAAGCTATATTAAAAAAAGTTGAAATCTGACAATTCTATATCTTTCTGAAAATCTCAATAAACATCACTGACTTGTTTCATTTTGGTTAGGCTTAATTTTAGGCCAAAACTGGAACAATCTGAATGTTTGTGAGGGAAGACTGAGAATATCTGGCTTCACCTTTTCACTTGGCATCAAAATGAATGAGAGATGAAGCAGTCTGACCTCTCAAACTACAACCCTTTGAGATCCATTGATGTCCCATACATTTAAAAGAACACATTTAATTAATTTATCAATATCTTTTGAACCATGCTGAGAATTGCCAGTTTGTGCAAAACTATGAATGCTACAGCTGAGATATCAGCTTCAGTGCTTATTAAATGGGACCATTTCATATCCATGATTCAAACATTCTATAAAGGACTAAGACATTAAAACAACAGATACAGTGGCATGCAAGACAAAAACAGGAATAAATAAAAGGAAAACAGAGCTGCGACTGAGTGAACACATCAAATTCAGGTTTCTTGTCTCAGCACTATCAGAATCTGGCAGCCTGACAAACTCAGACTGCAGACAGATTTCCAAGTGAAGCTAGTTAATGACAGGAGAAATGTCATTCCTCTAATTGATGGGGATGAAATGGATGTTTAAAAAGAAACTGATAGAGATACATAAAAGAGATATAAAAATGGACACAGTGGGAACAAAAATGAAATGGCACAGAAACAGATGGCACCCTGACAAAATTGATCTAATAAACAGAAAAAAAGTGAAATTTGACTTTTTAATGACAGCATATAACACATTAGGACGAGCTACATCTATGTCTTGCTAAGTGGGTCTTAGTATTTCCAAAGTTTTCAAATTAGCAAATGTATTCCTACTGAGCACAAATACAGTTGTGCAGGTGACATGAAGGCAATGTAATAATCTATTCTTAATTACTTCTGTCTCACAGGCCCTCTAAAGGGAACAAAGCCAAAGCCCCATGCTGCCTCTGGCCAACATCAACTCCCGTTCCTGAAGTACAATGACCTTCACGGATGGTCACACTTGAGCCCTTGTGGAATTGCTGAGACTATCCTGAATATT
Source organism: Sinocyclocheilus anshuiensis (assembly GCF_001515605.1). Classification (NCBI taxonomy): domain Eukaryota; kingdom Metazoa; phylum Chordata; class Actinopteri; order Cypriniformes; family Cyprinidae; genus Sinocyclocheilus; species Sinocyclocheilus anshuiensis. The sequence continues at coordinate 970,780 of NW_015558695.1, read as the reverse complement.
TAAGATTATTAAAGTATAAGTACAGCACAAATAAACACCATAAATATGCATGATTGCATAGTATGACTTGGCATAGACTGCACAGCAACATTTCAGATGAAGTAGTTTTCTCTGTACGAAAACTAATAAATATTTCTAATTACAAAATTGTGTCCCGGTCAATGCACAGGTCATAACTGCTCATTTTAATTGGCTGACTGGCTGCAGAGATGATTACACAAACAGGGAGGATGAACTCAATGACCAGTGTCCTCTGCTCTTACACAAACAAGTTACAATTGTTACAACCACTGACATACTCATTTGTACATGGACAGACTCAATTATAAATTTGGACAGCAAGGATACATTGAAAAGTGACAGTAAAGACATTTTATAAATGTAAAAAATGTATCACGGTTTTGACAAAAATATTAAGCAGCACAACCGTATTCAACAGATAATAATAATAAATATTTAGTGAGCAGCAAATCAGTATATGAGAATAATGTATATGAGACATTGAAGACTGGAGGAATGTCTTCTGAAAATTATTTTAATAATGAAATAATGAAAATAAGCATGAAAATGTTTTTGAATCATCTTCATTTTCGGGCTTTCTCATCAAATACTGATATATGCAATTATTTAAAAAAAAAATTACTTTTGGAAATGAATAATTCGTTTGTGTTTATCAGTTCACAATGCTACACGAACAGTTCAGAGGAAAGCACACTATCTTTCTTTCACAGCCTTCAAGCTGTCTGAAACAATTGCCTTGAAACACCAGAGTCTCCTAGCCAGGGAATGTCTCTCACAAGCATGGTCAACTTCATGGCTGACAGATCACAAACACACACACACACACACACACACACACACACACACACACACACACACACACACACACACAACACTGTTATAATTCCAACACGTCTAGTAAAATAAACCACTCACATACTCAATTGTAAATGGGCAGCAAGGATACATGAATGAAAAGTGACAGTTAAGACACATGTAAAAAATGTATCATGGTTTTGACAAAAATATTAAGCAGCACAACTGTTTTCAAAATCAGTAAAAAATAAATAAAATAAAGGCACTCTTTCTCTCTCTCTTTCACAGCCTTCAAGCTGTCTGAAACAATTGCCTTGAAACACCAGAGTCTCCTAGCCAGGGAATGTCTCTCACAAGCATGGACAACTTCATGGCTGACAGCCGGAGATGCTTCCCATGAGGTAATGAGCCAGGAAGTCAGAATGAAAGGAGACGGATAGGAAGAGACAGTCCATTGAGAGTAAACAAGAGAAAGATGGAAATAATAGATGGATGGTGCAATAACATAGAAGTTTTCTTTCTTGGAACGGTTTGTAAGAAATGTCTGATGGATATAAGACATTATATCCTGCTACTCCTGGCACGGCATTGGGTTTCCATGTCTGTGTCAGTCAATATAGTGCAGGCTTAGTCTGGGTCTGTAACACTGCATACAGTCACTAGGTTCAACTAATTGGAAGTCATTCACAATATCAGAGTTAAATACAGTAGATCAATAATCTATTTCTATTGATTATCAGTAATGGTGTTTTTAAATGGTACTGGATACATATACCGTGATACTTTTCAAATATGGGCACTTTTCTGCTTTTTGTCATTACAGATATTTTAACACAAAGAAATAAATAGTAGGCCTACTTTTGAAAAATGTTTAAAGTCATGTTAAATCACATAACATCAACCAGTGCAACAAAATAACATAGCGTGTTCAACATTATACTGAGTGCACCTTTAAAAGACTGTCTTGGAGAATATTCAGACAAGTTAAACTCTATTATGAATATAACAACTTCACATAGGAACAAGCAGAAATCATCTGCCTAGCAGGAGATCAAAAAAGTTGACTTTTTTTTATTTATTTGTCAGAATTTTGTAGGGATGGATGATGGACTGCACATGAAAAGAGGATCAAGTTTGGGACCATCCTGCCAAGTTTAGGGATTCTGTGATTTATGGTAGAAGAAAAGATGTGGTTTAGTTTTTTTTTTTTTAAACTGACTAAAGCATCTGACTGAAGGCTGGAATACACACAACTTTCAAAATCTGAAAGAAAAAAAAAGTTAAGACACTAGGCATCATACACTTGCTGACTTTGTAAATAGTCACAGAGGAAAAACTGGGCATTTTACACTAAATGTCTGAGGATCATTCACACATTATCAGACTTTCAAGTTGTTTTGAACACAAACTCGTGCAAAAACATATGCCTTGTTGCTACGAGGCACGTGACAAATGAAAACAATTCACAGATCAAAATGGCAAAAATGTTTGATATCCTCTGACTGGATATAAGCATAATCTGAAGCTAAAAAAGTCAGAGTCCTCGGCGCCAAAAGCCTTGTGGGCAGTGCATACAGCGCTGTTGCACTACGGGTGTCCTGAGTCCGAATCCCGACTCGAGGACCTTTCCCAATCCCCGCCTCCCTCTCTCTCTCCACTTTGCTTCCTGTCATGTCTGATCTGTCCTGTGATAATAAAGGCAAAAATGGCAAAAAAAAAAAAAAATCAGAGTCTGTGATCATACGCTACACGATTTTCTATGAAATCTGTTAAATAAAATCTGCAGACTGGCTCTTACTTTCGACAAATAGCCTCAACTTGTCCAGACTATAAAATCCAGCCTTAAGGGGTTGGTTCCTTTACAGATAAAACAGTTGTGACAACAATTTTTACTCAACCGCTGTGAGTTCTGCTTTGTACAAAGAGCTTTCTGACAAGAATCATCTTTGAAGGACAGTCAAAACTACCACATCTTACAGTTCAGTTGAAAACCCTTTATTTGTGGGTAATTTGCACCCACATGTGCCCGAGCAAGTGCTGCTTGCCACTTTCCTCCCATCTAGACCAATCAGTTTTGTGCAAGTGTACAGAGACAGAAGTGGGTTTGGTTTTGTTACTTTTGCCCACCGACACAATGTGGAAAATGCCCTAAATACTCGAATGCTTTCTAAAACTCATGGGCAAGACGATGCGAAAACAGCTGGAGTCTGGGTTATGGGTTTGTCTCTAATTACCAACTTGATGATTCCACTGTAGCCACATTAGAATGGCTATGTTGTCAGCAACTGGCCACTGAAGGTCGCTTTCTCCCAGAGTGAGGAGAAAAAAGGAAACCCAGCAAGGGAACCCAAAGTGCAACAATTTAAAATTAATCACTTGTCTTTTTTTTTGGAATATCCGTTATTAGCACATCTTCCAAATGATTGAATTCTTAGTTTTTTATAAGACATTTTCAACAGCTCTGGGTCTGTTCTTAAGTGTAAATACACAAAGTGAAGCTGCTGTTTCATCAGGTTCAGAGTGAGAGGAACCAGCATGATTTACTGTAGGTAAGTTTGCACAGATGCTGTGAGCTGCTCAGAAACATCTAGGTTACCTAGGTTTACTGTCTTTACATGTTCAGCTGAAACAATGCATTTAACTTTGCAAGGTTTGTAAGGAAATTTATCACACTCATATAATATACTTTGGAAAATTTGTATTTTAATGTTTATTTAGGTGCAATGCTTTGCCCCTTAGACTTTCATTGTAAATGCATTATTGTAAATGTGATTTTTGCTCATTTTTATGAATGTAGCGACCCAGAAAATTCCTTTAAAGACAGAATGATGCAACAGAGCTCATCCCACTATAATCAACAAAGCTGTCTACGCTGACACTAGAGTTATAGATAATTAATTTAACACGAGGGCTACAGGAGTGAAGTAAATGATCTCTGTTTACATGTCTAAAAGAAGCTATTAAACACCTGCGGTATCAGTTGAGTTTAGTGAGCTGGAAGGCCGTCAGTGATGGCAGACAGTGAAGTGAACAGTCTGTGCTGTGATTGGGGTTGCAGATATCCAGCTGAGATCCCCAGCTGCTCTCATGTTTATGTACTGCAGCATACGCACCCCCCTCTCTCCTCTTCTCCATTTCTACCCTATTTCTTTCTATCAGCCTTATTTTCAGTTTCAGATCCCCTCAGGCTCCAACAGAGACTGGCTCTTGAGAAGCAGAAGGGAAACTGAAAGATGTGATGGGTAATGGGGCTTTTTCCTCCTCATCTTTGAAACTGGGTTTTAAGGGGAATATCATCACTCTTGTTGTCACCCTACTCTGGGAAAATGAACGGGAAAGTCCACTGGAGACTTTCTGGAGATTACCTGGATACTGGAAAACAAAATGAGATCATTTTAATATCTCAAGTGATTGCAGACAGTAACGATACCAAATCGAGAGCAAACTGAGATTTTTCTCAAGAGAAAAAGGCTCACATATGTCTCCGCAGTCATTTTTTATTTTAATGTTTTCCGTGAATAATTCGTAAACCTGTGTCCTTTAAAATTATATTCAGTTTATTCTATTCAAAATTACTCCACAAGGTTTGGCCATTTTATTTTAAAAATATTATTTCTAATATATTCAAAATATTAACAAATTATGATTTTTTCCTCTAAAAATTTAATTGTTCTCCCCTTTTCTCCTCCCTGCTAACCCATTTCTGTGTTTCCATCACAATTTGGTAAAACGTGTCTTTTAAAAATCTATTATTCAAAATTAGCCCACAAAGTTCTGATCATTTTATTTTAAATATTATTAATAATATTTAATATAAAAAATATGATGTTTATAAATTAAAAATTTGGTTGTATTATATCATATCATATTATATTAACACATTTTAATTTTTTTTCTCAGTGGAAATATCCTATTTTTGTAATTGTTCTGCTCTTTTCTCCACCCTGTTAATCCATCTCTATTATTTCCAGTTATTCCTGTGTAATTTTTATTTGGGCTTTTCACAATTTAGTAAAACTGTGTATTATAAAAATCTATTGACAATTTATCCTTTTCAAAATTAATCAACAAAGTCTGGTCATTTTATTAGGAGCAATATTTTATCATATTATACTATTTTAACAAATTATTCATTGCTTTTTTCCCCCTGAAAAGCTTATATTTGATCATCATTCTGCCCGTTTCTCCTCACTGTTAATCCATCTCTGTCATTCTTAGCATGTACATACTCTCGCATCCCTCATGACTCCTTTTGTTCCCTGCTCTGTATCATTTCGGGCTTTCCATTCTCCCACCTGTCCCAGGCCTGTCTGCATCCCGGAGTGTGACAAGTGTGTGTATAATGAAGGCCTATTAGGAGAAACAACGGCAGCAGCTCTGTGCCGCATATGTTCAGTGGTCAAATGCTGCCGACAGCTGGGCCAACACACACACAGACACACACACACACACGCCCTAGAGACCGCCCTGGGTGTCCCACAGCCTGCCAGACGAAACGATGCAGACAGCTTCAACAGGAGGCTCAACCTGAGGATATATATGGGGTGTGGAGGGGCCTCCATGAAGCTGACAACGGCACCATGACATTTTTGTCAAAATGAATTCATTGTGTATGGATACTGAACTAAAGGTAAATAATTAGTTTCAGACTATAAATCACGTGTGTGTGTGTGTGTGTGTGTGCATATTTATCTTTTTATATATGACACTATTAGTATATGAAATTTTGTAAAGACAAATTATGCTTTATTCTTTGTGAATTAATAGGGCTACAGCTTTTATCCATCTGGAACAGAAGTCTTATCGCTAAAAGGATGATTTACACATTTTTAATGTTAAAATAATTTTATGGACGAACTAGACATTTAAAATAAATGTCCATTTTTTCTGTATAACATAAGATTATATATAAGGTTTTTGAAAGAAGTCTCTTGTGCTCACCAAGGCTGCATTTACTTGATTAAAAATACAGTAAAAACAGGAATACTGTGAAATATTATTACAATTTTAAATGTTTTCTATTTTAAAAATGTATTCTTGTGAATTTTCAGCATCATTACTCCAGTCTTCAGTGTCACATTGTTCTTCAGAAATCACTCCAATATGCTGATTTGCTGCTCAAAAAACATTTCTTATTATTATCAATGTCGAAAACAGTTGTGCTGCTTAATATTTTTGTGGAAATCATTATGCATTTTTTAATCACTATGCAACTGTCACTTCTGATCAAATTAACGCATCCTTGCTTAAAAAAAGTATTAATTTTACAACAACAAAAAAACCTGTATCAAAATAAATATCACTTACTGAGCCAAACTTTAGGCCTATATAAGAAAATATACTATATAATATACAAATTTATACTACATTTATTTTCCACATGGAATACCAAATTGAATGTGTTTTTAATCGCTTATGACTGTCAATGAAGTAACATAAGGGCTTTCTTTTTTATTAAAACACCACCAACAACAAAGAAATAGCCTCGGGTCAAACCAGACTGCATGTTAAACTGTATGATTTTCACCTGCCTCTCGCTGCGGTGCATCCCAGTCCACACAAACACGAGCCCTGATGCCCTTCAGCCAAACAGACACAAAGACATGCAGTAGAGCTTTCAGCCGTACAGCAAAACCTCCTGGAGAATATTGAGCTATTATCTGACACAGGGCTTGTTGCCTCCCTGAAGTACCACAGAACAAACATCAACAAGATGAAAGGAAGTAGAAATAAAGTGGTAATAATAAAAAAAGAAGAAAATGAAATCTGTTGAAGAGGGCGAAAGTGTAAGTGTGTGTAAAAGAGTGTTTTTATACTGTTGAAATGGACTGAACTGAAGACAGGGCAGAATTCAGAGTTCAGCAGCTGCAGACAAATGTTGTATATTAAATATATTCTCGCTGAATATAGAAAGAGAAACATTAGCTCAATGCCACTCAATCTTGTTGTAGCCAAATGTATGGATTCACCTGTTTCCACAATTATTAAAATGATTATCAAACCATACGTTGTTATATAAATATCACTTCATCATCTCTTGTTTATAACGCATATGTGAGGACAGTAAAGTCACAAGTGGTAACATTAATCCAGTCCCTACCTTCATACACACACATATACACAAAGAAAAATGAGTGGACTGCCCTCTGATCCTCACAATCCCTCCCCAGACAGCAAACTGAGCACTCTGGCATGAATTATTCAATCACTTTCACACAGCTTGAATAACAGATGGTCAGTGGGCTTTTCACCCAGCAAAAGAGCACCAAACATGAACCTATGGGTTAATTAACTGGACATGTGTGTACTTCATGCAGAAAAGGGGTTTTATGTAATGGAAAATGACATTAACCTGCTTTGGATACTTAGTTAGTAGGAAGAGAGGACATTCTCGTTGTCTTCATGAAGTGAACATTTTGGAATCACCGCCATCTTGTGGAGGTTTGTTGACTTTATGTGTAGTTGGAATATGTACAAAAGGATAGAAAAGTACGTATATACATGCATATTAAAGAGCAAATCATGATTTACTCACCCTCATGGTGTTTCAAACCTGTATGACTTTCTTTCTTCTGTGGAACAAAAATTAAGATATTCACACAGGTGTTTTCCATTCAATGGTTTGTGACAGCTGTTAATCTTCAAAAAAAATTACACATCAGAAAGGTAACATAAATGTTGCCCGGACGATATGAGGCGGTATTACTATAGTTCTGTGTTAGGAACAGAAAGAAATTTGAGTCATTATTCACTGATAATCTTTTCCTGCGTCTCAGTGTTCATACTATCCATCCTAAATAGCATGTGAGATTAGAATAAGTGTGTCCCAAAGCATAGTATGTTGAAAAGAGTATGCCAAAAGTCCCCGGATGGCCTACTATTTCAGGTCGATTTTTGAAGTGTGGACGCGTGTACACTCTAATGGCTAATATTGCCCACAATCCATTGCGCTTTGGTGAAGGATTCGGTCCAGTACTACAAACACGAATAAAACGCGTTAAAATAAACTACAAACATGGCGGATGTGTGTGACCGGCGGTTAAGTAGAGAGGCTTAGAAAAAGGGGTCTGAGTTACTAATATTCGACAGTTAACCTGGTGTAAAAAATATTTATTTAATGTTATCTGTGTTATACTTCATCTGCAACAACAATATGAACTTTTATAAACATCCATTTGGTCGTTAACTTTTAAATGCATCATTATGCAGAAAATATAAGCATCTCGGCATGAAAGACCCGCTACTGGCAGATCAACGAGCTACTTCTTTTCTCTCCAGTAGGGTAGGAAGTTAAATGAAATGCAATGTGGAGGATGTTAACTGTGACAAGATGATGGACAGGCCAGTTTACAGTGACGGTTCGTGTACCTATGCGACAGAGCGTCCGTTAAAGACGCAGTTAGTGTGACTTGATAGTATGTCCCAAAGCTTGCCTACTCTTCTACTACACACTCAAAAGTGTGTACTTTTTCTTCACCAAAAGAGTACATACTTTTAGGGCATAATATAAGTAGGCTGATTCAGTGAGTCGAATTTAGTGAATGAATCATTCAGTTTGAATTTATAATCTGAACATAAGACTGTAAAAAAAGATGGACGACGCGTCTCCTATGCCTTCCACTATCTGCGCAGTAGATATTCGTTTGGAGCCAGAGTCTGCGCAGTAGATATTCGTTTGGAGCCAGAGTCTGCGCAGTAGAGATTCGTTTGGAGCCAGAGTCTGCGCAGTAGAGATTCGTTTGGAGCCAGAGTCTGCGCCGTAGATATTTGTTTGGAGCCAGAGTCTGCGCAGTAGATATTTGTTTGGAGCCAGAGTCTGCACAGTAGTGTCGTGAGGTGGAGCCGCGGTATCAAACTCCCGCAGACCCAATCAACCATAACTACACGCCCCATTTTTATAGCATCAAATTACTAGCTAAAATCAAACTTATCACAAAAACGAACAATTGAACATATATCAGCGTGATAACAACAACCTTTAATGACCAAAACCATCTTTCGGAAAATTGTATCAAGTCCCATTCGTTTACATGGAGAGGGCGGGGTTTATGACCTGTACTGCAGCCAGCCACCAGGGGGCGATCAAAGAGCCCGCAACTTCACTTTTCAGGATGTGTGAGGCACACCCGAATCTGAATCACCCGGTTAATAAAAAAAAAAAGCTCAAAACAATGAATCATTAACTGATTCAGTTCAACTCATTCAACATGGAAGGCTAAGTCTTAAAGGTACAGCAGCAAACACAAAATTCAGTGAAAGGGTGGTTTTGGTGCACGAAACGTTGAATAATATAAAAGAACTGTAATAATATTTTTTTTTTAACTGGGGGATTGTAGGAAGAATGCTACTTTAGGTTGGTAAACAAACTGGTTGAAAAGGTCAGAAACCTGGAAGATGCTTTACACTTTAAAAGTTTGCAGTCAGTAAGTCTTCTAACAAGTCTCTGCATTTATTTGCCCCAAAATGTAGTAAAAACAGGAATATTTTAAAATATTATTCCAGCTTTTTTGTTTTAATATATTTTAAAGCATAACTTATTCATGTGATTGCAAAGCTGAATTGTCAGCAGCCATTGTAGTCTTCCGTGTCACATGATCCTTTAGAAATCATTTTAATATGCTGATTTGGTCCTCAAGAAACATATCAATGTTGAAAACAGTTGTGCTGCTTAATATTTTTCTGGAAACTGTGATACATTTTGGTTTTGCCCAGTTTTTGTTTGTTTTCTTTGATGAATCAAAAAACAGCCTTTACTTGACTGTCACTTTTGGTCATTTTATTTTATCTTTGCAAAATTAGAGTATCAATTTCTTTCAATAGCAGCAGATAATGATTATTTATGAAGTCATTATGACTTAATTTATTAAGCAACTCCTCCAGAAAATAAAATAAAAAAATAGAATGGAAGGACACATGCAGAAACCATAAACATGAATGTTAAAATTTCAGCACTTTAATTCACCCAGCTCTGTTTGAGACATTGCTCTGCTCAAATGATTACAAGAAAATGAGTGAGACGGAAAATAAGTTCAAAGGTTCAGTCGCTCATCATACAGGCTAGTGAATGCTTACAGGGTCGAGAAAAGCATTGACAGCTAATACTCATCCACATTAAGAGCTATGAAACATCCAAAACTCGAGTTAATGGCAAGCTGGAAGAAATCAATCTGACAATAGTAACAAATACAGTTACTGTTACTATAGTCTCAGTCACATGAGAGCACAGTACACTCATATAACGGCTGGAATTTGAGCACTTTTCTCCTGAAAAAGCTTCTTGAGAGGATACCTTCACAATAAAAAATACGACTTGAAATATGACTTGATAAAATGGAAAGCCCACTGAACGGGTCTAAGTATCAGTACTACAAGAAGACCACCATCATGTTTAGAAATGTCATTTACTTCTGTTAAGTGCTTTTTTTTTAAATGAACATACAGCCTTTATGCAGTCAATCATAGCTCTTTCATAACTTTCCTAAAGAAATATAATATCAGTTCACGCACAAACTTTTATTACAAAGTTGCAAACTGTTCCAGGAATAAAATATACATAGTTCAGTTTTAACATTGGTGACACCTGCATGATACCATGTTATTCTGGTAAATATTAATGCATGCTTTGGCTTGTATAGAAAGTTCTATACAATGTGTAGCTTTAAATGTTAAAATGAAACCTTCAACCAAAGCAGAGAGATTTTAAAAAGCGCTATTACATAGTACACAACAAAATCATGACATATGCAGTCTTATTTTCCCATTTTAGTAGTGAAAAAATAATGAAAAAAACTTGTTTTGAGGTTATGTTGGCACATTGAAAGCAGGACAGTATAGTCATATAAAGATTAATGAACTGACACATGGAGAAAGAGAAGGAAATTATAAACATAATAAAAATAAAATTGTGGGACAATGTTTTCTAACATACAATTGGGTCCTGTAAAAATGCAGTTAAAACTATGCCAAACCCAAACCTTGGGTTTTCCAAGAGATTACTTTAAGTCGGTGAATTGTAGTAGGAATTATACATTTCGAAGCTTTTTTCGTTCTGTCTGCCCACTAGCATTATCCTAAACTCCATTATAGCTCAGACTCATCCTCTTCCCTCCAAAACTGAAGCTGGTATGGGGGCCAGACAGTGGCGTTGTGTTGGGTGCCCCTGGTGGTCACACAGCAGTACAGCAGCGGTTCTCAAACAGTTGTTCAATGACAGAGCTGTCTGCTAGCGTAGACACATCACCCAAATCCCGCTCATTACACGCTATCTTCCGCAAGACACGACGCATAATCTTACCTAATAAAACAAAGAACACTTGAGCATCATAAACGTTAAGGCTTTAATAATAAACAGTCCAATATTAATACCTGATCTGGTTTTTGGAAGGCTGGGTGCATTCTGAATGAAGTCAGGTGTAGCTATGGCACCAATCTTCTCTCTCACTGTTTGAGAAAAAAGGGAAGTGAAAAGAAAGCCATTACTTGTAGTTCATGAAAAAAAAAAAAACTCTTCACATAAACGCATTATAATAAATGACATATTTACCTGTGCCCTTCAGCAAGTAGGTAGTTATCAAACACTAAATTCTATATTAAATATAGATGAATCCTTAAAGCTACAGAAGTTATTGATTTCCTGTTTTTTCTTGTTCTTTGATGAAAAGACATCACAGCAGCTGGGTTATGTTATTTGGCTGCTATTACTTTAAGAGCTGCTGCTGCTGAACGTGACTCAGATCTGACATGTATGCTGGTAGTTTCAGTCGCGATTTAATATGAAATGATACAGGCTACAGCGCGCGCCGCCACATTTGTACGTGTAATTGAAGAGCACACGCTACGAGCACATATAACGGCTGACAGGACAGGAAGATTTTGTTTTTACTGACATAGGGCCTGACAACATCTCATCTGACTGCAGTTCACTGTTGTTCTACTGAAGCTCCTCGTCACCTGTACCGTTTCCGCGCTCGTTTGTCTCGTGCCTGGCGCTGAGGCAAAGTAGAGAGCGTGTCTGTAAAGTCTCCTGTTTGATGTGGTCGTAAAGATGTTCTGCGTCTAAATAAACGCAATTCTTGTCAAGAAAACAAGAGAAGGAAGCAGCAGTTGTGAGAGGGGTGGCCAACCCTAGCTCTGCCCCTGCATTAATTTAAACGTTAAGGCTTTAATAATAAACAGTCCAATATTAATACCTGATCTGGTTTTTGGAAGGCTGGGTGCATTCTGAATGAAGTCAGGTGTAGCTATGGCACCAATCTTCTCTCTCACTGTTTGAGAAAAAAGGGAAGTGAAAAGAAAGCCATTACTTGTAGTTCATGAAAAAAAAAAAACTCTTCACATAAACGCATTATAATAAATGACATATTTACCTGTGCCCTTCAGCAAGTAGGTAGTTATCAAACACTAAATTCTATATTAAATATAGATGAATCCTTAAAGCTACAGAAGTTATTGATTTCCTGTTTTTTCTTGTTCTTTGATGAAAAGACATCACAGCAGCTGGGTTATGTTATTTGGCTGCTATTACTTTAAGAGCTGCTGCTGCTGAACGTGACTCAGATCTGACATGTATGCTGGTAGTTTCAGTCGCGATTTAATATGAAATGATACAGGCTACAGCGCGCGCCGCCACATTTGTACGTGTAATTGAAGAGCACACGCTACGAGCACATATAACGGCTGACAGGACAGGAAGATTTTGTTTTTACTGACATAGGGCCTGACAACATCTCATCTGACTGCAGTTCACTGTTGTTCTACTGAAGCTCCTCGTCACCTGTACCGTTTCCGCGCTCGTTTGTCTCGTGCCTGGCGCTGAGGCAAAGTAGAGAGCGTGTCTGTAAAGTCTCCTGTTTGATGTGGTCGTAAAGATGTTCTGCGTCTAAATAAACGCAATTCTTGTCAAGAAAACAAGAGAAGGAAGCAGCAGTTGTGAGAGGGGTGGCCAACCCTAGCTCTGCCCCTGCATTAATTGCGTTAAATATTTTTAACGTCGTTAAACTGGAAAAATTAATCGCCTGTGTTAACACGCTAATTTTGACAGCACATATATACGCAAACTTTTGTTTATCCTTATTAAAGTTTGACAGTTTCAAATCACTTTTGTTGTATTGAAAAGAGCAGTTCAAATGCACTAGATTTTGCGCATGCATATTTTCTCCAGACAATGCAAAGGCCGTAATGACATCATACTTCCCAGCATCTTTTTAAAAAACATAATTCATCCAAATAATAATACATCCAAAAATGTAAAAATACATAATCTACATCACTTTACTGTAAAGTTTGTGTTTTTTTTCTTTAAATTCAGCTAAGAGTCCACGCTGATCTTCTATTGGTCTTCATATGATACGAATTCGCAGGGCAGCGTTCACCGAACTTTGGAGAGCAAAATTTGCATTCCTGTGTCCCGCATTCGTATACATATTAATAGTCAATGGAACGAAAAGTGTACTGTGACCGACCTTTTACATGAGAGTGACTAAATGATGACAGAATTGTAATTCTTGCATGAAATATTCCTTTCAGCAAACACACCTTGCTTTTTAAGCTCCCCCTCCAGCTTTTGGTTGTAGTTGATTCCGTCATTGAGGGTGACAAAACAGTAAAGACTCTCGCCTTTAACAGGGTGTGGCCGCCCCACAACCGCTGCCTCAGCCACAGCTTCATGCTCCACCAGAGCCGACTCCACCTCTGCAGTGCTTAGTAAGTGCCCTGGAAGAAATATATCCACCACCAATATATCAAAGCTTTTGCTCTATTACAGGCCATTTTGTTGGTAATTAGGCTACTTTAATGTTTTGTAAATCTCTAGAGTCATATCAGTAGAGATAGAAAACAGGCAAGAGACAAATGATTGGAAAGTGTGGCCTGAATTTCATCATTAGCTCTTTTCGAAACTCATTAATCTGCATTATTTCAGCATCTGTAGGTCCAGGCCACACATTTTCTCTCTCCACATTGGGGAACTTACAAAACGGGAGAAATTTTGGGATTATGTAATTAAATTAAAAGAACAATAAACAAACGAATGTCCTCATCCTCTACTCACCAGACACATTCAACATGTCATCTATCCTTCCGGTGATCCAGTAGTACCCGTCCTTATCTCTACGACAACCTGGACAGACACATTTCACCATTAACTAAAGCACAAACAGTCTCTCACTTCACACAATTATATGATGCCCACTTATAGTAAAACTAAATATGAATCACAGCACAAATTACCATCTCCAGTCACGTAGTATCCAGGGAATTTCTTGAAGTAGGTGGTTTCGAACCTTTCGTGGTTCCCGTACACAGTTCTCATCACACCTGGCCAAGGCTGTTTAAACACCTGAGGAAGAGAAGCGCTTGTGTTTTAAACTTGAATTTCACATGTGGATAAAATTTAACTGATTCATTAGCGTTAAGAAGTTTAAAACATGAAAAACAAAAAAATACTGACGAAACATATGGAACTTGTATTTATTTATTCTCAAAATTCACTTTACCAGATAGCCCTCACTTGGTCCTTCAAGTTCCTCCCCTGACTCATTCAGAATAGCAGGTACAACCCCAAAAAAGGGAAATGTCTACAATATGTAAAAACATCAATCACCATACAGAAATTAATAAAAGTAATTCTACTGTACCACACTATGCTTAATTTAACAAATATGTTTCGGTTTTGTATAGTGCTGTCACACGATTAATCACGATTAAATCGCATCCAAAATAAAAGCTTTTATTTTGGATGTGATTAATCGCGATTAATCGTTTGACAGCACTAGTTTTGTAGTAACAGAAGAAATTATTTTACATGATATCTGGTAATGAACATTGTATCATTTGTCTCTTTCAGCAACATGACAAATACATACACTAGTAACACTACTTTTCAAAAGTTTCGGGTCACTAAGATTTATTTCTTTTTAAAAAACACTTTTATTTAGCAAGAATGCACTCAAATGCTAAAAAGTGGCAATGAAGACATTCATAATGTTACAAAATTTCTATTTCAAATAAATGCAGTTATTTTCAGTTTCCATAGAAATATCAAGCAGCCCAGCTGTTTTTAATATTGATAATAAGAAATGTTTTCTGAGCACCAAATCCGCATATTTGAATGATTTCTCTTCAGGAGAGTCACTTGGTGAGTATAAATACAAAAACATCTTACCAACACCAAACTTATTTATTCATTTATATCACGTTCACTCACAGCAGAGCCAGGCTTCATGGGAGTAGCGGCCGGCAGAGGGGTCATCACATGCCCACCCTGAGGAAGATGCAAACAAAAGACAAGTGACCTTACAGTAGACAGTTTCAAAGCAACA
Organism: Sinocyclocheilus anshuiensis; assembly: GCF_001515605.1. NCBI lineage: Eukaryota > Metazoa > Chordata > Actinopteri > Cypriniformes > Cyprinidae > Sinocyclocheilus > Sinocyclocheilus anshuiensis. The sequence continues at coordinate 955,646 of NW_015558695.1, read as the reverse complement.
TTGATGTTACTGCTCTGTTCTGAGTGGTTAGAATACAGTTCATACCGTCTCAGTCTGCCAGAAGGTGTCCACCACCGGACATCTCTTCTCTCCCACCACGCTGTAGTACCACTGCCAAGCTTCTGGGTTTATGGGCTCCCCTACGGTCCCCAAAATCTTCAGCGAGCTCCGCTTATACCTGATGACAACAAACATGAAAACTGGTCAGAAATTAAGACACACCTGAATGTATCAAAAATGATCTAGACACTTAAGTTTAAATGACTTCAATTAGTCTTAAAGACAAATAGGTTGTTTATGCAGGGCCAAAAAAGCTTGATTACTGTAAAATGTGGAAAAAAGTAATAAAGAATGAGTAGATGTATTTGATTCTGTATCATGGTTGTGTGCTGCTGATTAAGGTCAGAAAGTTGGCACATCCTGGCACTAGTTGTATGCAAAAGCACACAATGCACAATGAATGGACTTATAAATGCTGCTCCGCTTACAGACTTTGTAAGCAAACAGAGTACAAAACAGAATACAGAGCAATCACATAACACATGAGGTGAGTACCATCAAGTGTTACTATTCAGTATCTTTATAGTAGTTATGATCATTATCATCAAGTCTTATCATCAAATGGGAGAAAGTGTCCTAGATGCATAACGCAAGGCAATGGCAATAACAAATACACATTCATAATACTGTCAATACATATTCCTAAACATTATACTGTAAACACAATACTGTATATACTATATATACACAATGTGAATAAAAAATATTTCACATTATTAAAAAAAAAAAAAAACATTCTACAAGCAAGTTTATCAAGCTTTTTCAGACTGTCAGCTATCCAGTCAGTGTTTTCTTTTCACACTTTGACCAATGAATTTGAACACCGATCCAGTTATTCTTGATTATTGGAGAAGGATTTCACAAAAAAAAACAAAAAAAAACCCGAATGTAATTAATAATAAAAAAAACTCATATGAATGATAAAAAAATCAACTAATTCTAGGTTACAAAATATTTTGATAGCTGTATATAACAATGGAAAAAGTACACTAACACTACCATTAACAACAAAAGTTTGGTGTTGGTAAGATCTTTTTATGTTTTTGAAAGATGCTTTTATATTGTCTAATGCGCACAAAGGCTGCATTCATTTAATTAAAAATATAGTAAAAACAGCAAAATTGTAAAATATTTAATGGAGACATACTCACAGCATGTGAGTATTAAACTAAGTTCTCATTCACACACAAGTTTACGTAAAAAAAACGCGAGTTACAAAAAACTGTCGGTTATGTCTCTGAAGGTAAACAGCTGGGAAATAAATTGCACGTTTATTTTAGATCTGTGTGGCACCAGCAATATACATTAAAGGGGTTATATGATGCAATTTCAAGTTTTCCTTTCTCTTTGAAGTGTTACAAGCTCTTGGTGCATAAAGAAGATCTGTAAAGTTGCAAAGACTAAAGTCTCAAATCCAAAGAGATATTCTTTATGAAAGTTAAGAGTAAACCACGCCTACCTAAAATGGCTCGTTCTAACACACCCCCACATGTCTACGTCACGATCTGGGAAGATTTGCATAACACCACCCAAATGTTCACGCAAAGAAAGAAGGCGTAACTTTTATTCTCGCTGTAGTATTGT